>NC_057861.1:558245846-558556528 GCF_019393635.1 Dromiciops gliroides
CAGCCTCTGGGATAGGAACTCAGTATTTGACAAAAACTGCTGGGAAAACTGGAAGATAGTATGGCAGAAATTAGGCATAGACCAACATCTTGCACCTTATACTAAAATAAGGTCAAAATGGATACAAGTTTTAGATATAAGAGGTGATACCATAGGTAAATTAGGAGAGAAAGGAATAGTGTACCTATCAGATCTTTGGAAAGGAAAACAGTTTTTGACCAAACAAGAGATAGAGTATATTATAAAATGCAAAATGGATGATTTTGATTATATTAAATTAAAAAATTTCTGTACAAACAGAAGCAATGCATCCAAAATTAGAACGGAGGCAGAAAGCTGGGAAACAATTTTTGAAGCCAGTACTTCTGATAAAGGCCTCATCTCTAAAATATATAGGGAATTAAATCAAATTTATAAGAATCCAAGTCATTCCCCAATTGAGAAATGGTCAAAGGATATGAACAGGCAGTTTTCTGATGAAGAAACCAAAGCTATCTATTCCCATATGAAAAAATGCTCTAAATCACTGTTGATTAGAGAAATGCAAATTAAAACAACCTGACACCTATCAGATTGGCTAAAATGACAAAAAAGGAAGATAATAAATGTTGGAGAAGCTGGGGGAAAATTGGAACAGTAATGCATTGCTGGTGGAGCTGTGAAGTGATCCAACCATTCTGGAGAGCAATTTGGAATTATGCCCAAAGGGCGATAAAGCTGTGCATACCCTTTGACCCAGCAATACCACTTTTAGGTCTTTTTCCCAAAGAAATCATGGAAGGGAGAAAGGGACCCACATGTACAAAAATATTTATAGCTGCTCTTTACGTAGTAGCAAGGAATTGGAAGTTGAGGGGGTGCCCATCAATTGGGGAATTCCTGGACAAGTTGTGGTATATGAATACAATGGAATACTATTGTGCTGTAAGAAATGATGAGCAGGAGGAGTTCAGAGAAACCTGGAGGGTCTTGCGTGAGCTGATGATGAGTGAGATGAGCAGAACCAGAAGAACATTGTACACAGTATCATCAACATTGACTGTTGACCTACTGTGATGGACTATATTCTTCTCACCAATGCAATGGTACAGAAGAGTTCCAGGGAACTCATGATAGAAGAGGATCTCCAAATCCAAGGAAAAAAAAAAACCCAAAACTATGGAGTATAGATGCTGATTGAACCGTACTATTTCTTTTGTTTTGGGTGCTGTTGTTTTTTTTTTTCTATTTTGAGGTTTTGCATTACTGCCCTGATTTTTTCTCTTATAACAGGATTAATGCAGAAATAGGATTAATGTTATTATGGATATATATATGTGTGTGTGTATATATATATATATATATATGTATATGCGTATAGATATATAGATATAACCTATATCAGATTACCTGCTGTCTAGGGGAGGGAGGGGAGGAAGGGAGAAAAATCTAAAATTGTAAAGCTTTTATAAACAAAAATTGAGAACTATCTTTACATGTAACGGAAAAAATAAAATACTTTATATGTAAAAAAAAAAAAATTTACTTCCAAATTCTCTCTCTCCCTGTGGATATGACTAGAAAGAGCTTTGCTTTCTCCCGAAAACTACTTTTTCATATCCATTGACTATATTTATTTATTATTCATTCTTCTTTTTTTTTGAGTGAGGCAATTGGGATTAAGTGACTTGCCCAGGGTCACACAGCTAGTAATTGTTGTGTCTGAGTTCAGATTTGAACTCAGGTCCTCCTGCATCCAGGGTCAGTGCTCTATCCACTGCACTACCTAGCTGTCCCCTATTTATTTATTTAAAAAAAATATTTTTAATATTTTAAAATTTTTATTCATTCATTCATTCATCCATTCATTCGTTCATTCATTCATTCATTTATTTACTTATTTACTTATTTATTTATTTATTTATTTATTTATTTATTTATTTATTTATTGCAGGGCAACGAGGGTTAAGTGACTAGCCCAGGGTCACACAGCTAGTAAGTGTCAAGTGCCTGAGGTAAGATTTGAACTCAGATCCTCCTGAATCCAGGGCAATGCTTTATCCACTGCACCAGCTAGCTGCCCCCCCCATTTATTTTTAATATCAATGTATGGATCACCTGGATTTGATGGAGCTGCCTTATTATTCAATGGATTTTATAAGACCCTGGAAAATGCTCCTTTTGACTAAACTTCAACTAATAAGTCCCCATTCACTATCTTCTTTCCTCAGAAGAGTAAATAAATCTTATTTTTCTCTTTAACAAATATCTAGGCATCCTTGTCCTTGGTAAACCCTTCCTGTGTCTTTAAGCTGACTGTTACAGTATTTGCTTTGGGTTAATTGTTATCATGCTAATTAAGTAATAAGGTAACCAGTGAACAAAGAAACTTTAAAAAACCTTTTGAAAGAGGGAGTCTTTGAGTTCCCTTCTTTGGAAGGGTCTCCAGCATGATCAGCTCATATTTCTTCTTGGGACAAAATAAATTGATATTATGTTTTTCCTGTCTGTCTCTGATCTGGTTTTTAGCCATGTTCTCAGATCTGTTTTTCAGTAGGAGACTTATATTCTCTGATCTGTTGTTTTGTTTTGTTTTTGGTAGGAAGACAGGTATGGAGACAAATTGTAGGAGATATTATAAGATTAATTTCTCTGATCTTTTTATTCATTTTTTATAGGAGACAGGCAATAGAAACATATTTAATTTTCTACATAATTAATTGGTGAATGGTTCTTATTTTTATAAATTTGCATCAGTTCCATATATATTTGAAAAATGAGGTTTTTATCAGAGAAATTTACTGTAATTTTCATTACTTCATTGTCTATGCTACTTTTTAGTGAATCATAGTTTCCATGATTATCTCTTTTGATTAAGTGTATTTTTGCTTTTGCTTTGTCTTAGATAATGCTTTCTACCTCTGCCTTTTTTAATTATCTACTTCATCTGAAGCATAATAGATTTAGCTCCAGGCCCTTATTTTAATTCTTTTTCTGTGTCTTACTTTTCCAAGCATGTTGCTTGTAAACAACATATTGTTGGATCTTGCTTTCTAATCTGTTCTGCTATCCACTTCTATTTTATGGATGAGCTCATCCCATTCACATTCACAGCTATAAATGCTAACCTTGTATTTCCCTCCAACCCCTTTTCTTCTGTTTATTCTCTCTGTCTCTGTCTCTCTTTCTCTCCTTTTATCCTGTTCCTACTCAAAAGTTGTTTTGCTTCTGACAACTGAATCCTTTGATCTGCCATCCTTTATTGTTTTCCCCCTTTATTTTATCCCCTTCCTCTCCTTTATGTTGGGTAAAAGATTTCTATAGCCATCTCAGTGTACATTCATATTCTCCCCTGTTTTTTTCCAATTTTAGTGAGAGTAAGACTCAAGCACTGCACACCACACTCTCCTTCATTTTCCTCTCAACTGAAAAACAAAACAAAAAACAACGCTCTTCCCGGCATACTTCCTTCTCCCAGTGCATTTATATCATCATGGCATAATCTACTCTCACCCATGCCCTCTGTCTATTTAGATACTTTCTACTTGCCCTAATAAAGTTCTTAGGAGCTATGTGTATCATCTTCTCATGTAAGAATGTCAACAGTTTAAATTTATTTAGTCCTTTATGATTTCTATTTCATGCTTACTTTTAAAATTTCTCTTAGGTCTTGGGCTTGAATGTCAAATTTCCTAGTTAGCTCTGGTCTTTTCATCAGGAATCCTTGAAAATTCTCTATTTCATTAAATGTCTATCCCCTCCCCACACCCATTGAAATAGTTCCAAGGAAAAACAAATTCTCCTCTAGACTAATGCCCACATTGCACAGCTCCAATTAATACGTAGAAGCATCAAATAACTTCTTAGGGGTTTCTCACAGAAAGATAATTTACCATATAAGCTCTTTACCATGCCCTGCCCTTAGCTAAAGAGGCAATTGTTGAGCTCTTGAGTCTGGTTTTAAATGCATTCAGTGGCTCTTAATCTCTTTGCCAAAATACCAAGAAAGATATCAATTAATGACAATTGTGATGTGAGCACCTATGCACTAGTAACTGGACTGAGACCACCAACTACTTTCACATAAGCCATTGAACAGTAATGACTTTCAGTCACTAACAACCTGAGCTACTTTCAAACTACTGGCCCAGAAATGAAAGTGTCTGTATACTATGATTTCCCTGAGAAATCCTTTTCTTCTGAGCTCACTTAGTCCTAAACAGTCCTAAAGAGTTTTATTTTGCTTTAACAGGTTGTATAAGTGGAAACAGTGACATCAGAATTCCATTAAAATATCCAAAAAAGTTTGCCCCTCAAGGCAATAACAGCCTTCCACAGCTGATGAAGCCCTTGGTAAAGGGTACTAATTTACTTTGCTATATAGGAAGTTGGTGCTGACCTTCATTCTACTAAAACTTCTTTCTAATATAGATCCAATGTCTTCCAATTAAACTTCCATTTTAAAGAATATGATAAAATCATTTTTATAAAAGTGAGCAATTATATGGAGGTAATTACATGCATGCATCTAGTAGCAGTGAAACTTTATTATTATTCTTTATCCTCAGAACATGTCTCTGCCAGTTCTGTTTATATCCCTTTTGTGAAGTGAAAGCAAAAGTAGTGAACTCTTCAAGAGTTTACTCTTCAAATATTTATTCAGCACCTACTATGCTCAATATACTCTGCCAGATACAACCATGAATAAAAAATGGCCCCAACAGGCTTTGCAGATTGTAGGAAAGAGGAGGCATATGCATATAAGTACAATATAAAGATGCATTCAATTAAATAACTTCTGGTCAATGCAAATTTACTGAGTGCCTACTATGGTGCAAAATAGTGTTCTGGGCACCAAAAAAATACAAAGATGAGTATTATGAAATCTCTGGTCTCAAATAGGTCATGATCGTACAAAAGTTGCAACAGAAATATTAACAAATAGAGAACCAAGTACAGTGTGAATATACAAGAGAAAGAATGATAAAATGCATTGAGATTTTTAAATTTGAGGATCATTCCAGATTAGGAAGATAAGGGAAATTCTCAGACAGGAAATAGTACCTAAATTTGCAGATGTTAGCTTAGAACAATAGATAAATGATATGTATGGGGGAATATGAATTTGAGGCATAAGGAATGGTACAAGAAAAGATAGAAACTAGACTAGAGAAGAATGTTTGGGCAATAGCAGGTAGTGAGGTTTCATCAGAGCAGAAAGTGGATGGATAGGAATGATATGAGACAAGGTCAAAAAGGACAGTAATCCTCACATTGTAAAAGGCATTTTGAATTCCATGCTCAAGTGTCTGGTCCTCAGGCCATAGGGAGTCATCAAAAGTTCCTGGTCTAGGAAAACTGTGATCAGCTGTGGATTTAGAAGGTTAATCTAACATCAACTTTTAGAATTAATTAGAAAGACTGGAAGCATAGCAATAGGTTAGGAAAGTATTAAAGTAATAAAGGCAAGTGGTAATAAGAGCCTACATTACTATGATGCATGCAAGAATGAAAAAGAGTGATGCCAAAAAGAGAGATGTCAAGGAATACAAATTGATAGGATATAGTGATTAATTAGTTGAGTGGGCAAGGGATAGGAATGAGCAATAAATGATTGATACTTTGAATTTAGGTAACTGAGAGGATCAAATATTAAGGAACACAGAATAAAGGAGTATATAAACAGAAAACTCTAATCAGTTCAGTTGTGGGGAGGTGGAGATATCCAGCAGGTATTTGGGAATGTGGTTTTAGAGAACAGGAAGTGAATTAGGAGATGAAGTTGTGCAAAGCAACCACACAGAGGTCTTAGATGATTGCATGAGAAGAGAAAAAAAATGCCATGTAAAAATATGTATAAAGATGAGAGGGATGTGTTGTGGTGAGGGGAGTCAGGCAGTGGATTATTTAGAGCTTTATTGATATCATCTCATTCGCTTCTCACAACTCTTTGAGGTAGGCTCCACTGTGATTAACATTTTATATTTAAAGGAGACAGAGAGAGGTTTAGTGACTTAACCAGAGTCATACAACTAGTAAATAAAGGCAGATTTGAAGCCATGTCTTCCTTACTCCAGGCCCATTATGTTAACTTCTGTGACACTTAGCTGCCTCTAATCTAGCAAAGGAGAGAGCCTGGAGGAATGTTCACATTAAGCACATGGTAGGAGAGGAGGATGGAGAGAAGAGAGTCTGAAAAGGAGATTGAGAAGGAGCTGCAATCCCATGACTATAAGAAAATAATCAAATTCATTCAATGTCAGAGAATAAAAGAGAGGGAAGACTTTTAAGTCAGAAGGTGTAAAAAATAATAAAAAATGACTCAGAGAGGTCAAGGAGAATTAAAACTAAAAAAAAAATGCAAATGTACATGGTGGCCCATTTGTAACTGACTCCAGAAAGAACCATGCCAGTGGACCATCACAAATGGAAGCTATGAAGGTCAGGTAAGAGCATCAAACAAGTTAATCAGTTGATTAAAAAGGTACTTTTAAGTACTTGCACAATGTATTATGAGAAGTAACTCACACTTATATTGTGAAAGGTACTAGGTTTATAACTTTAAAAAAATACTTCCCTTTAAGGGATACATGCTCTATAAAAGGGAAATAGCGTGTACAGGGAATGAGTGGAATTTGTCATTTATGAAGAATATGGAATATCCTTCATAGGAAGTATGCTTGGGAGTCAATAAGAAATTAATAAAGAGGATTGCAGAAAAGCAAACTCAGCTAAAGTAATATTGAATGACATAGTGTGCATGAGTTTCTGTCTTTTTCCAGGAAAAAGAGAAAGCCTAAAAAAAGAGAAAATACATTGAAAGAGTGTTTACGATTAGGGATTTGCAAAATGGGTATGAAGCAATTTCAAGAGGTCTGAAGATTGAATCTAAACCAGGCTTGGAATGCTTGACTCTGGAAAATAGGCCAGAATAGAAATACAAGTGAAAGCAGAAGGTAAAAACTCAAAGGTTTGTTTTTTTTCTATTTGCAAATCATTATCAATGAAGATCAATAATTTCTTCAAATCCAAATTTCTTGTCATATTTCATTGTATCTAGACAGACTCTGTTGGTTAAATTCAGTTGTGTACCTCTTTAAGAAAATTCATCATAAAAAATTAAATTTTTAACAAGAGGTATATCAGGATGCTTATTTTCATTAAATTTTATAAAAGAATTGATTTATCCTAAAACTCTTAAATTGAAAGATTTCCTAATTCATTTACAATGCAATTCTGTTTATAATTCCTCAATGTATGCACAGTTCAGATAAACCTATAAATTATAACTACCTATTATGATAGAAATATATATCAGGACAACAGCAGATAGTTCTGGATGGCAATGGGGGTTAGGTGACTTGCCAAGGGTCACACAATTAATAAGTGTCTAACGTTAGATTTGAACTCAGGTCCTCCCAACTTCAGGACCACTCTATCTATGCATTTTGCCACCTAACTGTCCCAATTGAGGTGGTAGGGAAATCCTGAAGAAAGAGAGGTGTAAGACAGAGAACCTAAGGTCTGTCAGGAAAATTTCTGTCCACAGGAAGAATAGAAACAACAAAGTCTCCACTCCATAGAAAATAGGTTTATTGAGAGAAGGCCTCACAAAAAAGCTGGTCATTCAGGGGTTGGACGTGAAAGACCTTGAGTTCCAAAATCTATGGGGTTTTAAACCTCCAGAGCCTGTATGTTTATATACAATATTAATTAGAAGTATCTAATATTAAAGCATATTCAGAGGAAATATCAAAACTGCCTATGTGACAAATGTCAGCATTTTCCAATACTCTTATCAGTCTTATTGTGGCAACAGGGTCATAATTATGCTGCATGACCCCTTCTATTAGTCAAGTATATCACTAGTGAACTGCATGACTCCCTTGAGTCAAACAAAAAAAACTCTTGTTTTCTAATATATAATATTGCTGACTATTGTATCTTCTGATATTACTGAATGCTTGACATTGGAAAGTATCATCTGACATTATTAAGTAGTAAGAAGAGAGACTTAATCTACTAATACCATTAAAATAAGATATCTAAATATAATAAATCACAATTTTAGTTAATATGCTGATTATTATCACAAATCACTTATAACTATATTAAATCTCTTATAATGATTGGACGGAGAAAATCTCACTCACAGGTCAAATTCCTCTTTTCCCACTTATAACCTTAAATAAGTTACTTAAGTTTTCTGGGTATCAGTTTCTTTTATATAAAATAGACAGGATTACCTTTAAAGTCTCAGGTCTAGTACCATGACTGTATGAGTTTCAAACTGCTCTACTGCCAATGTCTGCTAGTTGGGGGTTCATAATCAAAGACGATAGAGAATTAATTTCTTTATATTTTTTCAATCTTAATAGTATTTTATTTTTTCAGTTACTTGTGTAAATAGTTTTCAACATTTCTTTTCATAAGATTTTGAGTTCCACATTTTTCTCCCTCTCTCCCTTCCCTCCCCCCTTCCCAAGACAGCAAGCACTCTAATATAGGTTATATATGTACAATTACATTAAACAAATCTCCATATTAGTCATGTTATGAACAAAAGGGGAAAACTTCAAAAAAAGAAAAAAATCAGTATGGTTCAATCAGCATTCAGATTCCACAGTTCTTTTTCAGAATGTGGACAGCATTTTCCAGTATATGTTTTTTGGAATTGTCTTGAATTATCATATTGCTGAGAAGAGCTAAGTCTATCATAGCAGATGATCACACAATGGTGCTGTTTCTGTGTACAATGTTCTCCTGGTTCTGCTCACTTCACTCAGCATCAGTCCACTTTAAGTCTTTACAGTTTTGTTTTTGTTTTTGTTTTTTTCTGAAATCTGCCTGCCCATCATTTCTTATAACATAATAGTATTTCATTACATTCATATACCACAACTTGGTCAGTCATTCCCCAATTAATGGACATTCACTCAATTCCAATTCTTTGCCACTACAAAGAGAGCTGCTAGAAATATTTTTGTACATGTAAGTCCTTTCCCCCTTTTTATGATCTCTTTGGGATACAGACCTAATAGTGGTATTGTTGGGTCAAAGTGTATGCACAGCCCCATACCCCTTTAGACAAAATTCCAAATTGCTCCCCAAAATGGTGGAATCAGTTCTATTTATTTATTTTAAAAACTCAAAGAGATCATTATTTCACTCTCATGTTCCTAGGATATAATGTAATTCAGTAATTACTGGAGAAGATAGCTAAAGTGAGTCAGGTACCACCATTAATCACTTTGCCAAGGATCGATTGAAAGGAAAACACTTACCTAGAAGGAAGAGGCAAAGAGAATAGCTATAAAAAGTTACTATCCAAAGGAAGTTCAAGTGCTGGGGGAAATCCCCATGTATAAAGTTTGAGGAGGAAAATGCTTTGTATTTATAGTGCTTTACACATTATCCCTTTAGCATCCTTAGGGAGGTATGCACAATTATTATCCCCATTTTAAAGAAAAGGAAACTGGAGCAGATAGAAAGTAACTCAATTGCTCAGGGTCCCACAGTTAGTAAGTATTTGAGATGAGATTTGAATATAGGTTTTCCTGCTTCCAGGTCCAGTACGCTATTTACCGTTTCAGCTAGGTGCCTCAGCTAAGAAAAAAAAAAAAAACATTCTGGCTGACAACTATTTGGCCTGCTTTCCAAAATAACAATCAAGCAAGTATTATTACATTTGAAAAACTTAATAATACTTCACAAAGTCATTGTGAAGAAAGTCCTTTTTAAATCATTCTGTATGCCTTTATGCATATTCTCATCCTCCCATTCCATTTCTGAGGAAGTGATAACTCTTCTTTGATGAGGCTAATTGCAAACCATTAATGCCAGTTATTATTAATGGTGCCTTCGAGGTAGGTAGTACCCCAATTAGTGCTTGTCAGTAAATGATAATGGGATTAATTTTGTAATAATGTTTGCATATCAAAGTCTCATTTTTTTAAAATAGGCACCATAATCACAGAAACTCTGAAAAGTCATTAGAATTGATTTAGTCTAAGTCTTAAGAGATGGGAGAAAAATGGTGCTGGGAGAGGCACAGAGATTTGTTAAAGATTAAATTAAACAACTATTTTATGGCCCTGACAGTATCAAAAAGCAGAGGTCTTGTTGACCAGTCTGTAATTTGTACTTTTATATCACAATACCTCAGTCAACACTTCTTGAATTTATTTTGGTAACTAAGATGTATAGTTTTACTAAAGTTAAGACATTGTTTCCCTTCATGTCAGGAGTCCAAACAGTTTTAATATATTATTTTCTCAGTATTATTTGCTGTTTTAGATATGGCTTTTTAAAATTTTGGCTACCATTTAATGTATAGTATGGATTCATATTTGTTATATGGCTATCATGAAGCAGTTATTAAGTAATTATTATGTATCCAAACTGTAACAAACTTCCACGGATACAAACAAAAAGCAAAAAATAGTTCCTACCCCCAAAGGGGTTTACATTCTAATGGAAAAGAGAACATAGAGATAATTCATACAGTATACATATCAATTTGGTACATTATAAGTACATTATATTTGTATACTGGTATATGTAACTTTCCCTTAGGAAAAAAAACCCATTAAATCAAACCTCTAAACAGCTTCTGAAGTGACAGAACCTACAAAAAGATGGAGTGAAATAATTTTCCAGACTACAATAACTAACAAGGACTTCAGAAAAGCTGTCTCATTTAGATAAAAGGGGAGTGAAGTCCAGTACAGAGGGTGTCTAGGCAAGCCAGCAAGTGCACTGAGCACAGCACAGAAAATGAGACTGCTGGTCCTGGCTCACCTAGCCAGTGGCATATCAGGATAACTGTGAGGCCTCCAGCACCATCAAAGAAGGCAAACTGCCAGCCACAAAGAGAGAGTCAACGGTTTGGAAAAGGAGGGAAAATGACTGAAGAAAACAATTCCTTAAAAAATACAATGGGCCTGGGGGCAGCTAGATGGTGCCATAGATAAAGCACTGACCCTGAATTCAGGAGGACCTGAATACAAATCTGACCTCAGACACTTGACACTTACTAGTTGTGTGACCTTGGGCAAGTCACTTAACCCCCATTGCCTTACAAAAAAAAAATACAATTGGCCAAATGGAGAAAAAAAAATCTGCTGAAGAAAATAACACCTAAAAAGTAGAATTGGCCAAATGTAAAGGAAGGAACAAAAGCTAACTGAAGAAAAGTATTCCTTAAAAATTAAAAGTGGGAAGGTAGAAGCTAATGACGCTATGAGACATCAAGAACTAGTCAAACAAAATCAGAAGAATGAAAAAAATAGAAGAAAATATAAAATACCTCATGGGTGAAAAAAAAATAACCTAGAAAATAGATGCAGAAGAGATAATTTAAGAATTATTGGACTACATGAAAACCATGATCAAAAACAGAGCCCAGACAGCATCTTTCTAGAAATTATCAAGGAAAACTGCCCTAATATCCTAAAACCAGAGGCTAAAATAGTTATACAGCAATAACCTCCTGAAAGCAATTCCAAACAGAAAACAACAATAAATATTGGGGCAAAATTCCAGAATTATTAGACCAAGGAGAAAATACTGCAAACAGCCAGAGAGAAACAATTCAAATTTCAGGGATTACACCAGACTAGGTAGTTTCCACATTAAAAGATTGGAGGGCTTGGAGTATGATATTCCAGAAGACCAAGAAACTTGGATTATAATCAAGAGTCATCTTCCCTGCAAAATTGTCCATAATCTTTCAGGGGAAAAGATGGATATTCAATAAAATAGGGGAATTTCAAACTTTACTTATGAAAAGACCAGAGCCAAACAAAAATGCTATCTTCAAATACAAGACTCAACATAAACATAAAAAAGATAAACAGGAAAAATATTATTCAATAAAATAAATTATTCATAACCCTACATAGGAAAATGATACTTATAACTCTTGAGAATTGAGTCTTTATTAGGGCAGTTAGAAGGTGTATACATAGACAAAGGGTGTGGGCATAAATTAGCTTTAATGTAATGATATTAAAAAAAAATTAAGGGTTTAAAAAAAGATTCTACCTGGAGAAGAGAAAAGGAGGAGAAAGAATAGAATAATATCACATGAAGAGGTACAAAAGACTGTTTATTACAGCTAGGGTACCTTCTTCTGTATTTCTTTCCATTCATTTCCTTGATAGTCTTGGTGTTTTTTTTTCCTCCAGATGAATTTTATTATTATTATTCTAGCTCTATAAGAAAAGTTTTTAGTAGTTTTTATGGCACTGAATAAGTAAATTAATTTAGGTAGAATTGTCATTCTTATTAAGTTGGTTTAGCCTACCCAGGAGCAATTTATATTTTTCCAGTTGTTTAGTTCTGGCTTTATTTGTGTGAAAAGTATTTTGTGATTGTGTTCTTATAATTCCTGGGTTTATCTTAGCAGTTGGCCCATATGGGGAAGCTAGGTGGTGCAGCAGATAGTGGACTGGCCCTGAAGTTGGGAAGACCTGAGTTCAAATAGCACATTGGACATATACTGTGTGACCCTGGGCAAGTCATTTAACCCCAATTGCCTTAAATTACCCAGGGCCATCTCCAGTCATCTTGATGGATAATTTGCAACTGGACCTAGGTGAATTTGGAGGAGAAAGTGAGGCTCGTGACTTTGCACAGTCCTTCTGCACTTAAATCCAATTCATTGCAAATCATGACATGTCATAAGTCCTCTTCAAGATTGAAGGGCAAACAACAAAGTGACAGGTAGACTCTGACAGTTTTTATATTGTCTACTGTTATTTTAAATGGAATTAGTCTTTCTATGTCTTGCTGCTGGGCTTTTTTGGTAATGTAGAGAATTACTGAAGATTTATGTCAGTCTGTTTTATATCCTGCAAACAGTATTTTAGTTGATTCTCTAGGCTTCTCTAAGTTTACCTTCATATCATCAGCAAAGAGTGAGAGTTTCATTTCCTCCTTGCCTATTCTAATTCCTTCAATTTTTTTCTTATTATTAAAAGCTAACATTTCTAGTACAATATTGAATAATAGTGGTGATAATGGACATCCTTTTTACACCCCTAATCTTATTGGAAAACCTTATAGCCTAATCCCATTACATATAATAGTTGCTGAAGGTTTTACATACTGCTTAACATTTTAATGAAAATGCTCTTTATTCCTATGCTCTCTAGTGTTTTTTAATATGAATGGGTGCTATATTTTGTCAAAAGCTTTTTCTGCATCTATTGAGAAAATCACATGATTTTGGTTACTTTTGCTCTTAATATGGTAAATTATGTTGATAGTTTTTGTAATACTGGATCACCACTGCATTCCTGGTATAAATCCCACCTGGTCATAGTGTATTGTCTTGGTGATAGATTGATGTAATCACTTTGCTAATATTCTATTTAGAATTTTTGTATCAATACTCATTAGGAAAATTGGTTGGTCTAGAATTGTCTTCTCTCCTTTAATATAGAGCTACTAAAACCTGTGTAATCCTATCTGTGACTCCTTAATATTTTAATTGTTTCTTTCTGGCTGCTTGCAGTATTTTCTTTTTGAGCTGATAATTCTGGATTTTGGGCAAGTCACTTAACCCCAATTGCCTTAAAACATCTGGGGCCATCTCCACTCATATTGATGTATAACTTGTGACTGAACCCAGATCAGTAGGTGATCAGTGCATCCTTTCAGTTAATATTTTACCTCCTGGTTCTAGGATATTGGGGCAATTTTCCTTGATAACTTCTTAATAGATGCTGTAGGGGGCAGTTAGGTGTCTCAGTAGATAAAGCATTGACTTTATTGGATCTGAGTTCAAATTCAGCCTCAGACACTTGACACTTACTAGCTGTGTGACCTTGGGCAAGTCAATTAACCCTCATTGCCCTGCAAAGAAAACAAAAGAAAAAGAAAGGAAAAAGAAAGAAAGAAAGATGCTTTCCAGGCTCTTTTTTGTTCATGGCTTTTGGGTAGTCCAAAAATTGTTTTTTTCTTTTCATTTCTTTTTTTTCCCTTTCTTTGTGGGCCAATGAGGGTTAAGTGACTTGCCCAGGGTCACACAGCTAGTAAGTGTCAAGTGTCTGAGGGCAGATTTGAAATCAGGTCCTCCTGAATCCAGGGCCAGTGCTTTATTTACTGTGCCACCTAGCTGCCCCTAGTCCAATTATTCTAAAATTATCTCTCCTGGATCTATTTCCCAGGTCAGTTGTTTTTTCAATGGGGTATTTTATATTTTCTTCTATTTTTTCCTTTCTTTTAATTCTGTTTGCCTTATTCTTAATGGCTCATAGAGTCATTATCTTCCACTTCCCCAATTCTAATTTTTAAAGAACAATTTTTTTCAGTTAGATTTTTAACCTTCTTTTTGATTTGACCAATTCTACTTTTAAAGGAGTTGTTTTCTTCAGTGTATTTTTTTTCTATTTGGCCAGTTGTATTTGGCCACTTGTTTTCCTTTTTCCTAGCTGTTGAATATCTCTTTCATACCCAACTTTTCTTTTCCCAGTTTTTTTTCTCCATCTCTTATTTAATTTTTTAACATCTTTTTTGAGCTCTTACAAAAAAAAAAAACTTTTTGGGCATGAGACCAATTCATATTACACTCTGAGTGATTTTTACATTGTCCTCATCTGAGTTTATGTTTTGATCTTCCCTGCTGCTATAGCACCTTTCGATGATCAGCTTTTTTTCCTGTTTTTTTTTCTCATTTTAAACTATTTTCTAACTATTAAAGTTGAATTCTCTTCTGTCTACTGTCCCAAGCATCTTACACTGAGGGCAAGGGGCTTGTTCACTGGCTGTCTGTGTTGTGGCCTATGGGGCTCACAGATTGGTCACTTAGCTGGCTTGGCCTGGCCTAGTTGAGTCCATTGTGCCCACTTCCTGAGCTGGCAATTTGCCTACTTCTCTGGGCCTTGGGGCCTCACAGTTGGCTTGCTTTGCCACCAGCCTACTGAGACAAGAGAAAGAGCCTTCACTTTCTGTGATGTGGCTAAGAGCATCTCACTGATTTGTTTGGACACCTCCTACAGTGGGCTTTACTCCCCTTCCAGCCAAGTGAGATAGACCTTCACTAAAGTGTCTCTGAGTTATACTGAGATGGAAAATTATTTACTTTGTCTTTTTTGTGGATTCTGTCACCTCAGAATCCATTTAGAGACTTGATTCACTTTTGATTTTAAGAGGAAATGGTGAGAACTCAGGAAACTTCCTGTTTTCTCTCCACCATCTTGGTTCACCCAAACCCAAAAAATATATAAAATGATTTTAGAGTGTATTAATACATGGTATGAGTACATGGTTTAAGAACCAAAAAATAAAGGAGAGATCAAAAAATATCAGACAAATGAATTAATGAAAACTATGCTGTGTGTTTGCTAAAAATTCAGTTTTTTTGACTACTGACAAAGGACATTGGTCTACATTTCACCATAAAACTTGTGGAATTGAGTATTGTTGATCTACTCTTTATCTCCAAAATGTTATTCAATAAAATATATATTTAATAATTTATTTATAGTGGTTTGTCTCTTGCCCTACTCCAAATGCTAACAATGAAGTATTATACATTTGTAAGCATTTCGATCATTCCAGAATTCTCTATAGTTAAAACATAAGTATTAGATGCCATTTTTATTTCTGCATTAATAAAATATTCAATAAGAGGGCTGTTTTCAAATTGTCACAATTTTTCTTCATAAAGAATGTGACAAGATACAGTTTTGCTCAGCCTTATCTTCCACTGGTTCAGTGCCAACACATTTTAGGAATGTACATTTACTATTATTTCCATTACAACTACTGTCAGTTTCTGGAATATTAATTCTGTATAAACAAAAAGCTTGCAGAATTTGAATCATCATTTCTGGAAATAACAAAACATATGCTATTTAGGTTTAATGGTGTGGTTCATAATATCTGAAAATGGAGTGTACTAGCTATTCTTACAAAATTTCTCCAGATAATTCATAGCATACACGAGATTGTACTATCTGTGTAAAATGATGGTTAATATTTTATTATTTTATAGCATCTTAATAAAGAACAATTAGTTATATGATACTATATGCTATATATGGTGGTAGATACAAAAATTTCTTATAATCTTTGTTCAAAAATAGAGTACAATTAACTTAAGAAGAAAATAACATTCACAAGATCATTGGAGATCAAAAATAAATAAAATACTTCATTATGTAATATAAACAATTTGAAGTAGATAATACCCAGGAAATTAGTGATTGTTTCGTGGAGATAAGTTAAAGCAATTAGAGAATGGAATAATCAATGTGGGTTGGAGAAATAAGGAAATATTTCATGGAAAATAAAAAATTTTGATATGGTTTTGAATGATGAATAAGATATGAACTGGTTGGTCAAGATAGTGGCAATGTAGAAAAAAGATTATAAGCAAAGAGTAGAGGCAAGAAAGAACATAATGTGAAGGATAGTGAAGAGTACATTCTCAGCAGAGTAGAGGATGTTAAACTCAACTTAGTGGGGAGCTCAGAGAACACTGACTCAAAAGAAAATTATTTTATTAATTTCCACTTACATATTTCATATAAGGATAGTTTGCAACATTTGTTTACACTGGATTTTTAGTTACAAATTTTTCTTTTCTCCACCCCCACTTCCCTCCCTCCTCCCCAAGACAGAAAGCAGCCTGATATAGGTTGTATATGTACAGTTACATCAAACATATTTCTACATTAATCATCTTGTGAGAGAAGAATCAGAGCACAAAGGAAAAACCTCAAACAAGAAAAAACAGTATAGCCTCAAATTCGATATAAGTAGCCCACCTTCCTGTGCATTTTTTTCATTAATTCCCTTGATATTCTTGACTTTTTGTTTTTCCAGATGAATTTTGTTATAATTTTTTCTAACTCTATAATTTTTGGTAGTCTGATTGGTATGGCACTGAATAGGTAAATTAATTTAGGTAGAATTGCCATTTATGTTTTATTAGCTCAGCCTATACATGAGCAACTGATATTTTTCCAATTATGTAGATCTGATTTTATTTGTGTGAAAAGTGTCTTGTAATTGTATTCATATAGTTCCTAGGTTTCTCTGGGCAGGTAGACTGCCAAGTATTTTTATATTGTCTATCATTACTTTAAATGAAATTTCTCTTTCTATCTCTTGCTGCTGAGCTTTGTTGGTCATGTAAAGAAATGCTGATGATTTATGTGGGGTTTATTTTATATCCTGCAACTCGCTAAAGTTGTTAATTGTTTCAAGCAGTTTTTTAGTTGATTTTTTAGGATTCTCTAAGTATACCATCATACCATCTGCAAAAAGTGAAAGTTTTGTTTCCTCCTTGCCTATTTTAATTCCTTTAATTCCTTTTTCTTCTCTTATTGCTATAGCTAACAATTCTAGTACAATATTAAATAATAGAGGTGATAATGGACATCCCTGTTTCACCCCTGATCTTACTGGGAATGCCTCTAACTTATCCCCATTATATATAATGAATGTTTGCTGATGGTTTTAGTAGATACTGCTTGTTATTTTAAGGAAAGTTCCACCTATTCCTATGTTCTCTAGAGTTTTTAATAGGAATGAGTATTGTCTTTTGTCAAATGCTTTCTCTGCAGCTATTGAGATAATCATATGATTTTGGTTAATTTTCTTATTGATGTGGTTGATTACATTAATAGTTTTTCTAGTGTTGAACCAGCCCAGCATTCCTGGTATAGATCCCACTTAGTCATAGTGTATTATCCTGGTGATCACTTGCAGCAATCTCCTTGCTATTATTTTATTTAAGATTTTTGCATTGATATTCATTAGGGAAATTGGTCTGTAATTTTCTTTCTCTGTTTTGGCTCTGCCTGGTTCAGGTATCAACACCATATTTTTTTAATAAAAGGACTTTGGTAGAACTCCTTCACCTATTTTTCAAAATAGTTTGTATAGTATTGGAATTAATTGTTCTTTAAATGTTTGGTAGAATTCACTCATAAACTCATCTGGTCATGGAGGTCTTTTCTTAGGGAGTTCATTGATGACTTGTTCAATTTATTTTTCTGAAATGGGCCTATTTAAGGATTTTATTTCCTCTTCAGTTAAATTCACACAATTTTTTTTTTTTGTAACTATTCATCCATTTCATTTACATTGTCAAATTTATTGGCATACAGTTGGGCAAAATAGCTCCTAATTTTTGCTTTATTTTCCACTTCATTGGTGGTGAAATCCCCCCTTTCATTTTTGATACTGGTAATTTGGTTTTCTTCTTTCCTTTTTTTAAATCAAATTAACCAAAGGCTAATCTATTTTATTGGTTTTTTCATAGAACCAGCTCTTAGTTTTATTGATTAGTTCGATAATTTTCTTGCTTTCAATTTTATTAATTTCTCCTACAATTTTCAGGATTTCTAATTTAGTATTTGGTTTGGGATTTTTAATTTGTTCCTTTTCTAACATTTTTAGTTGCATGCCCAATTCATTGATCTCCTCTTTCTATTTTTTATTAATTTAAGCATTTAGAGATATAAAATTTACCCTAAGCACTGCTTTGGCTGCATCCCATAGATTTTGGTATGTTGTCTCATTATTATCATTCTCTTGGATGAAGTTATTGATTGCTTCTATGATTTGTTGTTTGACCCACTCATTCTTTAGGATGAGAATGTTTAGTTTCCAATTAATTTACAGTATGCCTTTCCATGACTATTTATTACATGTAATTTTTATTGCATCATGATCTGAGAAGGATGCATTTACTATGTCTGCCTTTCTACATTTGACTATGAGGTTTTTGTGCCTTAATACATAGTCAATTTTTGAGTATGTACCATGTACTGCTCAGAAGAAGGTATATTCCTTTCTATTCCCATTCAGTTTTCTCCAGATGTATCTCATATCTAACTTTTCTAATATTCGATTCACCTCTTTAACTTCTTTCTGATTTATTTTGCAGTTAGATTTATCTAATTCTAAGAAGGGAAGGTTCAGATCCCCCACTAATATAGTTTTACTGTGTATTTCCTTTCATAACTCATTTAACTTCTCTAAGAATTTGGATGCTATACCACTTGGTACCTACATGGTTTTTTTGTTTGTTTTGTTTTGTTTTGTTTTGTTTTGTTTTGTTGAGGCAATTGGGGTTAAGTGACTTGCCCAGGGTCACACAGCTAGTAAGTGTCTGAGGCCGGATTTGAACTCAGGTACTCCTGAATCCAGGGCCAGTGTTTATCCACTGCGCCATCTAGCTGCCCTGGTACCTACATGTTTTGTATTGATATTACTTCATTATCATACATTTTAGCAAGATGTAGTTTCCTTCCTCATATCTTTAAATGAGATCTATTTTTGCTTTTGCTTTGTCTGAGATAAGAATTGCTACCCCTGTTTTTTTTTATGTCAGCTGAAGCATAATATATTTTGCTTCAACCTTTTACCTTTATTCTGTGTGTATCTCTCTGCTTCAAATGTGTTTCTTGTAAATAACATATTGTAGGATATAGATGCTTAATCCACTCTGCTATTTGCTTTCATTTTTATGGCAGAGTTCATCTCATTCACATTCACAGTTAAAATTATTAATTGTTTATTTCCCTCCATCTTGTTTTCCCCTTTGTTTGTACTCTTTTTTTCCCTTCTTTCACCCAATTCCACTTGACCAGTGTTTTGCTTCTGACCACTGCCTCCCTCAATCTGGCTTCCCTTTTATCAGCTGCCCTTCTTTTTCTTGCCCCTTTTTCCCCCACTTCTGCCCTCCCTTCTATCACTAACACCCCTTTTCCCCTTCCCCTTTTGTTTCCTTAAAGAGTAAGCTAGGGCAGCTAGGTGGCGCAGTGGATAAAACACTGGCCCTGGATTCAGGAGGACCTGAGTTCAAATCTGGCCTCAGACAGTTGACACCTACTAGCTGTGTGACCCTGGGCAAGTCACTTAACCCTCATTGTCCCACCAAAAAAAAAAAAAAAGAGTAAGCTAAATTGCTTTATACAAATGGGAGTGTACCTAATTCCCTCCCTGAACCAAATCTGATGAGAGTAAGGTTGCAACAATGCCCACCCCTCCCTTCTTTCCCTCTATTGTAATGGGTTCTTTTTGTGCCTCTTCATATTATGTAATTAACCCCACTCCACCTCCCCCTTCCACTCCTTCCCCTAGTATTCTTTTATTCTGTCCCTTAAGTTTCTTTATATCATCACATCAAAATTGATTTAATAACATTACCTTAACAGAGATACAGATCCCAAGAGTTAAATTTATTTTCCTTCCTCATAGGGAGGCAAGCAGTTTAACATCATTGAACGACCTTCACCCCCCCCCCCCCGATTTTTCCTCTATATTTCTCTAGAGTCTTGTATTTGGAGATCAAATTTTCTGTGCAGTTCTGGTCTCTTTCTCAGGAAGCCTTGGAAGTCCCCTAATTCATTGAATGTCCATCTTTTCCTGTGAAAGAGAATGCTCAGTTTTGCTGGGTAGTTGATCATGGGTTATAAACCAAGCTCCATTGCCTTCTTGAACATCATATTCTAAGCCCTGCAATTCTTTAATGTTGAAGCTGCCAGGTCCTGTGCAATCCTGTCTGTGCTTCCATGATATTTAAATGTTTTCTTTCTGGCTGCTTGGAGTATTTTCTCCTTCACCTGTTAATTCTAGAGTTTGGGTGCAATATTCCTTGAAGTGTTCCTTTTGGGGTCTTTCTGGAGGTGATTGGTGGACTCTTTCAAAGATGATTTTATCCTCTCATTCTACATTTTCAGGGCAGTTCTCCTTGATAATTTCTTGGAATATGGTGTCTAGACTCTTTTCTTGGGCATGGCTTTCAGATAGTCCAATGATTCTCAGATTCTCTCTCCTGTATCTATTTTTCAAGTCAGCTGTTTTCCCAATGATGTATTTCACATTTTCTTTTATTTTTTCAGTCTTTTGATTCTGCTCAGCAGATTGTTGGTGTCTCATGGAGTTATCAGCTTAAATTTGCCCAATTTTAATTTTTAAGTTCTTATTTTCCTCAGTAAGCTTTTGCACTTCTTTTTCCATTTGGCTAATTTTTTCTCCCATTTGGTCATTTTTTTTCTCTTATTTGGCCAATTGTATTTTTTAAGGAATTATTTTCCTCAATCAACATTTGTGCTTTGTTTTGCAGCTTAACTCTCATTTCTCTCATTTCTTTTTCCATTTTTTTCTTCTACCTCTCATTTGGTTTTTAAAAGCCTTTTTGAGCTCTTCAAAGAAGGCTTTTTGATCTTTAGACAAGAGCATCTTGCCACTTGAGTCTCCACTTGTAGGTGTTTTGACCAACTCATCTGAGTCTGAGTTTTGGTCTTCCCTTTTACCATAGCAGTTTTAAATTGTATGGGTCCTTTTTTGTTTCTTTTCTTTTTTCTTTTTCTTTTTTTTTGCAGAGCAACAGGGGTCAAGTGACTTGCCTAGGTCACACAGCTAGTAAGTGTCAAGTGTCTGAGGCCAGATTTGAACTCCGGTACTCCTGAATCCAGGGCCAGTGCTTTATCCACTGTGCCACCTAGCTCCCCCTCCTTTTTTGTTTCTTACTCATGTTATAGACTATTTTTAAACTTACAAAGTTGAAGTCTGCTCTTGGGGCACAGGGTGCACTGTTGCAAGCTTCTTACTGCTATCAGCTGCCCCACTCTCAGCTGTGTCAAGTTGCAGCAATCTCAAGCTGCCCACTGAGCCAAGCTTTGCTAACCTGAGCTGCCAGTTTAGATGAGTAGTGCTGAGTCACCCTCCCTTTTCACCCAGGTAAGACAGACCTTTCTTGAAGTCTTCTAAATTATCTCAAGTAGCAAGATTGTGTCCCTCTTTTTGTAGGTTCTGTAGTTCCAGATTCTGTTTAGAGGTTTGATTTAATGTTGTTTTTGAGGGAAATACAGGAAAGCTCAAGCAAGTTCCTAGCTTCTCTGTGCCATCTTGGCTCTGCCCCCAGAAAGCCTGAGAACATTGTCTTTTTCTGACTAATAATCTACACTATGACATCTTCAAGCAATAGTGAAGTACTCTCTATATCCTGAAGCATTCCATTTCACTTTGGACTGCTCAAGTTTTTTATTTGTTTGTTTGTTTAAAGTACATATTAATTTAAGTGTATGGCTAAATCTGTTTCTCTTCAATTTCTAATCATTTTGCCTACTTTCACCTTCTTGTGACAAATAGCACAATATGTTTTCTTGAGGGGACAGAAAGTTGGAAAAGTATTATTGACCCCTGAATATCTTAAGAAAATTATGCTCCTAAAAACTATAAGCAATGATAAATTTGATGAAGGAAGATAAAAAAGCAATTTTATCCAGTTTCTTACCCATAAGCAGGTAAATTTCCATAGCCTCCCAAGTGTGTGCATGCATACCTATACATGTATATATTTTACATATATGAATATATATGTGTACATACACCATACATGCATACATGCATATGTGTGTGCATGCATAAATTTTTCTGTCCTCTGAGAAATGGCCCTCATTCTTAACCACAGTTACTATGTAGAAAAAATAATAATGGATAATCATTATTAATTATAGTGGATTATTATGTTAAGGCTAAAATTCTAGCTAGTCTGTCTAAAATATCTAAGGAGTCGTCACCAATAAATTATAAGCTTTAGCAAGAGTTAGACTCTTAAGCATTTATTAAGGAGAATAAGAATTTGGTAAAGAGAGAGAGAAAGGCCTACATTCATCTATCTATTAAAGGGAGAGCACATTTCTACCTCCCTTCTCCACCAGAGTCCTCAGGAAAGAGAGTGAGTCAGAGCGCCAGGCTCCCCTTTCTTCCTCCCACCAGCAAACGTCACTTCCTGACGCCAAAAAAAAAGACGCATGGTCTTGCCCTCAGAGACTTTCACCTCATGGCAGGGCATTTCTACAGTAAGTCTCCAGCAGGTGGCATCATTCCAATTGTTACAATTATAATAGGATATCATAAAAGCATTTAATGGTAAAATTTGGGTCCTTATTTTAGAGAAGAAAAGAGAAAGGAAGGAAGGAAGGAAGGAAGGAAGGAAGGAAGGAAAAACAATGACAATATGAAAATAGCAAGAATAACAAGAATGAGATAGAGGAGAAGAGAGAAAAGGATTTGAGATGGAGGAAGAGCAGAAACAGTAGGAAGAAAAGAACTCTGAGAGGAGGAGATTTTTATTGTCAAAACAAGGGAAATAACATTTAAATATAACAAATTTGTTAGATAACCTAAAAAGTTTATAAGAAAAAGGTAAATGAAGGTGGCTGGCAAGGTGATAATTAAATAGTATTAAAGATGCTATTGAGGCATTAAGAAGTGCTACAGAGAAGAGTAAAATGTCTGCAGCTATAATCACCAAAGACTAAGGATCTCACTTCTAGCAAATTTTCACTGTGGCAAGAATTTGAAGGGAATTTCATTGAGTTGTGAGGTTTGTGTTTTGCTTTTCTATGTTCAATCTTTTTCCTAGAAGGAAATAAGTGGCTTGAGTAATTTCTTTGTGGACTTGAGTTTATCTGGAACAATCAATGAAACATTCTTTTAAAATGCAGAAGAAACACATCAACATAAAAAACTGAGTTTAAATTGAATCTAAAGAGACAGAGATTAACTTTCATCTCTATTAATATATGGGAGTGTGAGGGAGCATCATACACAGGAAGAAGGAGAAATGGAACTAAGAAAAAAATATGATGCTCGTTCTGAAGAGGAAGAAATTATATGTTCTTGAGAGGAAACTCCTTTTTCTCCAAAGAAGAATAAAATAATAATAAAATAAAGGGACTGTAAGGTGAGACACCATGCATAATAGAAAGAAAAGAAGAGCACTGTTAGTTGCTGATTCTCTTCTGACTGTTACTGAAGCAGCTCTTAACTGCATAAAGAAAATAGGTAGATTTGATTTCTTCCCAGGTCATGCCTCTAAGATGAGAGAGACATAGGCATCAAGTCTGTTGGTAGATAGCTTTCTGTTTAAATACTAAGCCTAGAACCAGAATATTTAGCTGTCAAGTCCCACCTTCATATTTCTTGCAAAACAAATCCTTCTTAGTTTATAATATTTGTTCTAGGAAAACTCAGGTTGGTCAATATCTTAAACTTCAGAGATCTGAGATAAAATTGGATGAGCCAATTAGGTGCCTATGTTAATATTTGCTATGAATATTGTAAGACCCTGGAGAAGGTAAGTAGGCACTGAGTAGCCTAAGGAGAAGCAAACAAGTGCAGATCAGAAAACCAAAGAGTTCAAAGCTTCCATGGTGATCAAAGTGAGACTTTTACCTTCAGTAGCCCCAACGCTTTTAGCCTGAGATAGAAAGACGTACTCTTAGAAAAAAAAAATAAGCCATCTTCTTCCTTTATTTCTTCAATGGATGCTAATTTATTTAACAATGAAGTGTAAAAAGAATATGAAAAGATAAATCAATCAAAATTGGAATTACTTTTTCACTGCTATGCAAGTGATAAATTGATAAAGGCCAGGGTCAGGTGAAGTAAACCATTTTTAAGGAACCTTTTCTACCCCCTTTCCTCATGTTAGGAAGTGACCAGTGTGTCTTTTAAAAAGGCACACTGTGACCAGCAGTCTTTTTTAAAAGCTGCTCAGACACCCAGAGGGCTTCTGAATCCCCCTTCTGCTTCAATTCAATAAGAAGATGACCCTATGAACTGGGCTACATGCGTTCAGGGCTGTGACCACAGCTCCCATTATATCTGCACTTGCTGTTTCATCACTTGCCTGTTGCCCCAGGACTTCAAAGTAGATAAAAAATGGTAAAATGGTATGGCTGCTGTCTTGCACATAAATTGGATTTAGGTGAGGCAGAGTTATCATGGGATTTACTCTCTCTTCTAGTCATTAGAGTGTAGCAGCAAGACAAAAGTCAAGATGACTGGAAATGGCTTAGGATTCAGTGGATAACCTTTGTGTCTTTGACATCTAATCAATCTGTAAGCACTACACAGTGCCTGCTTCTGCTATCTTCATGGCCCATTGAAACAAACTGTTCATATCTGCTTATTCCACCAAGGAGGTTTTCACATGCTTGGGGTAGAAACCCTTCTAACCCATGTTCATTGATCTGATGGATTTGATACTGTTGGGTGTGAGGGTTTGTAGAAGATCATGGCAAAATTTGATTTTCCAGAGAAGTTCATCCATATTGTATACTAGTTCCATAATGGCATGTTCTAGATAATGGCCAATGCTGTCATGCTTTCCTATTCAGTAATGAAGTGAAACAGTGCTTTATGCTTACTCCCATGATTTTTAGCATGATGCTTTCAGTGATGTTGTTACACACCTCCAGTGAGAAGGAAAATAACATCGTCTCCTATCACAGTAATGGTAAATTATTTAACATGAAAAGGATACAAGCTAAGATTAAAGTGGAGGGAGAGTTCGTACATGACTTTTTGTCCCCATATAATATAATGCACCCTCTGGGGTTGAAATATAACAGTGCATGGATTGATTCTCTGCCACTTGTCCTAATTTTGGCCCAATAATTGACACTATAATCAATAAAAAATAAGCACAGCAAGAGCTTATGATCATTCATCTTCCAATTAATTGCAGACCCTCTAAAGATAAAATTCAACTGTTGGATACTGATTGTAGCAAAAAAAAATACTGGCTCTTTTTACATAATACTCTCATTAAGGATGGGGAAATGAGCATAAATTACTAAATATTGATATTCTCTTGGACGTCATTTTTCTTTAATAAAATACCTTGAATATGTGAGGGCCAAAATTGGATATATGGAGTATTACTCTCCCCTTTAAACTTCCCTTTTTATATATACCTCCCAGGCCAATAAGAAAAGGAGCCTCTGAGCTTTAGTTCATAAAGGATCAGGTTTTATTGCTTGAGAATTAATTAGACGACAAAGGTGAAACCAATTAGGGAAATAAGGAAGTAGAAATACAGATGAATAGTCTTAGCTCTAAGTTTAGTCTATGCGATCCCAGAGATTAAGCTAGTTCAAAGGAATTTAGGATTTTCCTTCATAAAAATCACCAATCCCGAACTGCCCGCCAGGCCGAGAACCAGCACGCCCAAGACAGAGCACAGAACACGTGCTTCTGAACTTCCACCAAGAGCCGAGCGCCGCCAGAGACTGTTCTGTAGGCCAAAAGAGAGTGACCTTTTTGAATGCCTCGCCCAAGTTGCCTTGCCTTCAGGTGTTTTCCTCCCACAAAAGGGGAGGTCTGGCGTTTTTCCTCCCCAAAAGGGGAGGTCCTTCAAAAGCTGCTTAGTAGCATGCACAGTCTCAGAGTGGGCCAGGTGTGGCCCCTCCCAAATGATTCAACTAAAATTTTTGATATTGATCTTTACCACAAATATAAAACCTCAATGCCCTCACAAATACATCACCTTTAACACAGATATTCTATAAGGATAACAGAATCCTAATTGCAGTAATGTTTCCATAATGTGTGGTCTATATAGAGCTATATTCCTGTCACCAAGGGAGAAAACCATAATGACCCCTATAAGGCTTTTGATTCCTCACTTGAGAGAATAATCCAAGATCATTCCTCTGTCATTGTTTTGATTTATTTATTCGTGTCTCTACTGGCAGTATTCTGTAAATGTTAATTGTTGCTTACTTTTGCTTTTATTCCTAAAACCAGGTCAGGAGATCTCACGCTCTTTTCCCAATGATAACATCGAAAATAAGAATCAATATGGGCACAAATAACCACATAGTACTTCCCTTTACACAGAGGACTTTCCACACCCTCTTTGCTGCTAATTTTAAAATTAAGAAAGGATTCTAATTTTATATAGCTAGGTCCCAATTAGTGAGAAAAACAGATATTGTGAAAAAGTTGTATGTATTCAGACACATGCTATTTGAACTTATAATTATATAAAACATGATAATTGATTCTTGCACAGTAAGAAGATGAAGTCACATTTGAATAATGTTACTACTTCACAGTATTCATCATTGACCCTAACACGACCGACTTACATTTCTACTCCCCTAAACAAAGTTTTCATTTAAAAATTCTACAGTGTAGATCTGGAAGAAGAGATAGTATTATGACACCTTGTTTCCAGTACCTCACCATCCTATAACTGCAAAAAGGAAGAAACATCTTTATCATATGTCAAAGAAAGGATTTTTCTTATACAAAAAGTGAAATATGGGAAAGCCATCTTTGGAGTTGTCTTACATCTCAATATGAGGAATTGCCCTATGTCATCTACCCTACATTAAAATAAATTTGGAAGATAATATTATTCCCATCTCCAGGAAATTGTTAAGAATATCTTAAATAAATCATTTAAAAATTATATCTTGTGTCTCTCTGGATTTCCTTTTTTTTCTCCTACTTAATGTAGGTTATTATATATTAGCATACAATCACATATTTGGAGAGGCATTTGCTGCTAAATGAAGGAACTGAAATAGGTAGAAGGCAGAGAATAATTATTTCTCAAATAAAAAATTGAAATCATAGAGTCTTCTTAACAGTTGCTACAGTGAGTGGACCTAATTTTCTCCCCACAATTACATTTGGTCCAATCTGTCTACTTTTCTCTTCTTTGTTATCCCTATTGCCATTTCTACCTCCCTTCTGAGTATGCCTGGTACTGAACTATTCAATGTTTCCCCTGTCCATTGTGGAGAGAAGGCTTTCTTAAAATGATTTTTGCAAAAGTTTGCTATTCTTCTTCTGTTGTTTTCCTTCCATTTTCATCCTAAATGCCCTTAGTTTGATATCTTGTCAAGTTTTCTCTAATTTTTTTCTCTCTGCTTCTCTTTGCTTTATGAGATGACACTGTTCATAATAATCTATCATCCTTCTTCATAAGATTTTAGAAGAGATTTAATATCCTAACAATGCAGCTTTTGGCAGCCATCTTTCTCAGTTTGGCAAGAAAATTGGGTGTTTGCTAACATACTTTTTGGACTTTTTTGATTTCCTTATTGTGTCAGTTAATTTACTTCCTTATAAAATTACTATAATTGGTGTTCATGCCATTTCTGTTGTCAACTTTCCCAATTTTTCCTGTCAATTACTTCTTTAAATAGTTTGGGATTGAGTCTTTTTTTCCACATTATTATTCTTTCTTTTTGGCTTTTAATAATTCTGATCTTAGCTCTGACAAGCCCATGGTCTACATATTCACAGAAAGAAAAGTCAAAGATGACTCCCACATCAAAGTCAAGTTTTTCCTGTCTGTTAAAGTATCATCTATTTCAAATTTTGACATTATTTTGTAACTTTCATATACTGCACCCACTAATTCTTTACTCAAAGAAATAATCCATTATATAAGAACACAAGTCTTCAATGTAATCTCTAAGTCTTTCTATTCTCATTTGTTATTCCAGAACCAGGCTCTTCCATATATTTGGCTTATGATAGTTTATGTGTGGATCCAAAGTAGGAGCAGTGTATGTGAACAAAAGAAAATTAAGAGATGGCTGATATTTTAAGTTTTTATGAGTGTATGTGAAATAAGGAATTAGGCTATGGTCTGTTTCTGAGTGATTTTCCCACTACCCCTCCTGTAATACCAGTGGTAAAAAAGGCTACTCATAAGAGGTGGTGAAATTTAGTACAAAGAACACTGGATTCTTTAGTCAAGAAACTGGATCTGAATCCTAACTTCATATGTATTAACTCTGTGGTTTTGTGTATACCAATTCATTTCTTGCAACTTCAATTTTTTCATCTCTAAAACTGAAGAAATTGGATTTCATTAAAGTTTTAACAGATGTTCCATGAGATGAAAACTAGAATACAAAAATGTTTTAATTTCCAATACAGCAAATATTGAAAAGGATTCAATTAGTGTGGATAACTAATCCCTGTAAAATGGTCGTGTTATTCTAATCTCAACTGCATCTTTCCTTTAGACTGGAACTATATTTAACACAATTATTGCTTATATTTTATTATATTATTACTTATATTAATTATAACAGTGTGAATTCAAATACATGGAACCATTTTATGAGATTCATTATTCATAATAAAATAACCCTGCTGTAATCGAAACAACTCAACTTCTTTGAAGAATTTTTTTTTGGTGAGGCAATTGGGGTTAAGTGACTTGCCCAGGGTCACACAGCTAGTAAGTGCCAAGAGTCTGAGGCTGGATTTGAACTCAGGTCCTCCTGAATCCAGGGCTGGTGCTCTATCCACTGCATCACCTAGCTACCCCTCTTTGAAGAATTCTTAATATTTTTTTAGGAGTACAAAGGGGTCTCCAAACCAATATATATATATATATATATATATATATATATATATATATATATATATATATATATATATATATATATATATATATATATATATATATCAAAGATCACTGAACCAGCTAATCACTATGCTCCCTTGTAGTACTAAAGCTATGATGTTATACAACTTGTTTATGTATCAAACTGTGAGTTTTCTTTTTGTTTTTATTTTGGGGGGGGGGGTTAAGCATATTATTATTTATTAACATAATACCAGTAAAGGATTGACCATGTTTCTCCATTAATTATTAATAATTAATTTCTTGGGGGAACACAGACATCATTTTCAGTCCCTTCTCCCCCACACTCCAGAAAGTCCAGGGACAAGCTCAAGGGAACAAAAGAAATGGGAGATAGATTCTTTTGTTTAGCTCAGTAAACTGATGGGATTAAAACACTGAGAAACTGGACTTCCCCTTGTCTTTCAGGGAGGGTCTCTTCTCTTAGGCATCATAGAGTTCATTTTAATTTGGGCCACCCTCAAGTCAACCAATGGAAATGAATGATGCTAACCAGTTACCTTTGATCAATGTATAATGACCTTCCTCTATCAAAAGAGGATAAAACCCTTGGCAATGCAGGGTATGGGGCTCTCTTGATGTGCATTTTTCTTATTAGGACAGTGTATGTTTTGTAGGTCTTCTGAACTCTCCTTGAGACCACATGCTGTCTCTCTGAGAGATAGCATGGGTCTTCTGGGGTTTTTCTCCTGCTTGTGTTAAATGCCACATGGTCAATTCTGTACTAGTATATATGATATTAATTAATAATAAATGCTTACTGCCAAACTGGGTGCAATAGTCATTAATATATAAATAACAATTAATATTTAAAAAATACAATAGTAGCAAATAGTTTTAGAAAACACACCTCTCATAGTCTCAGGCCTTATGGTCGAGGAATCAGGGAAAGAACTTTAGTATGCCAGTTAGCACCAGAAGAAGAAAGGCGATAAACAAATAAACAAACAAAAAAAGAAAACCCAAAAGCTTTCAGAAGACCTAAAAGACTCAGAAGATATCAAATCCAAAGAAGACCTACTTGTGGCATCTACAAAGAGCTTTTTCTTTTGTTTTGTTTTTTTGGGGGCATTGAGGGTTCAGTGACCTACCCAGGGCCACATAGCTAGTAAATGTCAAGTGTCTGGGGCCAGATTTGAATTCAGGTCCTCCTGAATCCAGGACTGGTGCTTTATCCACTATGCCACCTATCTGCCCCAACAAAGGGCTTTTTTATCCTATTTTGATAGAGGCAGGTCACTTTACATGGATCAAAGCTAATTAGTTAGCATCATTGAATTCTATTGGTTGACATGATTTGAAGGTGGTCAACATTAAAATGAATTCTAGAGAATTCAGGGAAAAGAATGCAAAAGACTTTCACACAATTTGCTTAAGGCAAAGTGCATTAACTTGATGTGGTTTATAGCTATCAGTCCTTCACTGGACTAGAAAAAAGAATCTATCTCCATTCTTTTCATTCCCTTGGGTTTATCCCAGGTGATATTTGATGAAGTTTCTCAAGAAAAAAAGTTTCTCAATTTTCTGGAGGAGAGGAAAGGAAAGGACTGATCCATGGGTGCCTCAAGAAATCCATTATTAATAATTATTTTCTTACAATCCCCCATATGAATCATTGAGAAACTATGCTTTCCTCAAAGATTCAAACTGATATTACAAATATTTTACAAATAGTTCTTAACTACGTGGCTGATGATGATTAACAATGTGATAGGGAAAAGGGAAAAAAAAATGAGCAATGCAATGAGAAAACAAAAGTGGGCAGTCTCCTTTATTAGGTAGATCTTACAGATAGTGTACTCAAATGGGAAAAGGGAAACAAAAAGGAAAATATCCATTTAAGTCTCTAGAAGTCTCATCTCCTATAGATGATTCTTGGGGCATCATCTTTTTTATTTTTAATGTATTATTTTATAATTTTTCAATTTTTTTTCCAATTACATATAAAGACATTTTTTGAGTTGCAAATTTTTGTTCCTTCCCTTCCCTCTCCCAAAGCCAGCACACAATCTGCTATACATTATACACTGCAAACATGTTAAACATTTCCACATTAGTTATGCTGTAAGAGAACAATCAAAAAAAGGGAAAAAAACTATAAGAATAAACAACTATAACAACAAAGCAAAAACAAAAGTCAAAAGTGTATGCTTCAATCTGCATTCAGAAGCTACAGTTTTTTTTGTTTGGTTGTTTTTTCCTGAATGGGGAGAGCATTTTCCACCACGAACCTTTTGGCATTGTCTTGGAACATTGCATGTCTGAGAAGAGTTAAGTCTATCACAGTTGAGCATCAAACAACATGTTGATACTGTACAATATTCTCTTGGTTCTGCTCATTTAACTCAGCATCAATTCATATTATGTCTTATCATTTCTTCTTTTTTCAGTCTTATCATTTCTTACAGCACAATGGTATTCCATTACATTCATACACCACAACTTTTCTAGCCCTTCCCATATTGATGGGAATCTCCGCAATTTCCAATTCTCTACCACCAAAAAGAGCAGCTATAAATATTTTGTACATGTGGGTCATTTTCCCTTTTTTATGATCTCTTTGTGATACAGAAGCATTAATGCTATTGCTGGGTCTAAGGGTATGCACAGTTTTATAGCCTTTTGGTTCCACATTGCTCTTCAGAATGGTTGGATCAGTTCACAGCTCCACCAACAGTGCATTAGTGTTCCAATTTTCCCACATCTTCTCCAACATGTATCATTTTCCTTTTTTGTTATATTACTCATTTGTAGAGGTGTGGGGTAGTACCTCAGAGTAGTTTTAATTTACATTTCTCTAATCAGGAGTGATTGAGAACTTTTTTTTTATATGACCATAGAGATGTTTAATTTCTTCATCTGAAAACTGCCTGTTCATAGCCTTTGACCATTTTCAATTGAGGAATGACTTATATTGTTATATATTTGATTCAGTTTTCTATATATTTTAGATATGATGCCTTTATAAGAAACAGTGGCTGTAAAATTGTTTCCAACCTTTCTGCTTTCCTTTTAATCTTGGTTGCATTGGTTTGGGTTGTGAAAAAAATAGTTTTTATTTAATGTAGTAAAAATGTACTATTTTGCATTTAATAATGGTCTCTATCTCATAATCTCATCTTTGGTCATAAACTCTTCCCCTCTCCAAAGATCTAACAAATTACCTATTCCTTCCTTTTCTAATTTTCCTATGGAATCAAACTTTCTGTCTAGATCTTGTACCCATTTTGACTTCACTATGGTGTATGGTGTATGATGTTGGTCTATGCTTGGTTTTCTGCCATACTATTTTCCATTTTACCCAGCAGTTTTTGTCAATTAATGAGTTCTTATCCCAGATGTAGAGTCATTAGGTTTATCAAAAAGTAGATTACTGTTGTCAATTTCTACTGTGTCTCCTGTGCCTAACCTTTTTCATTGATCCACCACTCTATTTCTTAGCCAGTACCAAAGAGTTTTTATTTTAACTTCCCCTTCTTTATTTCTTCAACATGTAAATTGCATGTAAAATTAATTTGAAAAGGTTTGATATCTGAGCACTTTTTTATGGGTCACTATTTTCATCCCAGATGGCAAGATGACCCTCAAATGGAACTATACTATCTTTATTGTTTTAATCATAAATGCATTTTATTAATTTCCAGTTATATGAAAAGATAGTTTTCAACATTTATTTTCATAAGATTTTTAACTCAACATTTTTCTTCCTGCCTCCCTTCCCTCGTTCCTCCCCAAGACACAAAGCAATCTGACATAGGTATATATATATATATATATATATATATATATATATATATACCCTTATACATATATATATATATACCCTTATACATATATATATATACCCTTATACATATATATATATATACCCTTATACATATATATATATATACCCTTATACATATATATATATACCCTTATACATATATATATATATATATAATCACATTAAACATATTTCTTATGTTGTGTAAGAAGAATCAGGACAAAAGGAGAAAACCTCAAACAAACACAGTATGTTTCAATCTGCATTCAGAATCTATTCTTTTTTCTAGATATATAGAACATTTTCCATGATGAGTCCCTTGGAATTGTATTGGATCATTGTATTGCTCGGAAGAGCTAAATCTATCACACTTAGTCATCATAAAATGTTGCTGTTACTGTGTAAAATGTTCTGATCACTTCACTCAGCATCAGTCCCCTAAAGTCTTTCCAGGTTTTTCTGATATCTGCCTGCTAATCATTTCTTACAGAACAATAGTATTCCATTAAATTCATAAACCTCATCTTGTTCAGCCATTCCCAAATATTTTATATTGTCTACAGAGGAATTTCCTTTTTCTATCTCTTGCTGCTGTTTGTTGGTTATGTATAGAAATGCTGATGATTTGTACAGATTTATTTCATATCCTGAAACTTTGCTAGAGTTGTTTATTGTTTCAAGTCATTTTAGTTGATTTTCTAGAATCCCCTAAGTATATCAGATCATCTGCAAAGAATAATGGTTTTCGTTCCTCCTTACATATTATAATTCCTTTAATTCCCCCTTTCCCTATTATTTCTAAAGCTAACATTTCTAGTATAATATTAAATAACAGAAGTGATTATGGACATCCATGGTGAACCTCTGATCTTATTGGGAATGTCTCTAACTTATCCCCCTTACATATAATGTTTTCTCACTATTATTTTATGGAAAGCTCCATTTATTCCTATACCCTCTAGTGTTTAAATAGGAATAAATGTTGTATTTGGGAGTCTACCTCCCAAGACAAAACCAGGAATTCTGTGAACACAATTACAAAACACTTTTCACACATATAAAAGAAGATCAAAATAATTGAAAAAATATTACGTGCTATTGGATAGGGCAAACTAACAATAAAAATATGGTTTTGCTTATTTTTTAATCAGGCATCCAAGCCATCAATGAACTCTCTTTAAAAAATCTTCAGGGTTTACAAGTGAATTCTACCAAATGTTTAAAGTGGTATTACTGGGTCAATTTCTTTTTTTTTTAAATGAACTTATTTGGAGGCAGAGCCAGGATGGTGCTCTCCCCAAGACTCCTCCAAATGCCTTCAAATAACGATATAAGACAATTCCTGAAACAGCAGAGCCAAGAAAAAGATGGGGTGAAGTAATTTTCCAGTCAAAAACAACTTATAAAATCAGCAGGAAAGTTAAGTTGTATATGGTGAGAGTGGAGCACAACCCATCACCACAGGCTGTACTAGCACAGAAACAATCCCAGAACAGACCAAGCCCCAGTAAACCAGGAGCAAGCTCTGGGAGCTTCTGAATTAGCAGCTGCAGGAACTGCTTCTGGAACTCAGGCCACAGAGGGTGAAGAGGTCAAATAATTATCCTGTAAAAGATTACAGGGCTTTCTTAGCAAACAGGATTCTGTTGTTCTGCCCATACTCATATCCTGGTTCACAATCTTAGGTGGCAGTCTCAGGCAGGGGAGGAGTGCAAGCACATCAAAACTCATAGCCACAGTGGAACAGGACTCTGCTTCATAGTTCTAGGGCAGAAAATCAGGCCTGTGGTTGATTGCAAATCAGAGCACAGACCAAGAGAGTAGTAAACACACCTCTCCTTAAATCATACCACCTTGGAAGAACTAAAAGCTTGCAAATACTTTGAAGTATCACTGAAAATAGCTGCACCAAGCCACTGAAGCTTGGAAAAGCGTACACTCCACCCTGAAAGCAGTGCAATAGACTGGGAAAATGAGCAAAGAGCAAAAAAGTGCTGACACTATAAAGTTTCTACGACAATAAGGAAGATCAAAATATCCCCCCAGAAGAAGATAACAAAGTCAAAGCTCCTACATCCATAGCTTCTAAGAAAAATATGAGTTGGTCTTAGGCCATAGAAGTGCTTGAAAAGGCCTTCAAAAGTAAAGTAATGGAGGTAGAAGAAAAATGGAAAGAGAACTGAGAGTGATGCAAGAAAATCATGAAAGAAAATTGAACATTTTGGTACAGGAGAACCCAAAAATATTGAAGAAAATGACACCTTAAAAAAAAGACTAAGCCAAATGGTTAGAGGTAAAATAAGCCAATGAGGAAAAGAATGCCTGGAAAAGCCAAATTAGCCAAATGAAAAAGGAGGTACAAAAGTTCTCTGAAGAAAAAACTCCTTAAAAATTAGGATAAGGAAATGGAAGCTAATGATTTTATGAGAACTCAACAAACAATAAAGCAAAACCAAAAGAAAGAAAAAATAGAAGGAAACCTGAAATATCTCATTGAAAGAACAACTGACTTGGAAGATAGATGCAGGAGAGATAACGTGAAAATTATTGAACTACCTGAAATCCATAATCAAAAAGAGAACCTAGACATCACCTTCTAAGAAATTGTCAGGGAAAATAGCCCTGATATTCTAGAAGCAGAAGGTAAAATAGAAATTGAAGGAATGCACCAATCACCTCCTGAAACAGATCCTAAGAGGAAAATTCTCAGGAATATTATCGGCAAATTACAGAGCTCCCAACTCAAGCAGAAAATATTGCAAGAAGACAGAAAGAAGCAATTCAAGTACTGTGTAGCTGCAGTCAGGGTAACACAAGATTTAGAAGTTTCTTCATTAAAGGATCAGAGGACATGGAATAGAATATTACAGAGGGCAAAGGAACTAGGATTACAACCATGAATTACGTATACAGCAAAAAAAAAAAAAAAAGAATAATCCTTCAGAGGAAAAAAATGGGAATTCAATGAAAGAGAGGTTTTTCAGGCATTCTTGATGAAAAGACCTGACCTGAATAGAAAATTTTACTTTCAAATTCAAGACTCTAGGGAAGCATAAAAAGGTAATCAGGAAAAAATAAATCATATGGAATAATAAAATTTTAAACTGTTTACATTCCTACATGAGAAGGTGATTCCTGTAACTCATTAGACCTTTCTTATTAGGGCAAGTGGATGGACTATATTTATTTATTTATTAATTAATAAAGTATTTTATGTTTTTTTCCTGTTATATGTAAAGATAGGTCTTAACTTTTGTTTATACAAGCTCTCCAATTTCAGATTTTTTCTCCCTCCCTCCCCTCCCTCCCCCCTCCCCTAGACAGCAGGCAATCTGATATAGGTTTTATATATATATATACACATAATAACATTAAACATATTTCTGCATTAGTCATGTTATAAGAGAAAAATAAGAGCAATGACGACAAACCTCAAAATAGATAAACATCAGCACCAAAAACAAAAGAAGTAGTATGGTTCATTCAGCATCTATACTCCACAGTTCTTTTTTTTTCCTGGATTTGGAGATCCTCTTCCATCATGAGTCCCCTGGAACTCTTCTGTACCATTGCATTGGTGAGAAGAATCTAGTCCATCACAGTAGGTCAACACACAATGTTGATGATACCGTGTACAATGTTCTTCTGGTTCTGCCCATCTCACTCATCATCAGTTCATGTAAGTCCTTCCAGGTTTCTCTGAACTCCTCCTGCTCATTGTTTCTTACAGTACAACAGAATTCTATTACATTCAAATACCACAACTTGTTCAGCCATTCCCCAATTGATGGGCATCCCCTCAACTTCCAATTCCTTGCCACCACATAAAGAGGAGCTATAAATATTTTTGTACATGTGGATCCCTTTCCCCTTTCCATGATTTCTTTGGGCAAAAGACCCAAAAGTGGTATTTCTGGGTCAAAGGGTATGCACAGCTTTATCGCCCTTTGGGCATAATTCCAAATTGCTCTCCAGAATGGTTGGATCAGTTCACAGCTCCACCAACAATGCATTAGTGTTCCAATTTTTACACAACTTCTCCAACATTTATTATTTTCCTTTTTGGTCATTTTAGCCAATCTGATAGGTGTCAGGTGGTACCTCAGAGTTGTTTTAATTTGCATCTCTCTAATCATTAGAGATTTAGAACCTTTTTTCATATGGGAATAGATAGCTTTGGTTTCTTCATCAGAAAACTGCCTATTCATATCCTTTGACCATTTCTTAATTGGGGAATGACTTGGATTCTTATAAATTTGATTTAGTTCCCTATATATTTTAGAAATGAGGCCTTTATCAGAAGTACTGGCCACAAAAAATATTTCCCAGCTTTCTGCCTCCCTTCTAATTTTGGATGCCTTGTTTCTGTTTGTATGAAAATTTTTTAATTTAATGTAATCAAAACCATCCATTTTGCATTTTATAATATATTCTATCTCTTGTTTGGTCATAAACTATTTTCCTTTCCAAAGATCTGATAGGTAGACTATTCCTTTCTCTCCTAATTAACCCATGGTATCACCTCATGTCTAAATCATGTTTCCATTTTGACCTTATTTTAGTATAAGGTGTAAGATGTTGGTCTATGCCTAATTTCTAACATACTATCTTCCAGTTTTCCCAGCAGTTTTTGTCAAATACTGAGTTCTTTTCCCAGAAGCTGGAGTCTTTGGGTTTATCAAACACTACATTACTAGTGTCATTTACTAGTGTGTTCCCTGTGCCTAGCCTATTCCATTGATCCTCCACTCTATTTCTTAGCCAGTACCAGATAGTTTTGATGACTGCCACTTTATAGTAAAGCTCCAGGTTTGGTACCGCTAACCCACCTTCCTGTGAATTTTTTTTCCTTTTTTCCCTGGATATTCTTTTTTTGTTGTTGTTGTTGTTATTTTTTCTAGCTCTATAAAATAACTTTTAGGTAGTCTGATTGGTATGGCACTGAATAAGTAAATTAATTTGATGGACTATATTTAGACAGAGGTAACAGGTGTGAGTTGAATATGAAGTGATGATATCTTTTAAAAAATACATTAAGGGGTGAGAGGAATGCACTTGGAGAAAGGGAAATGAAGAGGTGGAATGGTATAAAGTAGCGCACATAAAAGAAGCAAGCAAAAGCTTATACAGTGGAGGGAAAGATGGGGGAGGTGCTGGGGAGTAATTGAATGTCATTCTCATCAGAATTGACTCAAAGAAGGAATAGCATACACACTCAATTTTGTATAGTAATCTATCTTACCCTGAAGTAAAGTAGGAGGGGAAGCAGATAGGGGAGGAGGAGCTGATGGAAGGGAGGGCAGATTGGGGGAGGGGCAGTCAGAAACAAAACACTTTTCAGGAGTGATTGGGTGAAAGGAGATAGAGAATAGAATAAATGATGTGGGGATGGAGTAGGGTGGAGGGAAATTCAGTTAGCAATAATAACTGTGAACTGATGAGTAGGATGCTCTCAGAAAAACCTGGAAAGACATGAGCTGATGCAAAGTGAGATGTACTGTATACAAAATACTAGCAATATTGTGGAATAATCAGAATGGCTTGGGTATTCTCAGCAATGCAATGATCCAAGACAACTGTGAAAGACTTATGAAAAATGTGATCCATCTCCAGAGAAAGAACTGATTGTGTCCAAATACAGATTGAAGCATTTTTTAAAATTTTCTTTTTCTTAAGTTTTTTTTTTGTTTGTGTTCTTTCACAACCTAACTAATGTGGAAATGTTTGCATGACTACACATGTATAACACATATTGAATTTCTTGCATTCTTAAGGTGGGTGGGGGGAAGAAGGGAGGAAGAGAAATTGGAAAACAAAGTTTTAAAAATGGTTGTAAAAATAGAACCAGGAAAACAATTAATACAATGAGAAAATTGCAAAGATAATCAAATTCAAAAAATATAAATTCTCTTCAGTGCAATTACCAACAAAATATCCAGAGTGCTGATTAGGAAGCATGCTACCCACCTTCTTATAGAGATGATGCAGAAAAGGACATACATTTTTTTGGACAATACTGGGTTGGTTTTGCTTGACTGCATATCTGTTACAAGTATTTTGTTATATTTCATTTTTATATATTTTCATGTGCTTATTTTTTTCTTCACTAAGAAAGTCATTCTTATAACAAAGAATTAACAAAGAGTCAAAATAAATGTAGTTTAACAAAAGCTAATCAACATATTAATTAAGTCTAACAGTATACACACTGTTTCACATTTATGGTCCCAGAACACGGCAAATAAAGGAAGTGCAAAAGAACAAAACAAAACAAAAAACAAAACAAAAAAAAAACTATAGATAAATAAATCTAAGAGCTAGTTCTATGAAAAAATCAATAAAATAGAGAAACCTTTTGTTAATTTGATTTTTAAAAAATAAAGAAGAAAGCCAATTTACCAGCATCAAAAATATAAACGGTGAACTCACCACCAATGAAGACGAAAATAAAGCAATAATTAGGAACTATTTTGCCCAGCTATATGCTAATAAATTGGATAATCTAAATGAAATGGATAAATGTTTACAAAAATTACCCAGATTAACAGAAGAGGAAAAAAATTCCTTTAATACGTGCAAGAAATTTAATAAACCATCAATGAACTCCCCAACAAAAAATCACCAGGATCAGATGGATTTACAAGTGAATTCTATCAAACCTGTAAAGAACAATTCATTCCAATACTATATACACTTTGTGGAAAAATGGGTAAAGAAGGCATCCTAACAAATTCTGTTTATGAGACAATTATGGTGCTGATATCTAAACCCGAAAAAAAGAGAGAAAGATAATGATAGAACAATTCCCCTAATGAATATTGATTCAAAAATTCAACAAAGAATATTAGCAAAGAGATTACAGCAATTTATGACCATGATAATACACTATAAATAGGTGGGATTTATACATGGAATGTAGGGCAGATTCAATATTTTAAAAAAATACTATCAACATAATCTATCACATCAATAACAAAACTAACCAAAATCTTATGATTATCTCAATACATTCAGAGAAAAGTTTTGACATAATACAGCACCCATTACAATTAAAAAAAAACAATAGAGAACATAGGAATAACTGGAGCTTTCCTTAAGATGATAAACAACATCAATCTAAAACCATCAGCAAGCATTAACTGTAAAGGGGATGTGTTGGAAGCATTCCCAATGAGATCAGGGGTGAAACAAGGAAGTCCATTATCAACACTATTGTTCAATATTGTACTAGAAATGTTAGCCTTAGCAACAAGAGAAGAAAAATAAATTGAAGGAATTAGAATGTCAAGGAACAAACAAAACTATCAAACTTTGCAGATAATATTATGGTATACTTAGAGAATCCTAGAGAAACTAAAAAATTACTTGAAACAATTAACAACTTTAGCAAAATCACAGGATATAAAATAAATCTACATATATCATCAGTATTTCCATATAAGATCAACAAAGCACCACAGCAAGAGATAAAGAAATTCTATTTAGAATAACTATAGACAATTCAAAATATTTGGGAGTCTATCTGTCAAAGTAAACCCAGGAACTATATGACTACAGTTGCAAGACACTTTTCACACAAATGTATAAATTTCTCATGGGTAAAATGTGATAATAAAAGAAAAAATGCCAATTCTATCTAAATTTCTTTACCTATTCAGTGACACATAAATCGAACTACCAAAAAAATTATTCCATAGAGCTAGAAAAAAAAAAGATAACAAAATTCATCTGGAAGAAAAACAGATCAAGAATATCAAAAACAGTGCAAAGGATGTAGGCCTAGCTATACCAGATCAAAACTATATCATAAAGCAGCAACCATCAAAACTATTTGGTACTGGCTAAGAAAGAGAGTGGTGGATCATTAGAATAAGTTAATCACACAAAACACAGAAGTAAATGAATATAGTCATCTGATGTTTGATAAACCCAAAGACTCTAGCCTCTGGGATAAGAACTCACTATTTGATAAAAGCAGGTGGGAAATGTGGAAAATAGCATGACAGAAAGTAGGAATAAACAAACATCATACACCGTACACCGAACTGAAGTCAAAATGGGTATGTGATATAGATATAAAGTGTGATGCCATAGGCAATTTAGAAAAGGAAGGAATAGTTCACTTGTCATATCTATCACAGGAGAAGGGGGGGGCGCATTTATGATCAAAGATGAGATAGAGAACATTATGAAATGCAAAATGAATAATTTTGATTGCAAGAAATTAAAAAGGTTTTTCACAAACAAAACTAATGCAAACAGGGGCAGCTAGGTGGCACAGTGGATAAAGCACCAGCTCTGGATTCAGGAATACCTGAGTTCAAATCTGGCCTCAGACACTTAACACTTTCTAACTGTGTGACCCTGGGCAAGTCACTTAACCCCAATTCCCTCACTAAAAACAAAACAAAACAAAACAAAAAAACTAATGCAAACAAGATTAGAAGGAAAGCAGAAAGCTTGGAAACAATTTCATAGCCAGTATCTCTGATAAAGGCATCATTTATATAATATAGAGAACTGAATCAAATATATAAGGAATATAAATAATTCCCTAATTAAGAAATGGTCAAAGGATATATGAACAGGCAGTATTCAGGTGAAGAAATTAAACCTATCTATAGCTATATAAAACTGTTCTCAATCACTCCTGATTTGAGGAATGCAAATTAAAACTACTTTGAGGTATCACCTCACACCTATCAAATTGGCTAATAGGAAAGAAAAGGAAAATGATACATTTTGGAGCTGTACAATGGAGTCTGAATACACTTTTCACTTCTGTTGTTGCTTTTTGATATTGTTTTTTCTTGTGTTTTTTTTCCCTTTTGTTCTTTATTTTCTCTTACAAAATGACTAATGTAGGAATATGTTTAATGTGATTTTAAATGTATAACCCATATCAGATTGCTAAATGGCCTCAGGAGTGGTGAGGAAATGAAGGGTAGTATAAAAATTTGGAACGCAAAACATTGCAAATTTAATGTTGAAAACTATCTTTACATGTATTTTTTTTTAAATAAAGCTCTTGTAAAAAGAAAAAAAATGGGTGTCAATTATTATCATAGGAAAGCCACAATAAAAATAGAAATGGTTCAAAGAGATAAACAGGGTAATTACTTAATACTAGAAAGCACCATAAATAATGAAATAATATCAATAATTTCCATGTCTGCATGAAATAACATAGCAAACACATATATACAGATAGGTGTGTCCATGTGTATGTGTATGTGTATGCATATGCATATATGTATATGTGTGTGTAAACATTTTTATTTAAAGTTTTGAGATCTAAATTGTATCTCTTCCTCCCATTCTCCATCCGTGGAACAGTAAGCGATCATATCTGGATTATACATGTTCAATTGTGTAAAACGTTTCCATATTAGTCACTATAAGTAAAAAGACTTGAATAAAAAAAAATTAAAGAAAGAAAGTGAAATGTCTCATGCTTCAGTCTGTATTCAATAAATCTCAGTTTGGATTTTTTCATCATCTGATTCTTAATTATTTTTGTACCTTCCCCACATTTTCAGTTTATATGTATCTTTATTTTTAAATGCATTTCTTGTATAACCAACTAATATGATTAATTTGTATTCATTTTCCTTTCTTTTATAATAATCATAACAAAAGCATCATCATCAAAACAATGATGATAATAACATCTTACATCCAGGCACTGTGCTAAGTCCTTTACAAATACAAACCACCCTGCAATGTAAGTACATTTACAATTCTCATTTTAAAGATGAAGAAACTGAATATGAGATTAAGTGGCCTGCGCAATGTAAAATAACTATTATGTGTCTTGTTATTTTAATTCAATTCTTTTTTTCTCCAGACCCAGTATTCTATCTCCTGTATCACTTATCTCTATCTGAAATATCTAACCTATGCATGTGATCTATTGCCTAGCTTCTTAAACTGTCATGACCCAATGTGGCGTTATGTAACTGAATGTGGGAATTGCAATGAAACTTGGCAATAATAAAAGGTTATATATGCCTATTTTATATACTTATATACCAGGAGGTGCAAAAAAAAATTTTCTCAGGTAAAAATGGGTTGTCAGTAGAAAAAGTTTAGGAAGCCCTCATCTATTGTATACATTTTGCAATATGTACTATGTGTTAAGTTTCTACCTATAAGGTCAATGTCTCCTCTACTCTAAGCTACTTTGAAATAGTTATTATATACTGTGTATTTCGTATGTACTGAATATTCATATTTTTCTTGAACACATTTGGTAATTAATAGACATATATTTGTATGCAAATAAAGCTTTTCATCTTAAGACATTTTTCAGGTGCAGAAAATGTATTTCTGGTTGAGGGGTGTGTGTACGTGTGTGTGTGTGTGTGTGTGTGTGTGTGTGTGAAGAAAATATACTCACTAAAAAGAATTTACTTCACTTCCATGAGATTCAGGGTCATAGGTTCATTATTGTTCATTGTAAAAGATTCTCTGAACTACATCTCCCATTATGCTTGGGCTGTGCTTGAGCCTAAAAAAAAGTTATGTAATAGGTGAGAATTCTAATTGATGGAGGAGTACTATATAAGATTGAAGGCTTAAAGACTTTAGGGGCAGAGCCAAGATGGTGGAGGAAAGGCAGTGAGCTCTCAAACTCACTACACAATCACTCCAAAAAGCATCCAAATAATACCATAGGACAATTTCTGGAGCAGCAAAATTCACAGAAGAATGTGCTGAGAACATTTTCCAACAAAGGATGGCTTGGAAGGTTGGAGGGAGGAAGCTGCAATGCTGAGAGAGGAGTGGAGTCCAACCCTACACTCACACTAACACAGATCCAGTCCCAGGAAGGCCTCTCCAGAGAACGACACCCCCAGAGACTGAATCAGCTGAAGTGCCAGTGTCATCTGGAACCAAGCTCATAATCTGGTGAGAGGCCTGAGCCTTTGGTAAAAGGAGATCACAGGGGTCTATGCTGGTGCTGAGGTAGAACTTGGGTTTTTCACCCCTTCTAGGAACCAGGAGGTAGGCTTCAGTAGCAGTGGCCCAGGTGGGGAGGGGCACAGGCTTTTAGGAGCTGACAACCACAACACACAAAGCTGGTTGATTAGCAAATTGGTCTGGGGTCATCTATGGATCAAGGACCAGGTCAGGCAGATGAAGAACCTGTTCCTCCTTAAATCATACTACCTGGGACCTCCTGAAGCTTGGGATGGTGCAGCCTGGAAAGAGTGCACCACTTTAAGGAGCTAAAAGTCAAGTAAAAGAAAGACAAGATGAGCAGACAGAGAAAGGTGAGGATGATTGAAAGTTTCTTTAGTGACAAGGAAGATTGATGTATCCCCTCAGAGGAAGATGTCAAGATCAGAGCCCCTATATCTAAAACTTCCAAGAAAAATATGAATTAGTCTTAGGCCATAGAGGCATTCAAAAAGGACTTTGAAGATAAAGTTAGAGAGTTAGAGGAAAAAATGGAAAGAGAAATGAGGGTGATGCAGGAAAGACATGAGAAAAATGTCAACAGTTCCAAAATCCAAATGGAAAAGCTCTCTGACAAAAATAATTGCCTAAGAATTAGGATTGAAAAAATGGAAGCCAGTGACTTTATGAGAAACAAAGACACAAGAAAGCAAATCCAAATGAATGCAAAAGTAGAGGGCAATGTGAAATAGCTTCTTGGGAAAACTGCTGACCTGGAAAATAGTTCCAGAAGAGATAATTTGAAAATTATTGGTCTACCTAAAAACCATAATCAAGGAAAGAGCTTAGACATCATCTTCCAAGAAACTGCCAGTGAAAATTGCCCTGATATTCTAGAAGCAGAAGGTAAAATAGAAATTGAAAGAATCCACAGATCACCTCCTGAAAGAGATCCCAAAAGTCAAACTCCTAGGAATATTATAGCCAAATTGTAGAGCTCCCAAGTCAAGGAGAAAATATTGCAAGCTGCCAAAAAGAAAGAATTCAAGTACTGTAGAGCCCCAGTCAGGATAGCACAAGATCTATCAGCTTCTACATTAAAGGACTGGAGAACATAGAATATGATATTCCAGAGGGCAAAGGAATTGGGATTACAACCTAGAATAACGTATCCAGCAAAACTGAGCATAATCTTTCTGAAAAAGAGGACTTTCTGGTATTCATAATGAAAAAACTTGAACTGAATTGTAAATTTGACTTTCAAACACAAGACCCTAGGGAACAATAAAAAATTGGAGTTGGGGGACATACCTGGGGTTGTGCAGAGGGTGACTGTCTTGTGTCTGAGACCAGGTTTTGTCTGGGGTCTCCCTGGGTCTGGGGTGGAAGTTTTGTCCACTGTGTCACATGGTGCCCAATGATGACATCTTTAGAGTAAAATTGAGAGGTGGGAGGAATGCACTGGGGGAGGGAGAAGGACAGAGGTGTAGCATGGGGTAAAATCTCACATGAAAGAAACAGGGAAGGGCTTATGGAGTGGGGGAAGAGATGGGAGAGGAGCAGAGCAGTAAATGAACTTTATACTCATCAGAATAGGCTCAAAGACCTTAATTTCATCAGAGTTGCCTCAAGGATGGATTAACACACACCCAATTGGTTGGAGTAATCTATTTAATCTGGGCAGTAAATGAGCCTAACACCCATCAGAATTGGCTCAAAGACTTTTCTTATCAGAATTGGCTCAAGGAGGGAATAACATACACAATCAACTGGGTGGAGTAATCCATCTAACTCTGTAGGAAAATAGGAGGGGAAGGAGATAAAGAGAGAGAGGCAAAAGAAGGGAGGGCAGATTGGGGTAGGGGAGAGACTGAAGCAAATCCCTTCTGAAGAGGGATAGGGTGAAAGAAGATAGATAATAGAGTAAATATCATGGGGAACTTAATAGGATAGAGGGAAACAGTTAACAACAATAATTGTGAAAAAGAGAAAAGGGGGAAAATTGTACAAAAAATATTTATAGCAACTCTTTGTGGTGGCTAAGAATTGGGAATCAAGGGAATGTCCATCAATTGTGGAATAATTGAAGAAGCTGTGGTGGTATATGATTGTAGTGGAATGGTATTGTTCTATAGGAAATGACAAACAGGATGATCCCAGAAAAACCTGGAAGGATTCATATGAACTGATGTATGGTGAAATGAGCAGAACTGGGAGGATATTGTGCATAGTGACAGCAGTATTGTTTTTTTTTTCTTTTTTGGTGGGGCAATGAGGGTTAAGTAACTTGCCCAAGGTCACACAGCTAGTAAGTGTCAAGTACCTGAGGCCCAATTTGAACTTAGGTCCTTCTGAATCCAGGGGCAGTGCTTTATCCACTGTACTACCTAGCTGCCCCAGCAGTATTGTTTGATGAGCAACTGTGAATGACTTAACTACTCTAAGCAATACAATGATCCAAGACAATCCCAAGGGACTAATGATGAAGCATACCATCCATCCCCATAGAAAGAAGTGATTAAAAGAGTACTTGTGGATCGAATACATATAACCTATACCAGATCGTTTGCTGTTTTGTGGAGGGGGGAGGAAAGGGAGGGAGGGAGGGAGAAATATTTGGAATTCTAAATCTTATGAATATGAATGTTGAAAACAACCCTTACATGTAACTGCAAGAAATAGAATAATTGTTTGTTGAAAAAAAAAAAGGTTGAAGACTTAGAAAGGAGAGGGAAATTAATATCAGAGTGACTGTCTATGTAGTATAGGGAAGACAAAGCTGTAGATGGGATGGAAAGAGGAAAATAATCATGCGAAAGTATAGTCACAGTATGTCCAAATCCTAATGATAATTTTCAACCACTCTACTCAGAAGGAGCCCCAGTCAAGATGTTCAAAGAAACAGATATATTGCCCACCATTAGTCCTCTGAAAAACCTTTTCCCTTCTGCTGTGACACAATCAGAAGAAATGAATGAGAAATGTAGTATAATACACCCTTCAGGTGTAAGAGATTGAAATTTATGTGAGTGCAGAGAATGTTTTACTAATAATTCCCTTCCTAGCTATTTATCTTATTTCATATCTTAATTAAACAGTTTTGATGTTACATTTTTCTGCTATGATAAAAAGTAGAGTAATATATGACAGGGTGGTAATATAGAGTAATATATCACCTGTACACTTAAATATTGATCATCCTTAATTAGTTAATCTTACTTTCCCTTATCCCTTCTCCTCTACTTATGTCATGCCAGATCCCATTCAGGACCACTGGGAGGTAGGAATACGCTCCACGACTGGAGCCATTCCTTCTTTGCCTTTACTCTTGGGTCCTCTCACAATTTAAATGAAATGGGATTCAAAAGCTCTAATTGTACTGATTAGATGTAGTACTGCCAAGGTTTATTATCTGCCTTGACAATGTCTTGCAAGGTTCTTAATGCTTTTCTATCTGCCTCACTTCTATGGCCTGCAGTGCCTTGGCACTGTCATCTAAATTATGTATCCTAGTAAATCTTAGACCTTGTCATCTCCCACACTGCTGAACTTTTATCACTTCTGCTCCTCTTCATTTGTCCTATAACTTTACTCTTATATGCTATTTCCCCCAATGAGAAAGTCAGCTTCTTGAGAAGAGATTGCATCACCTTTTCTATTTATATTCTCAGAATTTAACAATATATTTGATACATAATAAATCTTTTTTTTTTGCTTTTTTTAATATAATGAACCTGGAGTGAACTGGGAAGTGGGAAAGAATCTATATATTCCTGTCGAAAATAAAATTCAAACCAACTGCTCTGATGCAAAGTCCAGTATTTATCCAGTATAAACTTATCTCTCTGTTCATGTCCTATTACCTGAATAGAATGTAAACTCCTTTAAAGAAAGGGGTAAATTTTGTTTTGGTCTCCCCAGCAAAGGTTAATATATATTTTTTTTTGGGGGGTGAGGCAATTGGGGTTAAGTGACTTTCCCAGGGTCACACAGCTAGTAAGAATCAAATGTCTGAGGCCGTATTTGAACTCAGGTACTCCTGACTCCATAGTCAGTACTCTATCCACTGTACCACCTAACTGCTCCTTAATATACATTTTAAGAATATCGAGTCTAATTTTATATTTTATTTATTTTTATTCCAATATAAGACTTTGTATTTATCTGTATTTCATTCTATCTTATTAAATTCACTCTTGTACAAGAGCAGATTTAATATCTAAATATTACTCCATAGCCCAGATTTTCTCATTCACTGGTGGCAAATAAAAGAAATATACAAAACAATGTTATATTGGGAAAGTGGCTTTTACAGGTATAGAGACTATTGCCTATGACACATAACTAGAAATGAATATAATTTGAAAGAAAAGACTTAATCTAAATCCACATGTGATAGAGTGACTAATATAGAGGAAGCTATAGGATCCAAAATTACCCCCTGAAACATCAGGAAATCTTTTTAACACCAGTTTTCTTCTGCTGATGTTATATAGTTCTGTATCCTTACCAAATTCTTCTCTGAGGAATTCAATTTGCAGGTCATCTAAAAGATTGGATAGATGTATGTTAGGTAAAAATATTCTTAGTATATTATCAGTGAAGTATTTATTACCTGAAACAATGTAAAAGATATCACCAAAGAGATAGTTTATTGGAACAGGAGATGAGATTCAAGTAATGAGTGAGGGTTAACAGAAGGTCACCCTATAATTCCACTGATACCCAGGTAATATTAAGAAATCTAGGAAAGACCCCTCAGAACATTAGGATGACCCCTTATAGAAGATTTATTGGGAAGATGCACATAACCATTGGAAGGCCAGATAGCTTACCCATGAAAAGTGCATTGAAATATGCATCATATTAGTGTTAAATACAGCAAAACTTGAGGTAGTTTGAGGAAAGCTAGGTGGCACAGTAGATAGAGTTCTGGGCCTGGTGTCAGGAAAACTGTTCTTCCTGAATTCAAATCTGATCTCTGATACCTACTAGCTGTGTGACCCTGGGCAGGTCACTTAATTCTGTTTGCCTCAGTTTCCTCATCTGTAAAATGAGCTGGAGTTGGAAATGGCAAACCATGTCAGTACCTTTGTTCAGAAAACCCCATATAGGATCATGAAGAGTCAGATAGAACTGACACAATTGAACAAATTGGCCTAGTTTAGAATTACATCCTTTTTTATTTTAAAATGTTGACACTATCATATAATGTCATTCACAAAATAGTTCTGGTTTCCTTTGCCATTTACAGAAAACTGAGATGACTGGATTTATATCTAAGGAAGTTTTAAAGAATAAAGTTAATAACAAAACATCAGTATTTTTCCAAATTAATAAAGCAAAATGATTAGAATGAAATCTAATTTAATAATAGGTAAGAAATATTTACTTATACGATTCTGAACAACTTTAGAATTTTTGATGTTTTGATTTTTAAAATACTTTATCATACATAAACTTAATAAGAATTGATTCTAAATGTGGATTCTAATCTGTTCCCCCAGTTTGGGAGAAACTGACTAAAAATCACTGATAAAACGAGTTTAGGTTTTTAAGGGTTTATTGGAAAATAGGAAGAAAAAGATTGAGAACAGAATTCTAACAGCCTGGCATTCCTATCTTTCCTCAAATTTCCTGTGAAGTCCTCTGCTGCCACCACCATCAAGTCAGGAAACCAAAAGGCCAGCGTGCTCTGCGCAGGCTCCCTTTCCTCCTTCCTGTCTCCTCCCAGACCATAGGAGGCTCCTCAAGTTGATTGGCTGGTAGCCTTGATAGACAGCACCCATGAGCAAACGTCATTTCCTGACGCCAAGGAAAAGCCACAATGCCTCTGAGGCATTTTCCTCATGGTGGAACTTTCCCACAGCAAGTCTCTAGTAGGTGGCATCATTCCAATCATTACAGTCCCCCCTTTTGTTCCTCAAGAAACAAAATGTTTCCTTGACGGAACAGTAAAAAGAATATAATAACTATTGCTAACTAATAATATGTGAACAACAATATAGAAAAGGAAGAGAGGAAAGTTTTGTCCAGAGGGGCGATTTTTTTTTTTTTTTTGTCCTCATGAACGGATGCTTTGACATTAGTCTTGCAAAGGGAGGGCCTCTGCATAGGGTACATGTTACAGATGATGTATATTATAACAGAAAGGAGATAGTAAAAACTAACAAAACAAAACAGTTCGTATAGAGTCTCTGATTTCTCTTGTCTTCTTGAAGTGGTAAGATATCATCAGGAGGAAACTGGATTCTGGACTCTGGTCTGGATTCTGGATTCTGGACTCTGGTCTGGAAAGCTGGATTCTCTTCTTTAACTGTTTGAATTGCTGTATTTTTTACTAAACCTTAGCATAGCATTGTCAATGATCAAATTAGTAAATTCCATTACATTCCCTTCTTTATATCCTTAGACTTCCAATAGAGGGTTGAAGTAGTTTTGCAATCAGTAACACTTTTTACCACCATGTGTCTGGATCAAAGCCAAATTTAGTATGTGTTCATGACACCTGAAAATGTTATGGAAAGGTTATCATACCATATCTTATGGTTCCGAGACAGCCAGTGATTGTGCTAGGCCACAGGTGAGTTCAACAGAGTGAGATAAAAAGATAAATAAGTTCAGTTAAATTAGGTTAAATTAGGTTAAATTAGGAGGAAGAGAGGATGAATACTGGACTGTGCCTAGTAATTGTGCTCTACATAGTCACCATCATAAGCAAACCATGGACTTACGTATACCTGTCTCTCCTTTTGTTGCACATATATTCTCTCCAGGGCCTGCATCAGAGTTCACAGCAATTTAGTCTCTGAAATGATAAGTTTCCATATTTCTGAAATCTCATTAATTTCACCAAAGACAGTATGATGGTAAAAATGCATGCTATGCTGCATAACTGAGAATATATTAGTGATATATACAATAATTCCAAACCATACCCAGAGTATAATGACATATAAATAATAAATGAATGTAAATAGCTGATTATATTAGACATTATTACATAATCTTCTTTTAGCAAGTAAACCACATCATCTTATACATGAATTCTCTAGTATAACAGTAGCAGATACTTAAAGTGGTGATTAATTTTTCAAAAAGAAATAAGATTTCAATATTCAATGTTTTCAGTGAGGTATCAAGCAATAGGGTTCAATAACCCTTTCCGGTCTTTTTTAGTTAAACAGAACAACATAAAAGAGAAAGGAGAAAAAAAAAACTCATTAGAACTTATGGTTCTCTCAAAAAGAAAGAGTAAAAAAAAAAAAAAGAATTCTGGTAGTTTCTGAGGCCCGATGGCCTCACCCACAGCATATACTTAAAATGTCTCTGAATAATCACTTAGTTTACAAAATTTAGTTTTAAAGAAAAGCAAAAGAAACAAAAGTAAAAAAAAACAAAGCAAAACCAAAAACCAAAAATAAAAAGCAAAAGATTTGCTAAGCACCCTTTTGTGCTCCTAAAGAACTTAAAGGGGTGGTGAATTCCAGGTTTTTTTTCAGTGCCTTTCAAAAGTCAAAACAAAACAAAAACAAAAACAAAAAGGATTAAAAAAAATAGGTATAGGGTAGGGAAAGGGTGGGAGAAATTGAGGTGGGCCAGAAAACTAGGCCATGTGCTTCAGTGCTTTTGCCTGTGGAAGGAAATGCTTGTTAAATTTTAAGGTATTTAAGCTGCTAGAGTTTGGGGTATGCCACATTGTTTTAACTGGTTCCCCAATTCTCTGCATGCCAAAGTGGCAGGGGTTTCTGAATTGTCATTGATCTTTCTAATGCTGTCATAATGTTCTTTATGGTAGAAAATGTGGAGTTCTCCAGCATCAGTTTTGTCTGTGCCATTGATTTTCAATAAAGGCTTATTTAATTGATGAACCACAACATTCAACTGATGCTGCTTAGCAAATGCTACAATTGTATCATTTCCTCCCCACTTTCCAAATTTCTTTAATTCATCAACATATTCTTCAAAAGGGGAGTCATTTACTCTAAAAGACTCAAACTCTTGTCTATGGTTAATCATATAAGAAGCAGCTTCTTGTCTGTGTCTGAGATGATTTCTACAGTGACCTTCTAGCTGGTCTGCTAAAGCCCTAAAAAGGCAATTTCCGTCTCCTGATACTTTACGAAGACTGAGTCCCAAAGCATTTAACTGATCAGTGGGATTATCAAATGGGAACTGCCTATTTCCTCTGAACTCTCTTTGCTCTTTAACAGTTGCTATCATTAGGGTTTTTAGCTTTTTAGCGTCTACCTCAGGTCTATCTGAAATCTCTTCACCTATGAATGGTGCAGGCTTTACATGAGAGCAATGAATCCATGAGTCTTTTTCACCAATTTTAATGGCAGTAGGAGTTGTCAATAATACCTGAAAAGGTCCTTCCCAGGCAGGTTGGGTTCCACTGGTTCTCTGAAAATTCTTTACATATATTTTATCTCCTGGGTTGAAGTTATGCAATGAAAAGTCTAATGGTCCTGCCTGGACCACAGCTCCTGCCTCATGGAGTTCACGTAGCCTGGTCTGTAATTCCTGTATATAGGAAGCAACAGAAGTATCACCTCCCACCAGTGATGTATAAACTGGGGAAAAAGTTTTAGCTTGGATAGGAGGGTGACCAAAAAGCATTTCATAAGGAGATATATGAAGTTCTCCCCTTGGTCTACTTCGTAGATAGAATAATGCCAATGGTAGAACATCAGGCCATTTCAAATGGGTTTCAGTACATAATTTGCCAATCATGCTCTTAAGCTCTTTATTCATACGTTCAACTTGGCCTGAACTTTGTGGATGGTAGGGCGTGTGGAATTTTGGAGTCACTCCCAAGAAAGAGTAGATTTGGGATAAAATCAAATCAGTGAAATGTGTGCCTTTGTCAGAATCGATGCGGGCTGGTGGGCCAAAACGAGGTACTATCTCTTTAAGAAGAATTTTGGCAACAAAGGCAGCTGTGGCTCGGGGGCTGGGAAAGGCCTCCACCCACCAAGTGAACTGATCAACTATAACAAGGCAAAATTTATAATGTCCTGCTTTTGGCATAGTAATATAATCAATTTGTAAATGCTCAAAAGGTGTATATGCTAGGGGACGCCCTCCATAAGCTTTGGCCTTAAAAGCATACTGATTATAAGACTGACATGTGGAACAGCCCGAGCAAATTCGAGATGCTGTATTAGTCACACCTGGTGCTATCCAGGTTCTCTTAATAGAGTCTACGATGCCTTGTGTACCAAAATGGCCTTTTCTGTGAATAGAGAGGCATACCTGGTGGTAGAATTTCCAGGGAAGAAATGGCTTACCTTCCGGAGACACCCAGATGCCATTGATCTGTTTCGCCTTAAATTTCTTTTTCCACTTTTCTACTTCAGAATCGTTATAGGTTAGGTTGGAAGGAATATCCTCAGAAGGTGAAAGGTTAAATACATGTTCAGGAGCTTCTAATGCAGCAAGCTTGGCTGCAGAATCGGCTCATGCATTTCCCTTTGAAACAGGATCACTATTCCCTGTGTGGGCAGGGCAATGTACAACAGCTAGGGAAGAAGGCAGTTTCAGGACATCTAAGAGGTCCTTGATAAGGTCCCCATTGGCAATAGCCTTGCCCGAGGATGTTTGAAAGCCTCGTTGATGCCAAATCATACCAATAAAGTGGCATATGCCAAAGCCATATTTCGAGTCAGTAAAAATAGTGGCATTCTTACCTTTGGCTATATTACAGGCCTGTGTAAGAGCCACAAGTTCAGCAGCCTGTGCACTAAAATGGCAAGGCAGAGAAGCTGCCCAGAGGGTGTCATAATCAGAAACTACAGCAGCTCCAGTAAAACGGGTTCCCTCTCTCATAAATGAGGAACCATCTATATAGAGGACAAGATCAGGATTTTCTAAAGGTGTATCAAAAAGATCATCACGGGGTTTTTCAGCCATATCAACTAAAGAAGCACAGTCATGCAATGGTTCCCCCAAGAATGGTAAGTTAGGGAGTAGTGTTGCTAGATTAAGAACTGTGCAGCATTTTAAAGTGATATTCTCATTACCTAATAGGGTTATTTCATACTTAGCCAGCCTTTGATCTGAAAAGGCTTGTGTCCTGTGACGTAGTAAGAGAGCCTCCACTTCGTGAGGGCATTGCACAGTTAGAGGGTTACCTAGGACCAAATCAGAGGCTTTTTCTACCAAAAGGGCTGTGGCCGCCACTGCTCTAAGGCAAGGTGGCGCTCCAGCCGCTACAGGGTCCAGCTGAATTGAATAGTAGGCTATAGGGCGTTGGTTAGGCCCCAGTGACTGAGTCAGAACTCCAGAAGCCACCCCCCTTTGTTCATGCACAAAGAGAGTGAAAGGCTTACTATAATCTGGTAGTCCTAGGGCAGGTGCTGATAACAAGGCCCGTTTTAATTCTTTTATGGCTGAGAGATGCTGGGGATCCAACTGTAAAATGTCTGGAACAGAATTTTTTGTAAGAGCTATGAGAAGTTTAGTAATTTCACCAAAAGAGGGTATCCATTGTCTACAGTACCCAGCTGCTCCCAGAATGGCTCTTAATTGCTTCTTAGTAGAGGGGGCAGAAAGTTGTTGAATGGCCTGGACTTGCTTAGAAGAGACAGAGTGAGTTCCAGCAGCCAGAATAAATCCTAAATATTCCACCTGGGGCAAACACCATTGTACCTTTGACTTGGACACTTTGTGGCCTCTCTTGTGCAGCTCTAGTAGTAAGTGACGGCTATCTTCTTGACAAATTTCAGCATTAGGGGAGGCTAAGAGTAAGTCATCAACATATTGTACTAGTGTGGAGCCTTTAAAGGTAATGGAGGCCAGATCCTGTTGTAAAATTTGGGAAAATAGTGTAGGACTGTCTACAAGTCCCTGTGGGAGTCTAGTCCAGGTCCACTGTCTATTTTTCCAGGTAAAAGCAAATAAATATTGGAAGTCCTCATGTACTGGTATGGAGAAAAAGGCAGAGCAGAGGTCTACCACTGTGAAACATGTAGATTCATAGGGAATGGAAGAAAGTATGGTAGAAGGGGAAGGCACTATAGCATGTCTAGGGATAACATAATTATTAATTGCTCTAAGATCTTGCACAAAATGATAAACAGGTTTACCATCTGGTCCAGGCTTGGGTTTTTTAACTGGCAAAATGGGAATATTGCATGGAGAGTGATGACATGGAATAATAATACCCTGGCTTTTCAAAGCCTCAATTATAGGTGTGATCCCTTCTATTGCTTCCCTAGACAATGGATACTGTGGAATGGAGGGGGGTGGTCCCCCCTTAACTTTAAAGGTAACAGGTATGGCAGACTTAAGGAGCCCCACCTCATTAGGGGATGAGGCCCATAAAGACTCAGGAATGTCAGAGGGGATTTTGGATACCTCCCCTGCTGTTCCTTGAGCTTCTGTAAGTAAAATTGGTAATAAATGAACAGTATCCTCTGGCAATTGTAGGGAGACAGCCCCATCTGGAGCACAAGATATGGTTGCTCTAAGCTTACAAAGGAGATCACGACCTAATAAATTTACAGGGGCATCAGGCATGAGTAAAAATGAATGTTCTACTGTTAAGGGCCCCATAGATACCATGCGAGGATTCAATTTTGCCACTCTCTGGCTCTTTCCTGAGACTCCTACTACATTCAAAAATCCTACAGGTCTACACCCAGCATCTGGTTTGCTTATTAATACTGATTTAGAAGCTCCTGTGTCTAGTAAACAGTCATAATACGTGTCCCCTACTTTGAGGGTCACATGAGGTTCATTACTCTGGGGAGGTGAATGAACTGGCACAAGTGCATTCAAAAAATCCAGATCTGGGAATATGTTGCTTTCATTATCTTTGTTCCATTCCTCCCCTTCCTCTTGTCAATCCTGTGACCCCCTTTGAGGGAGTCCATGGTTACCCTGATTCTGGTTCTGTCCTTCTGTTCCTCCCTGATAGCGTCTACGGTTATTCTGATACTGTCTCTTTGTATCCCCCTGAAAAGATTTATATCCATTTTGATTCTGCCTGTAATAAGGGTTATAATTACTCCAGTTGTTTCCTTTCTGATAAAAGTTTCCAAAATTATTTCGATTTCCCCCAAAGAATTCCTCAAGGCTCTCGGTCATTGTCCTCTTAAGGTCTTGTTTTCTAGTTCTACATTCCCTCAAGAAGTGTCCTTGTTTTTTGCAGTACTCACAAAATTTAGGGGGTTGATAATGATTTTCAATTTTCCAGTTTCTCTGCCCTGTTGTTTCCTGTACTGGAACTAAAATGTCCTGTCTGTTCCTTTCTTCTCTCTCATTTCCTTCGTAAATATATGTTGCTATTTCTTTAAGTCTGTCAGGACTCAAACTATTCCACCCAGGACATTGCTTTTTAAAATATTTCCAAATTTCTGGTAATGACTGGTTTACAAAATGAGAGCAGATAATATGGGCATCTCTACTGTCTAATGGGTCTAGTCTAGCATATTGCCTGGCATACTTACACAGCCTGTCATAAAATCTATTAGGTCTCTCATCAGGTCCCTGAATTGTATCTATAAATTTTTGCCAGTTATCAGTCTTTCTAATACAGGATTCCATTGCCTTCAGCAATGTTTCCCTTGCATCTTTCAACATATCAAAATGCTTAGGGTTATTGGGGTCCCAGTCAGGGTCTTGAATAGGCCACCCAATATCAACCTTTCCCGTGGCTTCCAGGCTGTTTGCTGCAGCTACTATATCTGCTCTTTCTCCTGGGGACAATATTATTTCCATAAGGTCAGTAACATCATTCCAAGTGGGCTGATATGCTCTCAAAATTGCTCTAAACTGCCTGATAACTGCTGTGGGATCTTCATCAAATTTAGGAGTGCTTTGTCCCCATAAAGCCAAATCCTTGGGTGTAAAAGGTGTGTATTGTCTGAGCTTACGTATAGTACCTTTTTGACCATGGGCGAGGATCTCTTGAAGGGGAAAAATTTTTACTTTCTCTGTCTCCTCTACAGGGGAATCATTTCTTTCTTTCTTTATTTGTTTGTTTGGCATGGAGGAAGTAGAGGGTGAGGGAATAAGAGTTGGGTCATTTGGAATTTCAGTCTGAATGGCCTTGGATTTAGTTGTATTATTGGGCATTTCGGTTTGGGAGGCCATGTCTTTCTGCCAGTTTATTGTTTCAGTTTGGGTGGCAGACTCAGATGTAAACTGGGGCCTGGATTTTCTTCGTTTTATATTTTTAGTATGATAATTTTCACTTGCTCTGGCCCAGATTTCCCAATAACGTAAATGTTCAGGTGGACATCTACTTAGGGTTCTTTGCAAATGCCTCAATGTTTGGGGATCAAATGACCCATATTTGGGCCATTCTTCCTGTAATTCCTCATGCCACATAAAACACAGTCTGATAAGCTCTCCTCTGGTCATGGTTGTATTTAGTCTAAGTTTTCCCTCATTCCAATCCATAAGTAGCTTTCCTAATGGGGAATCCCAGGGAATCATCTTTATTCTAACATTATCTAGGGCATGCCAAATTCTCCATACCACACCACAAAGCCCCACAAAACCACAAAGAGTAATAAAAATATATTCAAATTCAAACTGGCCAACATCTCTGATTAGTGAAGGTAAAGCTAGAAAAGGGGTACTTAGGATGTTTAAAAGATCCATTTGAAATTTAAAATAGCCTATACTTGGTAGTTCTTTCCAATTTAAGGGGACAAGGGAGGGGAAATCTTACCCAATCAGAAGATCAGAAGATGAACGTTCGGTTTTCCTCTTCGTGGTCAGCCAAACTGATTCTAAATGTGGATTCTAATCTGTTCCCCCAGTTTGGGGGAAACTGACTAAAAATCACTGATAAAACGAGTTTAGGTTTTTAAGGGTTTATTGGAAAGTAGGAAGAAAAAGATTGAGAACAGAATTCTAACAGCCTGGCATTCCTATCTTTCCTCAAATTTCCTGTGAAGTCCTCTGCCGCCACCACCATCAAGTCAGGAAACCAAAAGGCCAGCGCTCTCTGCGCAGGCTCCCTTTCCTCCTTCCTGTCTCCTCCCAGACCATAGGAGGCTCCTCAAGTTGATTGGCTGGTAGCCTTGATAGACAGCACCCATGAGCAAACGTCATTTCCTGACGCCAAGGAAAAGCCACAATGCCTCTGAGGCATTTTCCTCATGGTGGAGCTTTCCCACAGCAAGTCTCTAGTAGGTGGCATCATTCCAATCATTACAGAATTAATGCTTTCAAATTCTTAGATATCTTCTGAATTTATTACAAAGCCTTGCCATGGAGCCAATTGTTAACCTCATATGCCAGTCTTCACCCCACAACCTTCTGCAGTGCTCCACAGGGTACTCTCATCTCCCACAAAACCAACTTCCAAGGCCATATCCTGCTTCCTGACTAATTCTACCAGCCATACCTGTACCTGATCCTTCTTGCTGTGAGGCAAAATTGCTAGAACTCCCAGGACACATCACAACCTACCACAAGGTTGTATCTTAAAAGAAGATCTTGGATAACAGATGAGCAAAACAGTACCAATTTTTTTTTCTCTCTCCCTTAATCATTTTTATACTCCTAAAATCTCAGATAATGAAGTCATGTTCAAGAATGTTATACACTCAGCTCTTCACCTGAATATAAAGAACTGAATGTAATAATATTTATTAAATGGTTACTATTGTTCTCTTCAATTTTGAAACTATTAGAATAAACCTCACATACCATCCCCCCCCAACTAAGTTAATAATAATACATTAAACTTAGAAAGTTCTCCGTATGTTGAGATATTGTTGGAAAGTAGAAAAAAAAACAAACAAAAAGCTAAGATTTCCAACTGGCCAAGTCTTATCATAATTCAATTTTTCTTTATTTAAAATTTAAGTCTTTGAAAATTAAATCATTTTTAAATCTCTGGGATTATTGAAGCCAATTTCAGTATAGAGCAAGAATTAAGACTCATGGAAAATGAATGCTTAAAAAAGCATATGTCTATAAAATATACTTCCAAATTTGAGGGCAAAATGTTATGTTTAATATGTAAATATTTTCACAATATATAAAGCAAAACAAAATTATATTTTTAGAGAGACAAAATTCAAAAGTTAATGTATATCTATTCGCACACACACACACACACACACGCACACGCACACACACACACACGCACACACACACACACACGCACACACACGCACACACACACACAGAGACAGATACCAAATGTACTTTCTAATTATCTACCCTAGTAGAAAAGTTGAATATCATATAGCCCCTTTAGAGTCCCTTCCATCTCAAGTACTTTCAGTGATAATGAGTTGATATGGTGGGATATCCCTGTTTGCTCCACAGTGCAGACAAAATCTCTCTTGCAATCTGAGACCAAAAATTTTAAAAAATAAAAAAAACAAAAACAAAAAACTACCACCCCACCCAACAAACAAACAAACAAATAAACAAACAAAAACAAAACATGGCGCTTTCAGTCTTTGGCTGCTTAGCAGACAATTGAGTAGGCAGAAAACAGTCTCTTGGAGCCCACAAATGTTAAGCTACTGAAATTTCCCCTTTTTTTTTTCCCCACTCATTTTTTCCACTTACTTTAATTTACTTGGTTTATTCATAATTTTACTTTTCTGAACACAAAAAACAACAAAGAAAGAAACAAAACATTGTAGTTCCAATTCCTTTATGAAATGAGGTAGAAAGTCAGGCTCCTGAAGTTTCCTAACCTTGGTGTTAACATGGAAAATCCATGTAGTTATTTTATTCATCTGTGGAAAAGGGGGAGGAGTTAGCCATCTGTATCAGTGCAGAGCGTTTTTATACAAAGATATCTTTGAAGAAATCACAAGTCTGGAAGAGAAAACATAAATAAATATAAATTAACATATTAGAATATTTAGAAAATACAATAGTTATAAAACACAGAAAAAACAGATAAGATAATTCATCATCAATCTTTCTATATATAACTAATGTGAAACAAGGTTCTTTATGGAAAAAATAAATGTAATTTATAAGAAATTATCACTATGAAGAAATGTGTCAAATACTTTAACATTAACTTATCAAAACAAAGACAAAAATAATATCAATATGAACATAAATAGACTTGTGATTTCAGCAATATGGGCAAGGCCTGGTGAGCAGCTTCCTTTACCAATGTACTATGATATCTTCTCTCCAATTAATATTCTGAGTTAGTTAGGAGTATGAAGAATTTACATTACCCTGAGGTTTTACATTACCCTGTCAGAGAGAAAATATGAGCATGATTGTTCTAGATTTTTAACTCTTAGTCTAACTCTCTTTTCATGAAACCATACTGTCTCTTGATAAGCAATTTAAAACCTGATATATTAACTTAAGGATTGAAGACATAGCCAATAAACAATGCTAGGTGAAGGTGACATAGTAAAAATGACAATGTAACCCAATTTCGTTCAGAGATTTAATGTCATATCTATCAAAATACCACTGTGTAAATTTTAAGAATCAGTAGTAGCAAAATTGATATAGGAAAAGTGAATAATAATATCAAGGAGAATTATGGTAGGGAAAGGAAGAAGGGAAGTTTACATTATCCAATGTAAAATTATTAAGAAATGATTAGGGGCAGCTAGGTGGTGCAGTAGATAGAGCACCGGCCCTGGAGTCAGGAATACCTGAGTTCAAATCCGGCCTCAGACACTTAACACTTACTAGCTGTGTGACCCTGGGCAAGTCACTTAAGCTCAACTGCCTCACTAAAAAAAAAAAAAAAAGAAATGATTAACAAATCAAATTGATACAAGACAAAATAAATTAAAGATTTATCAGTGAAATAGAATAAGTATTAGGGAAAAAAGGCACTAGATTACAAAACATTAGAAAAGGTAATCATAACTTAATGAAAATTATATCCAAAAGCAGAATGGAAAGTGATTAGAATTACACCTCAGATTTTACAATAAATTCTATTATACAAATTCTTTTAAATTATAAAAGGTAGAAGAAAATTGAATCATGCACAGTTGGAGAGAGAAAGAAAATTCTGTTCAATTGAACAAATACAACAAATTATAGTAATGAAACACACAGGTTTTATAACATAAAAATAAAAACATTTGCACAACAAAAAGTACACCAAGGATAAAAATAATCTAAAACCTTCATGGATTTTATATTAATTTAGGATTTCTTAGCAATGGTTATTTTCTCTAATGATGCAGATAGAATTTTTTTTCATAATTTTATAATTTTTTATAAATGTATAATTCAATAGATGATTTTTGATAGCAGCTATGTTTGAAAAAGCCTATCACCCTACCTATATTCAGCTTAGTAGGAATTGACAGAGCTTTTACTTTGCTGGCATTGCTTTAAAGTATTTAAATTTATTTCTATACCGTGAGGAGGTATTACAGTATGACTTTAAAGAAATCAAAGAATGTGGTTCATAGGATCTTAAACCTGGAGCTAGTCCAATCCTCTCATCTTACAACAAAGTAACTGAGGTACTACCCTCAGGGGTAGTAAGTGATAGAAGGTGGATTTGAATTCAAGCCCTCTGGGTACAAATATAGCATTCTTTCCACTACACCACCATATATTCCCAACTAAATCCCTCAAAATTACTGTGCTACAGATTAGACTATATTAATATCATAGTGAAAGTTATCAAAGAATGGAGCAAAGAAAGATAGGTTCTAGTTGAAAAGGCAAGCCTACTTGCCATTTTCTGTACTCCATATTTCATCTGCCACCTCAATGCCTCTGTGCAGGATATAAACCAGGTTTTGCATATATTCTCACTATACCCTCCATCTCTTAGACTTCCTACTTTTATTTAATACTAAACTAGGTTTTCTTTCATGGTGTTCCTTGTTGTTAAAGATTTTTCCCTCCTCAAGTTATCTTGTGTTTACTTATCAGTAGAAATGTAGTATCTTCTCTCTCCCTCACATCTCTCCAAATGAAATGTAAGATCTTCAAGGGCAAGAATTATTTCTCATTGTGTCCTTGTGTCCCTAATTCCTATCATGATGTTTTGCACATTGTAAGTGGTTCAAATGCTTGTTAGATTGAACTGAATTAAATGAAATTGAATTTTTCAGAGCATCTTTCATATAATATAGGTTCACATATTGGTTTTGTCACTTTCTGATTGATACTGGGCAAGTCTCTTAGTCTCTACGTGCCTCTGATAACTCCCCAGGAACTTTCTATTCGAGATAGTTTGAGATAAATGTTGATGGTGAAAGCTTCCTACAATAAGAGACAACAGTCCTTTTTATATACTCATATTCACAAATCCTATCTGTGGAGTTTCTCTCCTTAGCTATAAAACAATCTTTGAATGTAGTCAGAAAATTCCTCAAAAATCATTATATTCTTGAACTGTCTCTATAATGCATTTTTCTAAGTAGCTGTCATTTGCCTAAATAATTTCTTTTGGGAAAAAGTATATCCTCTGAGTGTTTTCTATAATATTGATATGGGAAAATACAGGGGATGAAATTGAGGCTCAAGCTGAGACCCCCAAAATGAAAGTAGAACATACTGTTTGTTCCCCTGAAGTCTGTGGTTTAGTACCAACTTCCTGACATATGCCTCTGTTTACTGAAATATGCCTTCCTGTCTGACAAGTAGCTCACCATAATGTACCTGTGAAAACCTGCATGCATTTTCATGCTTAAGAGATATAAAAACTGTAGTCTGGACACTTCTGGTGGCCCAGAGTATCAAAGGCTACTCTGCTTTGGGCCGGCGTGTCAATAAACTGCTCTTCCTTATTCCCGAGTGCAGTTTGGGTTTCTCCGTCGGAATTTCCCACAACAATATTAGTCCCTTTCTTCAATTACCTGTCAACATATTCATCTAATCATACATATGGGAGGTACCTGAGTCCAAATTCCACCTTTTGCAGATGAGGAAACTGAGATCTAAAAGAGGTTAAATGTGTTGTCCAAGATCATTCAGGGAGTAACAGAGAAGCTTTAATCCAGGTTTTTCAACTCCAAGTCCGGTGCTTTTTTCAACTAGATCATCTTTCTTCTCATATTATCTTATATACATGAAGACTTTGTTGATATCTTTCCTGACACTGTGATTGTTCCTTTAGATTCTCATTCATATATACCATAACATAGGTCTACCTTCTTGGTCCCATAACTAATCATTCAGTCTTCCCAGGCGTGTTGTTGTTATTATTGTTGTTGATATCATATATCATTTTATTTATTTCTCTTCAGACTTTTAGATACAGCATTCCTTGGTACCCACATATTTTAATTAAAAGGCGGAGAAAGAAGGGAAGATAGAGCACTGGAACTGGGGCGGAAAAAAGTCTGAATTTGAATGCTACCTCAGTCACTTAACCAGTTGTGTGATCATGTTAACTAAATTGACCAAAACTCCAGTTTCGTCATTTTAAAACTTGGAATAAAAATGATTGTATTCTCACAGGTTTGTTTAGAACAATGCATTTTGATGAAGTTGTAGAAGGTTATCATTATTACTAAGAGAAACTCTTCAGTAGAGACTCAGAGTAAATACCCTTGAAAGAACATAATGATGATGACTTCATGTGTATTTATTACTAAACTCAACTATCCATTTTTACCCATAATCTGTTCAATATAGTTACAATTATGCTAAATAAAGAAAAAAACTAAAAAACATAAAAGAGGGCACATGGAGGGATAGAGAGTGAATTTCTCACAAAAATTAAATTAAAAGTAAATAGATAGGGGGCGGCTAGGTGGCGCAGTGGATAAAGCACCGGCCCTGGATTCAAGAGTTCTTGATTTCAAATCCGGCCTCAGGCACTTGACACTTACTAGCTGTGTGACCCTGGGTAAGTCACTTAACCCCCATTGCCCCGCCAAAAAATATTGTGAATAGATAATAATTGTTTATATAAAATATTAATTTATAAAAATGCCTTGTTGAATGTTTCAAAACATGATTCTGTAGCAAATTTTCTATATGAAACTCACCTAAAATGTAACTGAAATACACTAATTTAATATAAAATATTAGAATAAATTCTGTTTCAACTTCAACTGAATTATAAAATTTGAGGTATAATTATGAATTAAAATATATAGCCTTAAGACATACAAACAAGAAAACTATATTATGATTAAAGACATTTAAACAACATGCAGTTAAATGTTAAATGTGTATAAACTTATATGTGCATATTTTACACAAAAACACATACACACAGAGAAACACAGAAACTCCAAAAGCCATGACTACTGCATAGGAAAGGAAAACCTAATTGTATGTGTGTATGTACTAATAATGGGAGATTTTGATATTTGATCAAAGATTAACAAAGCCAACCCAAAAAAATAAAAAAGAATTAAAGATGAACAAAATTGAGAAAAAAATGGATTTGATAAACTAATAGAAAATTTTAAGTATACTTATTTGGATACACATATTTAAATATATGGTCTAGAACTTAATAGGGGCCTTTGAATAAATACAGACGGGAAAAATATTAAAATCTCAGATAATAAGTCAATGGAAATAGTAAATAATATTAGGAATATAATAAAATATGGATTGACATTATGACTTAAAATGGTATCCCCAAAACTGTCAGACAAAATCATCGTTACAAAATTATATTAAGAGTTATAATAGCAATAAAGCAATTTTCATCTTATGCAATACAACCAAAGTAGAATTTAGAAGGAAATATATAGCATGTTACCTAAAAAGAAAAACAAAAAGACAAACTAAACATGCAGTTTAAAAAATAGCACAGTATATGAGTCATTCCAGGAAAAGCATAAAAAGGATAATTATAGGTAAATTATATAGAATTCATTTTAAAATATTCAAATTAATAGCTATTTTAAGTAAAATGTAAAGAATGTGAGGCATAGAAAGCAAATTAGCTTGTAAATGGAGAAGCAGAAACTACAATTATAAAAATAATAAATTAATTATCCAAAATTAGCAATTTCAATTATGTAAAAAATAAATTTAAAATTTAAATAAAACTGATGAATTTCTACAAAATATAAAATACATGAAATAAAAATACAAACTAGAAAAATTATTCAATTAGAAAATTAAATAAGCATAAATAGCAACCCATGGGTACATGGGTATGGGGGTGGGGCCTTTAAAAACAAATGGATTTGCAGGTGAATGCTACTAAATATTGAAAGAACAAATAAGTTTAACTTGTTATATTTTTTTAATTTCAGAAAATAAAACATTTTATCCTACTTCTATGAAAAAAGTATGATCTTTATGCCAAAATGAATGAAAATCACAGCAGAATGAATTTATAGAACAGTGCCACAAATGAATACTGATTGTTGTTTGTCCTTCATTTTTGAAGAGGATCATGGAAATCATGGGGTGATGTCTTGATTCAAAGCTAAGTTTGATTTTAGTGAGGCAAAGTTGTACAAAGTTGTCAGCCTCACTCTCACTCCCAGAGATATCAATGTCCAGCGGCAAGACAAAAGTCAGGACACGTGGTGAGGACCTGGGATGCAGTGGATAACTTTGTGAACTTCAATGTCTAACCAAGCTCTAAGCTTTCCACAGTGTCAGCTTCGCCAGTTTTCATAGCTGTTGGAACAAATTGTTTACATATGCCCCTTGCACTTGGAGAAGTCTTCACATGTTTGGGATAGACACCACCACTCACTGATAAGTTTGTGGCCTGTCAATTACCCTCAACCTGGTTTTGCCAATCTGCCTAGATGGTTTTTTTGGGGTGTGACAATTGTACATGTTACAGCTTCTTGCAGCCACTGGTGGACTGCCAGATAGACATCAATGGTGAATGAAGAGCCTTGAGAAGGGCTAAACAAGCCATCACACCAGAGGTGCTAGTTTTCCCTGAATACTCTCATGTACCTCTTTAAGAAATATACTATACAGGGGCAGCTAGGTGGCGCAGTGGATAGAGCACCAGCCCTGGAGTCAGGAGTACCTGAGTTCAAATCCGGCCTCAGACACTTAACATTTACTAGCTGTGTGACCCTGGGCAAGTCACTTAAGCCCAATTGCCTCACTAAAATATAAATATATATAAATATATATATAAATATATATATAAATATATATATAAATATATATATATACATATATATATATACATATATATATATATATATATATATACTATACAGTGTCTATCATATAGTAGGTACTTAAGAAATGCTTATTTCCTTGCTCTGTTGGAAAAAAAAAAAGCAGGGTAAGTACTGGAACAAGTTACTTGAGGAGAAAGCATTAATTTGGAAGAGCTTCTGGTTAGATTCTAAAAGAGAGTCAATGAGGGGAAAATAAGAAGTGCTTCATAATATTGAGGGTCATGTTGAAATTCAGTAATAAAATTTTAGTAAATGTCATCAATATGGTTATGTGTTTCAAATTTTCTTACGAAAAGACCATAACTGAACAGAAAATTTGATCTTCAAATATAAGACTCAAGAGAAGTATAAAAAGGTAAACAGGAAAAAATAGCTATTCAACAAGGTTAAACTATTTATCCTACAGGGGAAGATAAACTTATAATTCTTGAGAACTGCATCTCTATTTGGGCAGATAGAAGGAGTATAGACAGAGGGTATAGGTATAAATTGACTTTAATTTCATGATATAAAGAAGAATAAGGGTGGCAGCTAGGTGGTGAAGTGGATAAAGCACCGGCCCTGGATTCAGGAGGACCTGAGTTCAAATCTGGCCTTAGACACTTGACATGTACTAGCTGTGTGACCCTGGGCAAGTCACTTAACCTTCATTGCCCCACAAGAAAAAAAAAATTAAAGGGTGAAAAAAGGAGTATATGGGGAGAAAAGGTGAGGTGGAATGTAATTAATTACATTATAAGAAGCAGTGCAAGAAACACTATTACAATAGAGGGAAAGAAAGGAGGAGTGAGCATTGTTTCAAACTTGCTCTCATCAGAATTGGTTCAAAGAGGCAGTAACATAAATAAGTGTATGCTCATTTGCACAAAGAAATTTGGCCTACACTTTCGGAAAGAAAAAGGATAAGGGAAAGGGGGCACTGGTAGAATGGAGGCAGAAGCAGGGGAGGAAAGGGGGAAGAAAAGGGAGGGGGGCTGATAAAAGGGAGGGCTGACTGAGGGAGGCAGTGGTGGTCAGAAGCAAAATATTGGTAAGAAGAAATAGGGTGAAAGAAGAAAAAAAGTACTAACAAAGGGAGAAATAGAATGAAGAAAAATAGACAGGAATCATAACTATGAATGTGAATGGGATAAACTCACCAGTAAAATAGAAGCAAATAGTGAGTGGATTAAAAACAAGAATCCTAAAATATGTTGTTTACAAGAAACACATTTGAGGCAGAAAGATACACACAGAGTAAAGGTAAAAGGTTAGAGCAGAATATATTAAGCTTCAGCTAAAGTAAAAAAAAACAAAAACCAAAAAGCGGGTAGCAATCCTTATTTCAGACAAAACAAAGACAAAAATAGATCTAATTAAAAGAGATAAAGAAGGAAACTACTTCTTGCTAAAACGTACCATAGACAATGAAGTAATATCAATACTAAACATATAAGCACCAAGTGGTATAGCATCCAAATTCTTAGAGGAAAGGATAAATGAGTTACAGGAGGAAATAGACAGCAAAACTATACTAGTGGGGGATCTTAACCTTCTCCTCACAGAATTAGAAATATCTAACCACAAAATAAATAAACAAGAAGTTAAAGAGGTGAATAGAATTTTTGAAAAGGTAGAAATTATAGACCTCTGAAGGAAACTGAATGGGAATGGAAAGGAGCATAGCTTTTAACAGCAGTATATGGCACATACACAAAAACTGACCATTTATTAGGGCACAAAAACCTAATAGTCAAATGTAGAAAGGCAGAAATAGTAAAAACATGCTTTTCAGGTCATGATGCAGTAAAAATTACATGCAATAAAGAGCCATGGAAAGATAGACTGAAAATTAATTGGAAACTAAATAATCTCATTCTGAAGAATGAGTAGGTCAAACATCAAATCACAGAAGCAATCAATAACTTCATCCAGGAGAATGACAAAAATGAGACAGCATTACAAAACTTATGGGATGCAGCAAAAGCAGTTCTTAGGGGAAATTTTATATCTCTATATTCTTATATGAAGAAAATAGAGAAAGAGGAGATCAATGAATTGGGCATGCAACTAAAAAAGCTAAAAAAAGAACAAATTAAAAATTCCCACTTAAATACCAAATTAGAAATTCTGAAAATCAAAGGAGAGATTAATCAAATTGAAAATAAGAAAACTATAGAATTAGTCAATAAAACTATGAGTTGCTTTTATGAAAAAAATCAATAAAATAGATAAAGCTTTGGTTAATTTGATTTAAAATAAAAGAAAGAAGAAAATCAAATTACCATTATCAAAAATAAAAGGGGTGAATTCACCACCAGTGAAGTGGAAATTATAGCAATAATTAGGGGTAATTATGTCCAACTGTATGCCACTAAAAAGGAAAGTATAAAGCTTAATTTATTTGCTTTAAAATCAAGATTTTAAAAGTAAGAAAGCAATGATAGAGTGAGAATAATGACTAAGAGAAAAGGATTTTAGTATCTACCAGGAAAAAGCTGGTGAGTTCATGAGAGGGAGGACTTAGGTATGACTTCTCACTCAGTTCTGATCCTTTCTAACTTTGTGATCAAGGATAAATAATTTTCCTTCATTGGACCTCACTTTCTTCATGAAAAAGAATAAATTGAACAAGATGATCTCTGTGGCCTTGTCCAATTGATACTTATGGGGATAAGATTATGGATTGGTAGGAGTAGGGCAAAAGGGAAAGGTGAAAGGATAGAAGGCTGGGGTCAGAGAGGAAAAGTGCATAGTTCTTGATTCAGGAAGTAGAACAGTAACAACTACAACATTAATATTATCTATGATTATTATTAATTCTCATTACTGAAAATTGTGTATTTACATTCTGTTAGGTACTTTACATACATCTTATTGGACCTTCTTAATAACCCAATATAGTAGATAGTCTATTTAGAATTATTCCTATTTTACAGATGAGAAAACTGATGATGAGAAAATAAGTTCATGTTCCCTTTTGCAGGCAGCTAATAATTTTAAAGGTGGTAGTAAGATGATCCTTATGTGTGAAGGTGAAGGCAAACACCATGAAATTGAAAGAGGTTGAAAAAAATGGAAGCCAAGTGAATGGAATTGGACATCAACATGTATATTAAAATTCTAATTTGTAGGGGAAGGAACTAGGATGGAAAAGAAACCTCTGAATCAGGTGGTAAAGAGGAAGAATGGTTTGAGGGAAAGGTAAAAAGTAGTTATTACTATGTGGATGAGGTGTTATAGGAGAGTCACCTTCAGAAGGGATGAGGTTGTTAAGAAAGGCAAGAAAAGGACAGTCACGTGTCAGTAAGGATCAAAGAATATTCTTATTCCTGGCACAGGGTTTTGGTGAAGCATATAATACTAGAGAACATAGCTAGGAAGCAATTCACTTTTGGGGAAATCAGGTTTCAGTAAATGTAAAGAAAAAGCCTATGAGGTAAAGAGACCTAATGCAAAGGGGAGTTTGTTAGTGTTTCAGGCCTTGTGCCTAAGACACCAATGATTATAGGGGTTGAATCATTACTGATTTTCTCACCTTTTCTAATAAGCAATGTCAGCTCCAACATCAGAAGTTATCATAGGTGATCTTCTGCAATCTAACCCTGAACAAGAATCTACTTTATAATAAGACTAAGTGGTTATCCAGCTTTTGCTTAAAATCTCTAGCGAGGAAAAACATGTTTTGAAGCACTATATTCTACTTTTGGAGATTTCTAATTAATATTTGGGCTTGTTCTCCAAAAAAAGGCATAAATCTACTTTTCTGAAACATTCATTGTACATGTAAAGGCTTCAAAGAAAAACAAAAAAGATAGCCACCTTAGCTATTAGGAAGGTCTTTTTATTATCCCCTATAGGTTAAAGGTAAATAATGTACATAAGGACTTATGTGAATGTTTCTTAAGATTTTTATCTCCATCCTCTGGATATTTTCTAACTTATCAGTACCCTTACTAAATTTTAGTGGCCAAAACTAGACACAAAACTCCAAATGTCCTCTGGCAAGGCTAGAGGAATATTCTCTTCAGACTTTTCAGCTTCCAAATCCTATTATATATTCATATTTAGGTTAAAGTCCACTAAATCAGACAGTATTTATTCAGACAAACTGTTATGTAGTCATGCAGCACCCATTTGACACTTGTGAAATTGATTTTTTAAACTGATGTAAGCTTTTATATTTGTCCCTATAAAATATCTTATTAGGCTTTTTGCAATGCTCCTTCTTGTCCTGAGCTCTTTGGAGCCTGACTGTCATATATCTTGTTATTAATCTCTCCAAGCTTTATATCAACTTCAAATTTAATAGGCATATCCAAGTCACTGATCAAGACATTAACAACACAGAGCTATGCACAGATTCCTGAAACATGGTATTGAAACCCTCCTTCCAATTTGACATTGAATAGCTCTTGACAAACTTTGGGTCACTCCCAATCCACAACAGATATTTGGCCAAAGGATATAAACAGAAAATTGTCAACATAAAAAATAAAAATTGCTAATTATTAATGAAAATGTTCACTCTCATGAATAATAAAAAGAAGTAAATAAAATGCCTTTGAGATACCACTTCATTCCTATCAAATTGGAAAAAAAATAGTTTAAAAGGTATGCAATTAATTTTGGAGCAATTGTGAAGAAATTGTTTTATACCCTGGCACAATTTCATATGTGTAAAACCTTTTTTGGAGAGCAATTAGGCAGAATAAAGTAAGATTTTTTAAAAAGAATAACCAAATAGAGTACATGTGTATATAATTTGAATTTTTAAAGACTTTCATAGCCAAATTACACAGGCTTTAGGACTATACTTGTTATGGCATGAATTAGAAGGTGATGAAGCCATAGAGGTTGGTATCTTTTCTGAGACATAAGTCATATTGCCTGATTCACTGAGTTTAAGTGATTTGGCCAGGGTGATATAATATGTGTTAGAATCATGATTTGAATCCAGTTACTCCTAACTTCAAGGTCTATTCTTTATCCACTATGCAAGAAAACCTAGAAATAACCAAAATTTTCATATAATTGCCTCCCCCCCATTGGCTCAGTGACCCAAGTGACACTGGTGTTGGCCAGTTGGGTCTCTAGAGAGATAGTCATTATTATTTTCAGACTTCAAGGCCTACTATCAGATTAGCTATCCTTCCTAACTCTAGTTCATGAACAGCCACTGGTATACTTTCCTTCAACAATAAGCAAATGGACTCAGTTCTTAAGCAAGTCATTACTCAAGCTTCCTAACAAAAAAAGTAATTATACAACATTTACCCCAACAAAAAGGAGCTCTCTTCCACAAATACATCAAAAGTATTGAGTCAGAAGAATGGATTGAACTTTAAGTACAATGGTAGTGAGACACACATATAAAGAATGTTTATGACCAAGGAAACTCACAAGTTTAGAAGTACATCATTCTGATTTCCTGTTTTTCTTTTTGTTTTGTTTTGTGTTTGTTTTGTTTTAAAGAGTCATCAAGATGTATAGAGTGACCATATTTTGTTGTTGATAATGGCCACGTTTCAATGTTTAACTCTCCTGTCTCTTTTGTTCAGTTCAATGTATCTATTGGACCAGTTGGGCTTGCTCCTCCTAGAGCGTGGTTCTTTGGCTGTTTGTGTCAAACTAGTTGAATCATTCAGTGATACAGTCACATGGTTCCTAATTAGAACTGGTTGATAATAGACTGGACTGGATTATTCATGGTATATTGCCAATGGGTACTAGATGCTTGATAGAGATGGGAAGGTCATACTGCCCCAGGAAGGTTCTGACTAATGGGGTCCAAGTCAGTCACTCTAGCACTGGGAAGCTACTTCTGGGCTGAAGAGAGGAGTATTTGGATAAAAGCTTTTCTAAGGGCCTGGTATCTCAGATAGACAGATTATTATTGGCTTTCCTGTTTTGTCTCTTCTTCACTTTGATTCTCTGACATCCTCAGCTCAGACTTCATTTGCCATTTCCTGTCATCAACAGTCCTTGACTCAAATGTTATCCAATCCACCTTGCCTTAGGATTGTTGTTATTGATCAGTTATTTCAATCATTTCTGAGTCTTTGTAACCACATTTGGGTTTTTCTTTGTAAAGATACTAAAGTGGTTTGCCATTCCCTTCTTCAGTTCATCTTGCAGATGCGAAGCCGATGCAAACAGGGTCAAGTGTCTAGCCTAAGTGTCTGAGGCTAGATTTGAACTCAGGAAAATGAATCTTCCTGACTTCAGGACTGGCACTCTATCCACTGTACCACTTAGTTGCCTCAGAATAATTAGTTTCAATTCAGTCAGTTTCATCCCCCAAAGTACTTTGAGGATCTTATTTAGAAAAGTGCATAGTTACCAGTGAATGAATTCAGTCTATTCTCTTGTGGCATATTGCTGGAATAGTTGGCCTCTTCATGTGTAATTGAACTACTCAAGCAACTGAGCTTGAAGAATGCCTATTTTGCATCAGAATACTTTTCTTTTGCATTCCTATGTCTGCCTTTTTCTGCCTTCAGATCATAAGCTTTTGCTGAAATCCCAATGGGCCACTGGCTCCAATATCTAAAAATGGGTGAATACTGATGTGATTAGTAGTATATGAACATAATATGATCTTGTGAATCAATTAAAACCAATAACTAGGATGAATACAAAGAAATTTGGAAAGATTTTAATAAAATGGTGCAAAGCACAAAAAATCAGAACTAGAGGAATGAGTACAGTTTAACTATAACCCAGAAGAGGAAAACTAAATGAGAATCAATGGAGAAAGAATCATAATGAGAATTAAAAGGCAGTGACTAAAAGTTTTGATGCATTGAAATGAATTACTATAAATACAGTTACAAAACAACTTAATCATGTTTTTGTTTTTTATTGTTTCAAATAAATAATATATATTTTTAAAAAAGAATAGCAGTTTATATCACTATTTTCAACATTTTTCCATCTAATTTTTATTTTATTTTTTCTCCATTACATATAAACATTTTTTTCAAAATATAGGTTGTTTATTTTTTTTAAATGGTTGGATCAGTTCACAACTGCACCAATAATGCATTAGTGTTCCAGTTTTCCTATGCCTCCTCCAACATTTATCATTTTCCCTTTTTTGTCTTAGTAGCCAATTGGATAGGTGTGATGTGGTATTCAAAGTAGTTTTAATTTGCATTTCTCTAATCAGGAGTGGTTGAGAACATTTTTTCATATGGCTATAGATAGCTTTAATTTCTTGATCTGAAAACTGCCTGTTAATATCCTTTGACCATTTCTCAATTGGGGAATGAGATAAGGAAGGAAACTACATCTTGCTAAAAGCTACCATAGACAATGAAGACATATCAATACTAAATATATATGTACCAAGTGTTACAGCATTGGAATTCTTAAAGAAGAAGGGAGATTGGTCTATAATTTTCTTTCTCTGTTTTTGCTCTTCCTGGTTCACTTATCAGTACCATATTTGTATCATAAAAGGAATTTGATAAAACTCCATCTATTTTTCCAAATAGTTTTTATAGTATTTGAATTAATTTTTCTTTAAATGTTTGGTTGATTTCACTTGTAAACCCATCTAAGACTGGAGATTATTTCTTAAGAAGTCCATTGATGGCTTATTCAATTTCTTTTTCTAAAATGGGCTTATTAAAGCCCTCTTCTGTTAATCTGGTCAATTAATATTATTTGTAAATATTCTTCCATTTCATTTAGATTGTCAAATTTATTGGTACATAGTTCAGCAAAATATCTCCTAAGTATTGCTTTAATTTGCATTTCATTGGGGTGAATTCACCCTTTTCATTTTTGATTTTTTCCTTGAACCAGCTCTTAGCATGATTTATTAATTCTATCATTTTCTTACTTTCAATATAAGTAATATCTCCTTTTATTTTTAGAATTTCTAATTTGGCATTTAATTGGGAATTTTTAATTTGTTATTTTTCTAGCTTTTTTACTTGTATGCCCAATTCACTGATCTCCTCTTTCTCTATTTTATTCAACCCATAAGTTTTGGTATGCTGTCCCATTGTTGTCATTCTCTGATGAAATTATCGATTGTTTCTATGATTTGATGTTTGACCCACTTATTTTTAGGAGGAAATTGTTTAGTTTCCAGTTAATTTTAGTCTTTAGTCTATCTTTCCATGGCCCTTTATTAGGCATGATTTTTAGTGCATCATGATCTTAAAAGGATGCATTTGCTATTTCTGCCTTTCTGCATTGAATTGTGAGATTTTTATGCCCTAATACATGGTCAATTTTTATGTAAGTGCCATGTACCACTCAGAAAAATGTATATTCCATTCTAATCCAATTCAGTTTTCTCCAAAGGTCTTTCATATTTAAGTTTTCTAAAATTCTATTTACCTCCTTAATTTCTTTATCATTTATTTTTGGCTTAGAATTATCAATTTTTGAGAGGGGGAATGAGTACCCCCACTAATATAGTTTTGCTGTCTATTTCTTCCTGTAACTCACTTAATTACTTCTCTAATAATTTGGATGATATACTACTTGTTACATATATGTTTAGTATTGATATGACTTCATTGTCTATGGTACCTTTCAGCAAGATGTAGTTTGCTTCCTTATCTCTTTTAATTTGATCTATTTTTTCTTTTTCTTTTTCTTTTTTTTTTTTGGTCTGAGATAAGGCTTGCTACACCTGTTGTTGTTGTCTTGTTTTTTTACTTCACTTTCAGTGTAACATATTCTGCTCCAACCTTTTACCTTTAGTAAACAAACTCTATGTAGGGGTGTAAACATTTTATCTTTATTTAAAACATGTTTCCACCCCCGCCCCTGTGTTTTACCTTTTTGTGCTTCTCTTGAGTATTGTACTTATGGATTGATAATTCTGGAATTTGTCATGGGAAAAGATATATAAAAATTTAACTGAAGAAAATAACTCCTTAAGAAACAGAATTAGCCAAATGGAAAAGGAAGTACAAATTCCTTAAAAATTAGAAATGAACAAATGGAAACAGATTGATTCTATGAGACAGCAATTTACAATACAGCATTTTTTTAAAAAAAGGTTAAAAAATAGAAGAAAATGTGAAAATTCTCATTGGAAAAACAACTTACCTAGAAAAGAGATCCAGGAGAGATAATAGAAGGATTATTGGAATACCTAAAAGCCATGATGAAAAACAAACAAAAAAAACCATGAACAATATCATTCAAGAAATTATCAAAGAAAACTACCCTGATATATTAGAACTAGAGGGCAAAATGTAAATTGAAAGAATCCATCAATCATCACCTGAAAGAGTTCCCAAAATGAAAACTAAAAAAAGAAAACACATCATAATCAAATTTAAAATCTCACAGATAAAGGAAAAATATTACAAGAAGCAAAAAAGAAACAGTTCAAATATCCTGGAGCTACACATCTGGCAGCTTCCACATTAAAGAACTGCAGGCTTGGAATATGATATACCAGAAGGGAAAGGGGCTAGGTTTACAACCAAGAATCACATACCCACGAAAACTGAATATAATCTTTCAGTGGGAAAAAGGATATTTAATGAAATAGAGGACTTTTAAGCATTTCTAATTAAAAGGCCGGAGCTGAATAAAAATTTTGACCTTCAAATACAAGACTCAAGGGAAACATGAAAAGGTAAAAAAGAAACAAGGAAAAAAAATGTAAGAATTTCAATTAAGTTAAACTGTTTATATTTTATATGACAATTTAATATTTAAAAGGCTAAACAACTTTATTACTCATAAGAGAAATCAGGAGTATGTACAGACAGAGGGTGTGTTTAGAACGTACATTGATGGGATGATACACAAAAAACCAAAGGGGTGATAAAGATATTGCATGGAAGAAGTAGGGGGAGATTGAATGGGTTAAATTGTCCCATGTGAAAGAGGAATTAAAATTATAATGGAGAGTAGAATATGGGGGAGGCAGGCAGAGTTTAAACCTTACAATCTCATTGAGTTATGTTAGAGAGAGAATAACATACACACTCTGTTGGATATAGAAATCTATCTTACCCCTTAAGGAAGTAAAAAAGCGATGGGGATAACAGAAGGGGGAGGAGGGACTATTAAAAGGGAAGGGATATTGGGGAGAGTGATGATTATAACTAAAACACTTATGAGGAGGGAAAGGGTGGGGGTAAGAGTGGGGGAGATAAGTGAAAAATAGCATGGAGGGAAATAAACAGTTATCATAACTATAAATGTGAATGGGATGAACTCACCCATTAAATGGAAACAGATACCAGATTGGATTAAAAACCAAAATCCTACAGTATGTTGTTTACAAGAAACATATTTGAAGCAGAGAGATATACACAGGGTAAATGTAAGGGGTTAGAACAGAATCTATTATGCTTTAGCTGAAGAAAAGAAAGTAGGGATAGCAATTATGAATTCAGGCAAAGCAAGAACAAAAATAGATTTAGTTAAAATAAATAAAGAAGGAAACTATATATTGCTGATTCCCAAGGCTTGCTCCTGGTTTGCTGGTCTGTGCTGGCATGGCCTGCCAACCTTCTAAGTTGTCTTTGGCTGGAAAATTGTTTCACTCCATCCTTTTATGGGTTCTTCTACTCCAGAAAATGTTTTATGGCATTATTTAAAGGTGTTTGGAGGGGGTTGGGGGAGAACTGAGGTGACTCACTGCCTTTTTTCTGTCATCTTGGTTGTCATTCAGCCATGCACTCTGTCTATAAACTTCTATTTCATTAAGAAACTCATATCTGTAGCTTCATAGATACCTTTTGTCCCTCCTTAAGTAGGTAGTAAAATCACATAAAGAAATCATTAAAGCTTCAACAGAAAGGGAATGTGTTGTTTGACACATTTATTTCTTTTGCTATGTGTAAAAAGTTTGAACAATTCATAATTCTCCATTTTTTGTTTGTTTTTGTGGGGCAATGAGGATTAAGTGACTTGTCCAGGGTCACACAGCAAGTAAGTATCATATAATTCTCCAATTTTGAAGAATTTGCAAAGAGCAGATTAAGCCAAAGCTGATATTTCCACAATTATAATTAGTCATATCATTCCTTCAATATGCACTTCAGTAAGTACATGTGAAATAGGTTTCCTGCTTCTTTGGATTAGAAAAGACATAACCATTCAAAAATTATTCAGCAGTTTCTCATTGTCATTCAGTGAAATCTAATTTTAAATAAAAACCCACATATAGAAAATTCAGTACTCTCAATGAAGAAAAATTACATTAAATTTATTTCTAATGGATTTTAGTATTGTGGTTTGGGGGGAAAAGGGATATATTAGGAAAGATAGTATGTCAAAGACCATTGACCTAGTGGCCAGTGCATAAGAAACCTAGGTTATATTCCTAAATCTATCATTATCTTCATACCCTGAGTGAGTTACTTTACTTTTGTGGGCTTTATTTTCCTCATTTCTGTTGGAAGAAGATTCATACAAATGAGTTCTAAGTTCATTTATACCTCTAACATTATGTTGCTTAATTTTCTTGTTTCTATGAAGCCTATACTGAATTACTATATAGACTGTCCATCCAACTAAATGGTTGTCTGAACAATAGATATCCTTTATCAATTTTGAGTTCTCACTATGTAGATAGACAAAATAAGTTTACATATTGTCTCGTTTTAATTCTAAAGTCTTAATCTCATATCACAATGAGGTGTGGAAATGATCCTAGTTTCTCAAAGGATATGCCTCCAGACTGTAAGCTCTGGCAAGTTCTACTGTGGTAGAAATGATTGACAAATGATCCTGGCAATACACCAAAAAATTTTTTGATGACAAGCCTAGCTAGGTAAAGCAAGGTTCATCACTTATTTGTGGACAAGTTGGTTATGAGCTCTTTGACCATGTCAACCCATTAAAAACACAAAATATCTCTGTCTTGTGTAGCTTTCTTTGGCTTCTACAGGGAAAATCGCATAGTAATAAAAAGGGTGACTATTGAGCATGCTAAAATTAAATATAATTTTTAGAACATCAATAAAATTTAACTTGTCTGTTGGTATTCTAGATGGGAGATCTTTGTTCAGTTATTTTAAAAGACTTGCAACTGAAGAAGCTGTATTATATCAGTCATTTCCACCACAAACAAAACAAGAAAGGTTTCAATCATGCAGAAAGTGAGGCCAAGATATATGAAGGGATGGCTCTCAGGGACCCCATGGAGAAACAAAAAAGAGTTGGCAGTGTTGATTTTATCAAATACTGCCCAAAATACACAAGAAACATTATTTTAAGGTTAATTTAGTCATTTCATATTGAAACATACAATATTTACAAATAGAGCACAAGCTATATATTTGTAGTTCATTGAATGCATTGTATAGGATGAACAGGTAAACACATTTTTCAATGAACTGGATATTATTAAATTGAATATAATCTTTAAAACAAACATTTTAATGACATAAATGCAAATGTGTTCAGAGATGAATATGTGATCAATAAAACAAAAAACATGACTCAAGAGGAAGACATAATAGATGCCAAAACATTGTAAACCCCATAGATTTCTCAAGCCTTTAAACCATGAATACTTTTTTTTTTTAATAAAGAAAATAATTATTTGGAACCAAATGTGGAAAGAACTGTGTAACATTTAAAAAATGAAATTTTCTGTATTATATATGACTGGGAAAAATTCATAACACCAAAGATTTAGAGTTGGAAGCTCTACATAGAACTTCAATTAAAGAGAGTCCAACATTCTGCATTTTACTAATAAGGAAACTGAGGCTTCAAGAAGTTAATTGAATTGTCCACAATCATAAGACTAATGATTGAGGTGGAATTTAAACTGTAGGGACCAATTTTTAATTGGGGAGTGTTAGCTATGCAGCTTGCCACAATATTGGGGCAAGGAAGGAGACCAACAGCCTCCCTCAAAAACAGAACAGGATTTATTAACAAGAACAAACTTAAAAACACAAGCAAGATCAGTAGAATTAAGGCAAAGGAAATAAAATGTGGGAAGGGAAATGATACAACCTGAATAACACCATCACACAGGAATCAGCTGAGAACACATGGCTGCATCCTGTCACCTTCCAGCTTCAAGCTAGAATGGCGAATCTCCCCTACTTCTTCCCAGGAGACCCCAGCCTAACCACACACAGCCCCAAGCCAACTGGCTGGCAGCTCTTAATGACAGTCACATGACTGCCCTCACTGGGCTTCCAGTCATTAAATTTTGCCAGGCCCATGTAGGCGTTGGCGAATGGTGATGATATGAGGTGCCAGGACCATGGTGACAGCTACAACCAATGGGTGGAACATTGTGCTGTTTGCGGAGGTCCTGCACCTGAGCCCTAGGGCAGTGTGCGAGCTGGGGTTTTTTAAATTCTAGCCAAAAGATGGGGTCATAAAAACCTCAAATAACTTCAGGTCTAGTATGTTCTCTAATAAACTTAGGTGATTCATTATTGATATTTGGATTACATTAAAAATAAGGGATTATTCAAGAGTATCATAAGAGAAATACATGAGCAACAAAAAGATGGACTGATAATATGGTGAAAATGAGAGAAAACTGATAGTACATATTACGCTAATATCTCCAAAGTCTGTCAGTTGATCAGTAAAATGGAAGGAGGGCCTTTTAGAACTTTTGTGGGTTGCTGGTCTGGCATTTATTAGAGAACAGTGATTACATTGTTATTTGGTTATTCTCTCCCCAATTAGAATGTGAGCTTCATGAGGGCAGTAATTGTCTTTGTATTATTTTTTATCCCCAGCTCTTAGCACAGTACCTGGCATATGATACGACCTTAATAAAGATTGTTTTTGACGTTTTTGCCTTTAACAGAATGGATAGTCATGGGTGGTAGGTAGGTAATTATTAAGTGCTTATTCATTAACCCTTTTCCATATGCCAGGAACTGGGAATATAGATACAAACAAAAATAAGGACATTCCCTGCAACCAAGACTTAGATTCTAATGAGTGAGATCAACACATGAAAAAGGAAAGTCAGGGAATGGGGGTGGAGAGAAGGTTCTGGAAAGAAGGATGGCTTGCTTGGTCCCCATCCCAAAGGGAGGCCCAGAAAATAATTCAGCAGTAGGAGAAAGAGGCCAGAATGTCAGATGGAGAGAGATTCCAGAGAGAGAAAATATTTAAGTGATCTAAGTAAAATTATAGATAAAAGTCTGATGATGAGAAGGCCTCCAGAGGCTACCCTCTGTAACAAAAGAGGGAATACCTACGTAGATGAACTCAAGATTTATCAAAGTAGCAATGTAAAGGGCAACACATTAGATGAATTTTGTTGGTCATGTTGCAATTGTAGTCCCCTGAATGTAGTACTTTTAGAATCATTTTTGTGCATAAATATTTATATTTTTCTCTGGCTTAAAAAATATTGGGCAGTACTAGGTAATTCACATGAATTTCCTTGAGGCAAAATATTTTTAATACTAAATGGAGAGCATATGAAAGGATTCCTTCAGCTACATTTGAGAATTAAGTATTATTGATTATTGCTGATGATCTCTGATTATATTCAGACTAGTAGCAATGGGAAAAGGTGACAGAAAGAATCTTATAATTTTCAGAACATTAAAAAATTAGAATAAAAGTTGATTGAATTGAGCTGAATCTAATCAAATTATGTCTATGCTAGAACGTCACACTGATTTGTTAGTACATCCACCAGACCACAGAGGATGAACAGGTAGCTCTCACTATACACAAAAAATTGAATTTACCACTCTTTCACTTCAAAGAAACAAGACAAACAATAAAAGAAACAAAAACAAAGTGATATACCTGATTTTAATAAAAGGTTTTCACCAAGAGGTTACATTTTTCGTAGATCATTTATTCCCATGACAGACAGGCTTAAAATTATATTAACAAAGCAATTATATATGGAAATGTTGATTGTGGATTTTTTTAGGTAATCCAGATGTCTCATAAATTAAAAAAACAAAACACCAATAACGACAACAAAAACAACAAAAATAAAAGTTGCATGAAAGTGAAAAGCATGTAAAGAGCATCCTGGTGATGATGATGATGTTTATAGCGTTAGGGAACAGAGCCCTTCCATGCTCACATTAATGATAATTACTCAAATAAAAGATATTTATGCCACCAGGAATTGTATCAAGTCATCATTCAAGATAAGATTCATGCAGCTTTCTGTAATATAAAAGCAATACTGTGGTTCTTTTTGAATCTAATGAAAACAAAGTGTTCAGGAGAAAGGTCATTTTCAAGGCTAAAAAAAAATGTGATGCAGATAATACTGTAAGAACAGCTCTGTGTACTTATGCTCATGTCCTTAGAAAAGAAATATGAATATCTTATAATTGAACAATATCATCAAAGATTTTTAAAATAAAGATTGATTTTAAAATTATGGTATCTTATGCAGTGCACATTTTACTGGCTTTTCCATGAAGTTCATCAAAGACTGATCACTGTTTCTCTTTAAATTTTTTAATATATGCTAATTAAAAGCAAAACCATATTTTCAAATAAATTTATATCATCAGCTAAAGAGTCTTATAGAAAAATAGATAAAATATATTTTATACTAAACATATATAGTATTTTTAAACTAGCCCTGTTATTCATTTGGTATAGGAAGATCCCAAGCAGGAAATCCTCTTTACCACTGTACATGAGCAACTACTCTCTATCTCATAGTCATAGAGAATTGTCTGAAACAGGAAGAAATTAAATAATTTTATCAAGGTCACACAGCCATTCTGTGTCAGAGCTGGGACTTCCTGACTCAGAGGCCAGCTATCTATCAATTACATCATGCTGTTTCTCAGAAAGAGAGTGAGGCCCAGTAATATGCACTATATGACCACATGACCTCTTAACCTCAATTCTCTTAACATTATTCAAATACTAAGATTTATATGTGAGTTCAATGATGCTGGAGTTACCAATGATGATACAGATCATAGCCCATCAACACCTGCCTATCTTGTGCCATTCTCACCCATGTCCTTTCAAATATTTACAGAGTGGATGTATCCAATATGTGCAAGGCCTTTCTTGATTATTGTTCCTTCCCACTAAAAGGTCCAAAATAATATTTGCACAATGTAATTCATAGTATTATAAGAAAAATCATTTATAAAAGTTAAAAGTACAATAAATTTCATTCATATTTTAATTGTTCTAATATTTCTCTTGTATTTTTCCCTGAGAATTTTCCCATCTTGAAATGTTTAATAGGAAATATGATCTTTTTCACTGCATCAAGAGCAATGGATCCATTGGAATTTGGGGTTATAATGGGTGATGACTTCAGACAACTTTGTTTGTTAAAAAAGAAATGTGTCTCACCATTTTCCACTTTTTCAAATCCTTCAAATTGCAAGCAGATGATCGTGCAATTGATCAATAACATGCCTTTCCATGAATGTTTTATAAATGCAATAATGCCAAGAGCTGACAATTGTTTGCCTATATAATTTCCAGCTTCTTGTCTGACTTTAGCCTTAAAATATCTGCTTAAATATAAATGATTTATGTGTGTGTATATATATATACATACAAATATAATTCTTTTTCTGTATTCATGTATTAACCATTTAAATTCACTCTATTATAAAAATAAATACCCTGCCAATAATTTAGTTTCAAAAATAGTTTTCTATCTAAATAAAGATTCACAATCACATGTTTGATTTTTTGTTTGTATTTTAATAGTGAGTAAGGACCTGGGTTTAAATCCTGGTTTTATTTATGACCTACATAATCTTTGAGAAGTAACTTAATCTCTCTGGGAAAGAGTTTTCTCTTATGTGAAATAAGATGGTTGAGTCCGCTAACAATCCATAAAACCCTTTCAGTCCCATATTTCCTTTATACTCTATTTATACATTATACCAATATATATATATGTACTACTCAGAGACATCATAAGTAATGCTATCACCATTTGTTAAGAACCACCATAACTGTCAGACCATGGTAGACATAATTAATACAGGAATATAATTGGAAAAGAGGTTATGTTCAATGTCATCTACTTTTTTCCAAAGGTCATTAATGTTGATAAAATCATAGAAAGTTGTATGTGCAAAGAATGGTTGTTTAGTTCAGCTGCCTCATTTTACATGAAAGAAAACAGAAGCCTAAACAGCTAAGTGACTTGCTCAAAGTCAACTATGACAACTGAAATAAGTGTTAGAGAGATGCACAGAGAAATAAATATAGATATAGATATTTATATTTCATATAGTTTAAATTATTTTCTTCCTCTAATCCCCTGACATCCTCTTCCATGTTCTTACACTCACAGACCTAGTAATCCAATTTGGTTCTGTGTCCTTGCATGTCTGATTGATGAATACTCACAAGTACACCAACCTATATTTACTATGTTGCTACATCCCAGTGTCTTCATGCCATGCTTTTGGTGCCAGACCAACATCAGCACCCTAGACCTTCAGCTCCCTTCTTGTCTCTTGTGTCCTTGGATTTTTCATTTACCCTGACCATTTGAATTCAATGTCATTGGGTACATGCCCTTCCTACTCACTCTACCATTTTCCACATCTTGGTATTGAGACATTGATCAATTCAATATTACCATTCCTGAAAAGGTTATGTCAACCATCTTATGATTCTACTCATCACTTCTGTGCCTTCCCAGACCAAAATACCCTCTTTGTCCACCACCTGCAATATATATTCTAATACATGTATTAGAATGTAAGTTCCTAAGAAAAGGGATGGGTTTATGGTTTTGCTTTTTGCATTTGTATCCCTAGAGCATAGGCAACAAGGTGGTGCAATAGATAGAATGCTGGGCCTACAGTCTGGAAGACCTAAGTTCAAATATAACCCTAGACATTTACTAACTGTATAACACTAGAGAAGTCACTTAACCCTATTTACCTCATTTTCCTCACCTACAAAATGAGTTGGAGAAGGATATGACAAAGCAGTCCACTATCTTTGACAAGAAAATCCCAAGTAGAATCATGAAGAGTTGGACATGATTGAAACAACACAACAACAAACATCTCTAGAGTTTAGCATATTTCCTAACATATACATAAACACTTAATAAATGATTCTTTATTGATTTTCACTTATTGTCCCCATTACCCGTTCTTATTTTTTCATTCTTATTTTTTTTTAAGTTTTGAAGTTTCCCGTTCCCCTACTTTGAGAGAGATTCTGTTTCATCTGTGGATTTGGGAAAAAGGGTTGTAAAATAATATATAGCATATCAGAACCTTAAGAACCCTAGAAGATCATTTGAGCACCCTTCCAGATAAGAAAACATTTAAAGAGATATAGCAACTTGTCCAAATAGACTGTGTCCAGGAATATTCCCAGCATTCAACAATGTCTATCAAAGATAAAAATACATTAAAACAGGGCAGGTAGGTGGTGAAGTAGATAGACCACCGGCCCTGGAGTCAGGAGGACCTGAGTTCAAAGTTGGCCTCAGACACTTAACACTTACTAGCTATGTGACCCTGGGCAAGTCACTTAACCCCAATTGCCTCACCCCCCCCCCCAAAAAAAAAGATACATTAAAACTTTTTTGTTTGTATAAGGATCTGGGAAAATAAAAGGAAGGGTTAATTACTTGTATATACCATAAATGTAAATAAATATGACTGAGTATAGGAAATTCACATCAGTGAATCTGAGACATGTAAGTTGAATCTTAAACCAATTTTATTGTCATTCTATTTCATTGTGGGTTTTATTTGTTTGTTTGTTTGTTTTGAGTGACTTCTTTGGTCAGGTGAATCAAACAATTTTTTTGCCTGTTGATCTAAGCCAACTTTTGCCTACTGGTTGAATCTTGGTTATAGTGCAATATATGTAATATGGGAAAGATAGAGAATAATTTAATTTGATGCAAAATCTCTCTTTATTAGGAGATCACGTTTGGAGGACTCATTAAATTAATTTAACCTGGGGACTAGAAATAAGGTTCATTGTTCCCCATAAGTCAGATTTATTTTTTTGGGAAATTCTATTATGAATTAAAAATGTTTTCTATAAATTGTCAATATATTTTCCCCTCCTAGAAGTAATTTCTGGGAATATCTGCAGTGAGTTTATTTCTAGTGTTTCTTAGGTCATATTTAGCTATCCTAAAAATTGAAAAAGCTACTAATAAATGCTTGAATCTGGGGAATGGTTATTGTAACATGGATAGTATTAGTTTTTTTCCTCCTGAAAAACATAATTCACGACACCTATAACCAACTGGAATGGGGAAACTTTTATAAGGACAATGTCCAAATCTCCCTACTCACTTATTTCTTTGGTGTTCTGCTTACTTTTTTATCTGGTATTCATGGACCTATTTTGCTACTCTCTCATCTTTCCAAAGATGAAACTCAAAGGTCTCTGTGAAATGACAGATCACTTGTTTCACAAAGTCCTAGCATTTGTATAAAAGCTACTGCCTTTTCCTTTTGTGCCTCTGCCATACAGAAGTTTCCACTGGTCCCTACAATCATGGTAATCCATGTTATCTGATAGTAAGCAACTACTCAAGGACTTGGCACCATGTGAAAGTGGGAGTTTTCTTATCAGGAATCCCAGTTTTCTAATAGGTACTTATACCCTAAGGCCTTTTTTTGGCATCAGGAAAATACAAGTTCTTTGTTCTCTTGGTATGCCTACTACACTAGATCAATAACAAAAATTTTGTCCATAGTGAAACACTTAAACTTAAAAATTGCCATTTTTGTATCTTTTTTTTTTAGTCAGTTAGTATACTAAACAATGAATTTGCATTTTAGCCCCAACCTAATGTTGTATAAAGAGATGAAGTCAGTTGTATACTCTTAACATAGTAATAAGAACATTATTTCCATTAGTTGCTTTATTTATATTCCCCTTGTTTTTAAAATGTTGAATGCAGATAAACTTTAAACTTTATCCTGTCCCAAAACATTCCTCCAACTTTACTACATTGAGACAAAATTGCTAGTTCTAGTGTGAATTGAATTATTTAAAATAGAGGGAAAAGCTGTAGATTCTCATCAGATCATGCTATTTACCCTGATCATAATTTATCTTCTTGGGGATGGGCCTTTTGTATACCAGAGGGCTATTTGTTGTAACTCAACAGAAACACATCTTACTGGTGTTGGTGTACTAGTTACTTCAAGGACTTAATATATCTTTCTAAGAGGTGATTAAATTGCAAAGAGGGAAATCTTAGCACATGCTAATTAATAAATCATTATACTACTAATTTTATGGTGTTAGAGATTAAAATCTATTTTTTCATTGTTTTTCTTTTATATTCCTTAAAAAGAACTGACAGATTTTTATTTCTGTAGAACCATAGTTTTCTTTTTGTGATACTAGTTTTGAAATGTGAAATTCACTGGCAATGAGGATGTTATTTTAATATGAATTATTTCTTAAATACTTCAGTGATTAAAAACTAAGTACCACTATTATTGACTTTTTAAAAAAGAGTATAAGGGTTAACTTAATGAGGTAGTTTAGTAGAGTACTGAAGAGATCACTGGGTCTCAAGTTTAAATCTAGCATCAGATACTAACTAGCTCTGTGAACTTGGACAAGACACTTAACTCTGCCTTATTTTCTCATTTGTTAAAATGAGTATAATAATAGCCTTCACCTCTCAGAATTGTTGTGAGGATCAAATGAGATAATATTTTTAAAGCACTTAGCACAGTCCCTGACACATAGGAGGTGCTATACAAATATATAGCTAGTTATTATTATTTGTTTTTGTTTTATTTTGTTTTGTTTTTGCAGGGCAATGGGGGTTAAGTGACTTGCCCAGGGTCACACAGCTAGTAAGTGTCAAGTGTCTGAGGCCTCATTTGAACTCAGGTACTCCTGACTCCAGGGCCGGTGCTTTATCCACTGCGCCACCTAGCCGCCACAGTTATTATTATAATTACTATTATGAACTGTTCTGAAATTTAAATATCACTATTTTAATTAGGGAGGGGGAGGGGGAGGGGAAGCCACTGAGCAAGGCAAGACTGAGAAGACCCCAGGCCTGGAGGGCAAGGGATTCAGCTGCAACAGGAGCAGCCCCACAGATAATTCACTGGGCGGCATGGCGTCAGGCCTTTTTCCGCCCCAGAGTTCGTGCTCTGGGGCCAGCGGAGGCAGCAGCAGCGTCCTGGAATTGTCGCACTCCTACTCACTATCGCCGCTTAGCCTCTTCTGCCTGCAGGGGCAGTTCCGCCAGCACATGGCAGCCACCAACAACCTGGTGCATTACTCGTCCTTCGAGGTGGGCAGCCCACCGCCCCCAGCTATGGCCGCCGCCGCCATCGCCGCCGCAGCTGCTGTGCCCTACCTGGGCATCAACATGGCAGCGCTGAGCTCCCTCCACTGCCAGTCCTACCACCGGGAGGCGTGTGGGGCTCCGCACTGATTCCAGCAGCCTCTGGCCGCCTTGGGCAGCTGCCGCTGCAACAGCTGCCGCCGCCTCGGCCGCGCAGAACTGTAAGAGAGCTTGCGGTTCCGGGCCAAGCAGCACGCGGCCTCCCTGCGACTGGACACGCTGCCCAACTTAGCGGCGCGTCCGCAGGAAGGCAGAACCCCCAGCCCTGGTCCATCGCCGCCCCCGACCCACCCCAGGCTGGCCCGCAGTCCCTTTCCCGCGCCCAGGGCCTGGTCCAGACCCACCCCAGACCTAGCCCAGGCAAAGGGATCAACATCTCTCCGTCTGTCTCCTCTCAGGGGGTCCGCAAACCCCTTCATGGTGCGGAAGAAACAGACCCTCGCCCCTTCTCAGCCCCGTTCCGGGGTGCAGGCCCAGGTCCCCTCCTTACGCCCCCCCCTTCCCCCCTCCCCCCCCCCCCAGCCCAGACGCAGCCCGGGAAGGCAGTACGTTCCTTCTCCCTGCCTCCTTGCCATTGGGGATGGCGGTGAATTCGACACTTGCTGCACCCCTGCATGGCCCTGGGAGGGAGGTGACTTGGCGTGGAGGGAAGGAAATCAGACTCTCCCCTTTGAACTCAACGGCCCCCATTCTCCACCCCGACAGTCATAGAGGAGGAGCAACAGCCTCCCACCTTGAGCCTCCCACCTTGATCCTCACTCCCTTCCTTTGTAACTGGATATAAATCTATAAAGCTCTTACAAAACAAACAAACAAAAGCATCTCTCAGGTACCACCTTACACCTATCAGATTGGCTAATATGATGAAAAAGAAGAATTATGTTGGACAAGCTATTGAAAAATCGGAACACTGGTTCCACTCCATTGTTGGTGGAGTTGTGAACTGATCCAAACCTTCAGGAGAGGAATTTGGGACTGTGCATACCCTTTGACCCAGTGGTACCATTACTAGGTCTATATCCCAAAGAGAACATAGAAAAGGGAAAAGGACCCACATGTACAAAAAAACAGCTCTTTGTAGTGGCAAAGAATTGGGAATCAAGGGAATGCTCATCAATTGGGGAATAGCTGAAGAAGTTGTGGTTTATGAATTTAATGGAGTACTATTGTGCTGTAATAAATGAAGAGCAGGCAGATTTCAGAAAAACCTGGGAAGAATTAAGAGGACTGGTACTGAGTGAAGTGAGCAGAACCAGGAAAACATTGTACAAAGTGACAAAAACATTGTGTGATGATCAAATGCGATAGATTTAGCTCTTCTCAGCATTATGATGATCCAAGACAATTTCAAAGAACTCATGGAAAGTGTTCTCCACATCAAGAGGGAAAAAAATAAAAAGAACAGTGTTTTCTGAATGCAGAATGAACCATACTGTTTTTACTTTTGTTTTTATATTTTGTGTTTTTGAGGTTTTTTCCTTTTGTTCTGATTCTTCTCTTATAACATGACATGCAGAAATAAAAATACATATATTGCATCCATTTATATGTAAAAATGTAATTTTTTTCCCTCCTGTAACGATTAGAATGATGCCACCTGCTGGAGACTTACTGTAGAAGAGTTCCACCCATGAAGCGAAGGTCTTTGAGGGCAAGAGCAGGAGTCTTTTCTTTGGGCATCAGGAAGTGATGTTGGCTAGTGGGAGGAAGAAGGAAGAGACTGGCGCTCGGTCTCGGGCTTTTTCCTCTGGACTCTGGTGGAGAGCGGATCTTAGAAATGTGCTCTCCCTTTAATAGATAGGAATCTAGGCCTTTCTCTCTCTCTTTACCAAATTCTTATTCTCCTTAATAAATGCTTAAAAGTCTAACTCTTGCTAAAGCTTATAATTTATTGGTGACCACTCATTGGGTATTTTAGACAGTTTAGCTAGAATTTTAGCCCTTAACACTCCCATTAGAATCAATGATCATTGGGATTAGGGGTTGTTTCCTACTTTGTACTTGTATCTCTACCACATACTTAGTACCATTTTTTTCCTTTGTAACCTCAATGCCAAGAACAGTGCTTTTCACAAACCAATTTGTATTTTTTTAATCAGTACTGAATGCAGTTCTTCAACCTAATTAGGTTATGTAAAAGGTCAAAGTATTACGTTGATCCTCATGCATGGTCAGGCAGGCCACTGCCTGTAGGTGGTACACTGGATGCTTTAGCTTTGACTAAAGCTCTATAATGCTCCCAAATCATAGAAACATATTTTTATAGGTCGAAAGGACCTCAGAGATGATAAAGTTCAAATCTTTTGATTTATATGTCAGTAAATTCAGACACAGACAAGTGAAGTGATTTTCCTGATGCCAACCAGGCAGTAAGTAATAGATCTAGGATGAAATTTAAGTCCAATAAGTAGCTGAACCAGGATTAAATTTATGTGAATCCCATTTTTAAAAATATAGCATGCTGTATTTCATAGATAGTCTAGGAAATAATCTCTTATACTTCTCTATTCCTAGACATAAAACTAGAATTCCAAATTCAAAGCTGAATAAAATATTTAACTATTGTTTTTATATTTATATGAATGATGCAATTTGGGGCAACAGCAAGATAAATACAAAATCCCAAAGAAATACAAAGTCCTAAGTACAATTTGTCATTTTTCTCAAAGATCTTCAAAAATTATCAATTATTATTTCCTTTACTTTTTTGTTTTCAAGAATTAATAATCAAGCAATCAAGAATGATTATTAAATTCAGAAGTCCCCTGGGGTAAGGATGTTTTTGATACTTGCTTTTTGGGAGCTCAGGCTAATATGATACCCATTACAACTTTGCCAGCAGTCTGTTTTGTTTTGTTTTAGTTTTTAGTTTTTCCTTTTTCTAACAGGAAAAAAAAAAAAGCACTTTTACTGGTTGCTTATGAGATATGCATTAAGTTGCCTCAAATTCCTCTCTCTGAGTCTTCTAAATATCCCTATTCTTCTAAATATTCCTAAATTTCTAAATAGAAACCCATGTCAGGCAGTGATTGGGACAAATCTTTCCTTCCTCATTAGGTTTTTCACCTGACTCAAGGGCAGAACATCAATGGAACAAGCTGCCATCAATCTCCTGGAGAGTCAAATCATTGCTAGGTTCATCCCAAATTATAGCAACATAGCAGGACAAGAATAAAGTATTGGGCCAACACAAAATATTGAGTGTGAACCTTATAAAACTCCCTTCATCTATGAACCTCTTTGTTTCTCGTCCTGGAGACAATCCTAAATGGTTAGCACAATCCCATTTCTGTGTTAATAAACCTTTGATTGTTTCAGAACAAAATCCAACTTCTCAACCTTAGATGTCCACTCCCTCATTCATATTCCCATCTAAACTATTACCCCCACTCCCACCAAGATTCTTTTCCATATAATCCCACCTCTTCTACTTTGTCTATTGGAATGCCTTCTCCATAATTAATACACTTCCTTTAACCTTCAAGCTCTATCTTTCTCACTCCTTTCATCTTTTGGTGTGCACTAAGTCCTAGTTTCCTCCTCATGACACTGGCCATCAGTTGCACTTTCAGTCACACTTCTTCCCTCTTCCCCCAACTTATCCACAAATTACTGGTTCTGGTAAGACAGAATACACACGTGTGTGTGTGTGTATGTGTGTGTGTGTGTGTGTATGTATATGTATATATATTTCTCTTCAATACCATTTCCAGATTTTCCTGCTACAACAATAATTCCATAACCACCCCTTACTTTGAGGTTCACGTTATCAAAATTATCACCCTGTTCAGATCTTCCTATTGCTTTCTCAATTAGTTCAGTGTCTGCCTAACAGTCTTTTTTTCTCTACTCATATTGCTTCTCTCATTTTAAGGACCTTTAACATATCTATTAATGTTCTCTCAACTGCCCTACTATGGTCTACTCATCCATTACTCCTTAGCTACACATATGAGTTACAAGTATTCCACTTCCTTGTTAAAGAACTCTAAATGCTTTTATATTGTCATAATTTATATTTTCATCTCTCCCTATCCTTTATTACTCTGAAACCTACTTTTCCCACTCATGAAGAGTTCCGTTCTCTCTATCTCTCAGTTTTTCTACTTGAATTCATCCTGAATCACACTATTTCCATTCTTCAATCCTCTTGGTGAAGCAGTTCAATCTACACTTTCTCTTATTATGGAGTCCCTTGTTGCCTTTTTCTATTCATTATTACATTTTACTAAAGCATGATCATAGATGACTCCCATCATCCTCATCATTTGTCCCTCCCCTATGTTGCTTAACAAAATCAGAGGAAATAATGAAATTGTGCTGATTGGCTCCACTGCAAATTAATTCTTACTGATCTCAGCTGAGTCTTCCCTTGCTACAGAAGAGGAACTTGCTTCTCTTATCTATTTGATTTCTATCCCACTCACCAGATCAACTGTTCCAATGTTTTTCTTCTCTCCTTGAAACCACCCCCTATTCAAAATCTTTCTACTTCATATATTACCTCATATTTCAACAAATAAAGTTAAAGTTATTCTCCAAAAGTATAGCCATCTCCCCTCATCTATATCTAATATCCCTCTCACATCATCTACTATTGCCTCTTCCACTTTAGTATCTGCTGTTGAGGTGACCCATCTTGGAGGATGTGCTGAAGCCAGCTCAATTGTTAAATTTTTTTTCATCATGAGTATTAAAACTTTGAAAAAAGAAACACATTTTTGATATTTTGTTGTTTTATTGATGTTTATTGATATTTAATGGTGAATACAATTTTAATAATGCAAATTAAATTTAAAAGTGTATTGTATGTATACATATATATTTTTTCCCCTCAGAAATCCAGTTGTCAAATGTTTACTAGCAAAAAAACTTTGACATGTATTTTTTTTTTTTTGGTGAGGCAATTGGGGTTAAGTGACTTGCCCAGGGTCACACAGCTAGTAATTGTTAAGTGTCTGAGGCTGGATTTGAACTTAGTTCCTCCTGACTCCAGGGCCGGTGCTCTATCCACTGCGCCACCTAGCTGCCCCGACATGTATTCTTTATTCAATCCTATTCCATATTCTCTAGCAAAATGCTTCTACACTTGTTCTAATCTTTGATCATTCACTATCTCCTGCTTATGTTTCTCCTGTCTATGAAATGCCAAATTGTCCTAAGATAAAACAAACTGCTTGGTCCTCATCACACTAAGGAAGTTTCATTCCATATATCTTTTCTTGTTTTTTTTTTTTTTTTGGCTAAGCGCTTTGAAAAATAAATGTATATTGGGATATTCTTGACTTTTTTTTTCTTCCAAATGATTTTTTTCCATTTGTATAAAAATTGGTAGCTTAATTGGTATGACATTGAATACATAAACTTAGATAGAATTGTAATTTTATTATATTGGCTCAACCTACCCATGAGCAATGACTCTTTCTCTAGTTGTTTAGATTTTTCTATAATTGTTTTAAAAGTGTGTTGAAACTTTGTTTTTTCACTCCCTGGGTTTGTATTGACAAACAGACTCCCAAGTATTTTATATTGTCTGCAGTTATTTTCAATGGATTTTCTCTTTTGTCCTCTTGCTGCTAAGTTTTGTTGGTAGTATATAGAAATAATGACTTATATAGGCTTACTTTATATCTTATAATATGCATATAGATTTTGTATATATTCTTAGATATTAGATATCTGTATTAAGGCAATATATTATTTATATTGATATATTGCTATATATCTATTAATTTTTAGTGGATATGTGTCAAATTCACATTTATGTGTCTTTTTGCTTATAGCTGTTTTGACCTTTGGTGTTGTCTCCCGATTTGTGTCTTGACTTACCTGTCATCATGGTAACATTTTATGGTTAGGTTCTTTTTGCTGTTGTGTCTTTTTACCCTCTTTCCTGATTTTGAACTTTATATTAATGTAGGGGTCTTTTCCCAAGTCTGTCTTAAGCTACAGGCTATTTGTATTATTATCTTCAGAGTTATTTCTGAGTTTTGGAAGTTTTTGGTGCTTCCAATGTGCTATGATCTAAGGAGAAACATGTCTATTTCTCTCCTAGTCTGCATTTTGGATCTTACACAGGAAGGGTTCCTGATACCTTAGGATTTCAATCAATACTACTCTTCAGAGTTCCTGATTCCTTGGAATCAGAAGTAATACTGTTGGAGGCAGCTAGGTGGTGCAGTGGATAAAGCACTGGCCTTGGATTCAAGAGGACCTGAGTTCAAATCCAGCCTCAAACACTTGGCACTTACTAGCTGTGTGACCCTGGGCAAATCACTTAACCTTCATTGCCCTGCCAAAAAGAAAAAGAAAAAGAAGTAATTCTGTTCCTCATGGTACCTGATCCTTTTTGACCTAAAGTGATACTGCTCCTCATGGTTCATGTTCTTTCTTGACCTTAAGTTCTCTTCTCTGCTCTTCAACTAGGATCCAGATGTGGGTATAAGCAATAGTTTTGCCGAAAAAAAATGTATCTTAGCCTGTGCCTACTGCTGACACACATGGGTCCCCTGTAATATCTTTTGACCTTTTCCCAGATCCCCATACGATCTCTAGCTTGAGACTCCCTGCAAAAAAACTTGCTGTTGTTTCTGTCATTACTGCCTAGCCCCGCCAATAATATTTCATGCCTCTGAGCTCTGAGCCAGCCTCTGCCCCCATGTCACAGATATCCCTGACCTCTTAAGTTTTCTTGGGCTTGAAAAAATTCTCACTGTGAATTTTTGTTGGTTCTGTGATTCCAGATTTCAAATTGAGGTGTTATTTGAAAATTGGAGGGGAATGTTGAGAGACCTTGGCTGAATGCTTACTTACCATGTGATCTTGGCTCCAGCCTTCCAGATTTTTAAATAGCATGAGAGAAACAACATAGTCTCATGAAAATGTCATAAATTAGGTTTAAGTAGTATTGTATTCTAATCCTAACTTTTTCACTTACTAGTTTTTAGTGGTCTGATTCACCTAAGTTTTCTTACATTTTGTTTTCTTCTTTAACATTTGACTGTTTAACCAGGATATCTCTAAGGGCCATTCATATTTTGAGATTATATAATAGGTGGTCTAATTGTGATATAATTTCATTTTTTTCCTCAAAAACTTGCTTTCCACAGAATCATGGAAGAGGAAAACACTTTCCTTGACTTACTCCCACCCTATCCCCAAATTTATTTGAATCAGCTCTATAATCCCTAATAGAAGCATTCCTTAAGCTTTCAAAAATTCAATTTGATAAGGATTTGTTAGGAGGGAAATGGATAAGCATTTATATAGTGCCTACCAAGTGGTAATTACTTTACAAGTGTTATTTAATCCTCAAAACAACTCCTGCATGTAGGTAATATTATCATGCCCATTTTACAGGTTATGTAATTGAAACATGTAGATATTAAATGATTTATTCAGAGTCACAGTTAATTAGTGTCTAAGACTGAATTTGAATTCTGGTCTTCCTGACTTCACATCCTATATCCACCATGCTATCTAACTACCCGAGTAAGAAGAGACAATTACTTATCCTGTTTTAAAGCTGGTCAAATAGGAACTTTATTGTTCTTTCTTGGTTTTTGAAGAGGACCAATGACATCACAGGGTGATGTCTTGACTTATGCATGAATTGGATTTGAGTGAGGTAAGCCCTACTCTCTCATCCAGGTTCATCAAAATCCGGTGGCAAGACAAAAGTCAAGATAACTTTTGATGGTTAGGTTTGCAGTTGATGACCCTGGTGTCTTCAATGTCTCACCAAGTTCTAAGTGCTCCACGGCACCTGATCCAATTACCTTCATGGCCATTGAGAAACATATTGTCATCTACCCATACTGTTAGGGACATCTTCACATGTTTGCAGTAGACATCCCCCTTCTTCAACTTTGTGTTTGAGGCCTTTTAATTACCCTCTTATCTAGTTTATTTTGTCTGCTGAGATGCTTTTATGGAGTTGTGGCTGTTGTTCATGCTAAAGCATGTTGGAGCCACCAGTGAAAATTGGCTGACAGGTGGACATAAAAGAAAAATAAGTATCACTAAAAAAGATTCAGCAAGCTCTCACATAAGAATTGTTAGTTCTACCCAAACAGCCCCATAGGAACTTTATCCAGTCACATTTTTTTAACACTTTTAGCATTTAATGATCCTCCTACTTGACCTGAAATTTCCTTCATCTATTCCTTCTGGAGCCCAGGACCTGATCTCTAAGCTGCTCAGGCATAACCCTTCAGAGAGACTTCCCCTCACTCAGGTCTTGGAGCACCCCTGGGTTTAGGCCCATTCCGGGAGAGTGCTTCTTCCTTGTTCCCCACATCCTGCCCACTGAATCCTACCTTATGTATAGATTTATATGTGTTTTGTATGTTGAAGGGAAATGAAGTGAGAGAGGGTAGATCCCTGGCTTCTTTCTCCATTGTTATTTCATGTAACCTCAAAGACTATTTAATACAGACAAATGTTTTTTGTAAAAAATGCTACTTTCTTATATTTTCATTTGGTTTTGTGAAACTATATGGGAAGACTGAGGATTAAGATGTAGGTTCAAAATTTTGAATTTGCATTTTAATAGCTCTTGGCCTCATTTTTCTCAAAATATATTCAGCAGACATTAGTGCAATTAGCCTGATAACTCTGCTTGGTTTCAGGGTAAATTAAAGATGGTAAAACTTTTGTAAAAAGAGAATCGCAGTGGGGCACCTAGGTGGTGCTGTGGATAAAGCACCAACCCTGGATTCAGGAGGACCTGAGTTCAAATTTGGCCTCAAGACACTTGACACTTACTAGCTATGTGACTCTGGGCAAGTTACTTAACCCTCATTGCCCTACAAAAGAAAAAAAAAGAACAAACAAAAAAAAAATCTTAAAAAAAGAGAATCAGATTAATTTGGGAATAATTTAAAATTAACACAATATGATTATGAAAAAAAAAGCTCTTGAGTGGGAATCAGAATATCTGGAATCTGGCCCCAGCATGCCATTAAAATGTGTTATATTACATAGGTTCCTAATCTGTAGAATGAATAAGTTTCGCCAGATGACCCTTAACATCTTTCTCAGTGGCTGAGCCAAGATGGCGGAGAGGAAGCAGCAAGCTGCCTGAGCTCTCCTTCTGGTCTCTCAAAAAGAACATTAAATCAAGCCTCTGGACGGATTCTGAAACTACAGAACCTGCAAAGCAACAGAGAGACACAGTCCTCCAACCAGAGATAATTTAGAAGACTTCAGGAAAAGGTCAGTCTGACTCAGGCAAAAGGGAGGCCCAGTGCAGGGCAGCAACCCAGCGCTGAGGGGGTCAGGGCAAGTCAGCAGGAGCTGTGGGCCACAGCCGAACAACTGAGGCCCCTGGAACCTGGTTCAAAAATCTGGTGGCCAAGAAGGACAGTGGAAAAACCTACCTGCACTGGCCAGGAGGGCCACAAACGGGTCAGGCAGGAATGGACACCGGGAGCGGGCACCTGGCTGGCCAAGCGCACCCAGACAGGAAGTGCAGGGCAGGGGATCTCCACACACCATAAAGGCCTCAGAGTAAAATGCCAGTCACACAGCACCTATACCCCTGCACAAGAAGTCCAAAACAGGGACCCTGGTGCCCCCAGAGCAGACCTCAACTTAAAAAAATAAATAAATAAGCTGCAATAATGAGTAAGAAGCAAAAAAGGGCCCTCTCCATTGAGAGCTTCTGTATCAATAGGGAAGAAGCCAACACAAACTCAGATGAGGACAATACCCTCACATTGCCTACATGTGAAGCCTCATGAGGGAAGGTGATTTGGTCTCAAGAGGAAAAAGTCTTCCTGGAAGAGCTCAAAAAGGATATTAAAAATCAATTGAGAGAGGTAGAAGGAAAAATGGGGAGAGAAATGAAAGCAAAAGAAGAAAACTATGAAAAAAGAATCAGCAGCTTGGAAAAGGAAGCACAAAGATTGACTGCAGAAAACAATTCCTTAAAAAATTCATCTGGCCAAATGGAAAAAAAGGTGCATAATCTTACTGAAGAAAACAATGCCTTAAAAATTAAAATTGGACAGTTGGAAGATAAGGAATCCATGAGACACCAAGAATCAGTCAAGCAGAATAAAAAGAATGTAAAAATAGAAGAAAATGTGAAATACCTCACTGGAAAGACAACTGATCTGGAAAACAGATCCAGGAGAGACAATTTGAAAATCATTGGACTGCCTGAAAGCTATGATCAGAAAAAGAATCTAGACACCATGTTCCAGGAAATTATTAAGGATATCATAGAATCAGAGGATAAAGTCATCATTGTAAGAATCCACCGATCACCTCCTGAAAGAGACCCCAAAAGGAAAACTCCAAGGAATATTGTAGCCAAATTCCAGAATTATCAGGTGAAGGAGAAAATACTCCAAGCAGCCAGAAAGAAGCAATTTAAATATCATGGAGCCACAGTCAGGATTGTTCAGGACCCGGCAGCTTCAACATTAAAGGACCACAAGGCTTGGAATATGATATTCTGGAAGGCAAAGGAGCTTGGATTGCAGCCAAGAATCTATTACCCAGCAAAACTGATCATTTTCTTTCAGGGGAAAAGATGGACATTTAATGACATTGGGGACTTTCAATCTTTCCTGGTGAAAAGACCATAACTGAATAGAAAATTTGATCTCAACATACAAGACTCAAGGGAAGTTTAAAAAGGTAAACAGGGGAAAAAAAGAAGGTTACCCTATTAGGCTAAACTGTTTATATCCCTACATGGAAAGATAATACTCATAACTCTTAAGAACTGTAAATGTATTTGGGCAGAGAGAAGGACTTTACGCAGAGGGTATAAATATAAATTGTCTTTGATGTGATGATAGAAAAATAAAAAATTTTAAGGGGTTAAAAAGGGAGTCTATGGGGAGGAGGGAAGGGGAGGTGGAAGGGGATGAATTATATAATATGAAGAGGTGAAGAAAAAAACCTATTACAATAAAGGGAAAGAAAGGAGGGGTGAACATTGTTTCAACCCTATTCTCATTAGATTTGATTCAAAGAGGGAATAACATATACATTCATTGGGATAAAGAAACTTAACTCATTCTTTAGGGAAGCAAAAGGGGAAGGGAAAGGGGGGGACTGATAGAAGGGAGGACAAAAGGGAGAAAAGGGTAAAGAAAAGAGAGGGGGGTGATAAAAAGGGAGGACAGATTGGGGGAGGCAGGGGTAAGAATTAAAACGTCGGTGAGCAGGAATAGGGTGAATGAAGGGGGGAAAGTACAAAGGGGGTAAATAGAATGGAGGGGAATAGACAGTAAGTAATAATAACTGTGAATGTGAATGGGATGAACTCTGCTATAAAACAGAAGCAAATTGCAGAATGGATTAAAAACCAGAATTCTACAATATGCTGTTTACAAGAAACACATTTGAAGCAGAGAGATACACACAGAGTAAAGGTAAAAGGCTGGAGCAGAATATATTTTGCTTCAGCTAAAGTAAAAAAAGCAGGGGTAGCCATCCGTATCTCAGAGAAATTGCAGGCAAAAATAGATCTCATTAAAAGAGATAAGGAAGGAAATTACATCTTACTTAAAGGTACTATAGATAATGAAGTAATATCAATATTGAATATGTATGCACCAAGTGGTATAGCATCCAAGTTCTTAGAGGAGAAGTTAAATGAGTTACAAGAGGAATTAGACAGTAATACTATACTAGTGGGGGATCTGAATCTCCCCCTCTCAGAATTAAATAAATCTAGCCAAAAAATAAATAAGAAAGAAGTGAAAGAGGTGAATAGATTACTAGAAAAGTTAGACATGATAGATGTCTGGAGAAAATTGAATGGGGATAGAAAGGAATATACCTTTTTCTCAGCAGTACATGGCAAATTTTCAAAAATTGACCATGTATTAGGGCACAAAAACATCATAGTTAAATGTAGAAAGGCAGAAATAGTAAATGCATCCTTTTCAGATCATGATGCAATAAAAATTACATGTAAGAAAGAGCCAGGGAAAAGTAGAATGAAAATCAATTGGAAACTAAACAATTTCATTCTAAAGAATGAATGGGCCAAACAAGAAATCATAGAAACAATCAATAACTGTATCCAAGAGAATGACAATAATGAGACAACATACCAAAATCTATGGGATGCAGCCAAAGCAGTGATTAGGGGAAAATTTATAGCTCTAAATGCTTACATGCATAAAAAAGAGAAAGAGGAGATTAATGAATTGGGCATGCAACTTAAAAAGCTAGAAAAAGAACAAATTAGAAATCCCCAATTAGATACTAAATTAGAGATCCTGAAAATCAAAGGAGAAATTAATAAGATTGAAAGCAAAAAAAACTATAGAATTAATCCATAAAACTAAGAGCTGGTTTTATGAAAAAACCAATAAAATAGATAAAATATTGGTTAATTTGATTAAAAAAAAGAAAGAAAAAAACCAAATTACCTGTATCAAAAATGAAAAAGGTGATGTTACCACCAATGAAGTGGAAATTAAAGCAACAATTAGGAAATATTTTGCCCAACTGTATGCCAATAAATTTGACAATCTAAATGAAATGGATGAATATTTACAAAAATACAAACTGCCCAGGTTAACTGAAGAGGAAATAAAATCCTTAAATAAACCCATATTAGAAAAAGAAATTGAACAAGCCATTAATGAACTCCTAAGAAAAGATCCCCAGGGCCAGATGGGTTTACGGGTTAATTTTACCAAACATTTAAAGAACAATTAATTCGAATATTATACAAATTATTTGGAAAAATAGGTGAAGAAGGAGTTCTACCAAATTCATTTTATGACACAAATATGGTGGTGATACCAAAACCAGGCAAAGCAAAAACAGAGAAAGAAAATTATAGACCAATTTCCCTAATGAATATTGATGCTAAAATCTTAAATAAGATATTAGCAAGGAGATTACAGCAAGTGATCACCAGGATAATACACTATGACCATGTGAGATTTATACCCGGAATGCAGGGCTGGTTCAACATTAGGAAAACTATTAACATAATCAACCACATCCATAAGACAACCAACCAAAATCATATGATTATCTCTATAGATGCAGAGAAAGCTTTTGACAAAATACAACACCCATTCCTAATAAAAACACTGGAGAGTTTAGGAATAGGGGGAGCTTTCCTTAAAATAATAAACAGTATCTACCTAAAGCCATCAGCAAGTATTATATGCAATGGAGATAAATTAGAGGCCTTCCCAGTAATATCAGGGGTGAAACAGGGATGTCCATTATCACCCTTATTATTTAATATTGTACTAGAAATGTTAGCTTTAGCAATCAGAGAAGAGAAAGGAATTAAAGGAATTAGAATAGGCAAGAAGGAAACAAAACTATCACTCTTTGCAGATGATATGATGGTATACTTAAAGAATCCTAGAGAATCAACTCAAAAATTACTTGAAACAATGAACAACTTTAGCAAAGTAGCAGGATATAAAATAAATCCACATAAATCATCAGCTTTTCTATACATGACCAACAAAGTCCAGCAGCAAGAGATAGAAAGAGAAATTCCATTTAAAGTAACAGTAGATAATATAAAATACTTGGGAGTCTACTTGCCAAGACAAACCCAGGAACTCTATGAACACAACTACCAAACGCTCTTCACACAAATCAAATCAGATCTAAATAATTGGAAAGATATCAACTGCTCATGGATAGGCAGAGTTAATATAGTAAAAATTACAATACTGCCTAAATTAATTTACTTATTCAGTGCCATACCAATCAGACTACCTAAAAATTATTTTATAGAGCTAGAAAAAATAATAACAAAATTCATCTGGAAAAACAAAAAATCAAGAATATTCAGGGAAATAATGAAAAAAAATGCACATGAAGGTGGGTTAGCGGTCCCAAACCTGGAGCTTTACTATAAAGCGGCAGTCATCAAAACTATCCTGTACTGGCTAAAAAATAGGGTGGTAGATCAATGGAATAGGCTAGGCTCATGAAATGCAGTAGTAAATGACACTAGTAATGTAGTGTTTGATAAACCCAAAGACTCCAGCTTCTGGGATAGGAACTCAGTATTTGACAAAAACTGCTGGGAAAACTGGAAGATAACATGGCAGAAACTAGGCATAGACCAACATCTTACACCTTATACTAAAATAAGGTCAACATGGATACATGATTTAGACATAAGAGGTGATACCATAGATAAATTAGGAGAGACAGGAATAGTGTACCTATCAGATCTTTGGAAAGGAAAACAGTTTTTGACCAAACAAGAGACAGAGTATATTATAAAATGCAAAATGTATGATTTTGATTACATTAAATTAAAAAATTTTTGTATGAACAGAAGCAATGCATCCAAAATTAGAAGGGAAGCAGAAATCTGGGAAACAATTTTTGAGGCCAGTACTTCTGATAAAGGCCTCATCTCTAAAATAGATAGGGAACTAAATCAAATTTATAAGAACCCAAGTCATTCCCCAATTGAGAAATGGTCAGAGGATATGAACAGGCAGTTTTCTGATGAAGAAACCAAAGCTATCTATTCCCATATGAAAAAATGTTCTAAATCTCTAATGATTAGAGAGATGCAAATTAAAACAACTCTGAGGTACCACCTGGCACCTATCAGATTGGCTAAAATGACAAAAAAGAAAAATAATAAATGTTGGAGATGCTGTGGGAAAATTGGAACACTAATCCATTGTTGGGGGAGCTGTGAACTGATCCAACCATTCTGGAGAGCAATTTGGAATTATGCCCAAAGGGCGATAAAGCTGTGCATACACTTTGACCCAGCAATACCACTTTTGGGTCGTTTTCCCAAAGAAATCATGGAAAGAGGAAAGGGACCCACATTTTAGCTGCTCTTTATGTGGTGTCAAGGAATTGGAAGTTGAGGGGGTGCCCATCAATTGGGGAATGGCTGGACAAGTTGTGGTATATGAATACAATGGAATACTATTGTGCTGTAAGAAATGATGAGCAGGAGGAGTTCAGAGAAACCTGGAGGGTCTTGCGTGAGCTGATGATGAGTGAGCTGAGCAGAACCAGAAGAACATTGTACACAGTATCATCAACATTGAGTGTTGATCTACTGTGATGGACTATATTCTTCTCACCAATGCAATGGCACAGAAGAGTTCCAGGGAACTTGTGATGGAAGAGGATCTCCATGCTGAATGAACCATACTATTTCTTTTGTTTTTGATGCTGTTGTTTTTTTCCATTTTGAGGTTTTTCATCATTGCTCTGATTTTTTCTCTTATAACATGACTAACGCAGAAATATGTTTAATGTTATTATTGTGTACATATATATTTATAACCTATATCAGATTGCATGCTGTCTAGGGGAGGGGGGAGGGAGGGGAGGGAGGGAGAAAAATCTGAAATTGTAAAGCTTGTATAAACAAAAGTTGAGAACTATCTTTACATGTAATGGAAAAAAAATAAAATAGTTTATTAATTAAAAAAGAAGATCTTTCTCAGTTTCAAAATTCTAGGAGATACAGGGGATAGAATGTTGGACCTAGAGTCAGGAAGACCTGAGGGCAAATCCAACCTCAGATATTTAGTAGGTATATGACCATAGTTAAGTCACCTAACCTCTGTTTGCCTCAGTTTTCTTAACTGTAAAATGGGGATGATAATAGTACCTACCTAACAAGGGTTTTGTGAGTATCATGAAATAATAATTGTAAAGATCTTAACCTAATCATTGTTAAATAATAAGCAACAAATAAATGCTATCTATTAATAACCAAAACAAACTAAAACGTTTGTCACCAAAAGGTAGAGATGTTTTAGCTATTCAAGCTATGGTAAGATATGAAATTTAATAGTCTTACTTTACAATTAAAAATGTAGGAAGGTACATTGGGAGGGGGGAAGAAGATTTTTCACTAATCTTGTTCTCATGAAACTTGATATATGCTCAGAAAATCTGTTTGAGTCCAAATTGAAAAGAAATTTCCTATAGAGGATAAAGTACTATAAATGTTTCTATTGGTGTGTAATATTATAACTTCACCAAGTATCAGAACACTACAGAGCTTCCTACATGAGATCCATAATCCCTCAAATAATTTAGCATAATTATTCACACAGGCAAAATCAAGTGGATAATTAATGGAATGGCACATGGTATATGCATTGGGATGAATAATCCATAGAGAGAGAATCAAGAGTTAATCCCTCCCTAATAAAAGATAGAAGCTGAACTTCATAACATCAATGTCTAATCAATATTTGTTTCAAAGGAACAATATTGGTGAATTCTAATAGAAGTATGTAGCACTCTATTCTAGCACAAGAATAGTAGTGACGTCTAAAGAATGAAATTTAATTAAGATTCTTAGATGGTGAGACATATAAACATCATTTCATTTGACTATTACCACGCTAATTACCACAGATAAAAATATATCAATTTTACAGGTGACAAAATTGAAGCTCAGAGTTGTTGAAAAATCAAAGAATGCAATAATATTACATTGTTTTCTACCATATATGAATTAAATGTGAATAAATAAGAGGTGTACATAAAGTTATGGGACTTTGGAGCAAATATTTGCATTTGAACATAATGAGACCTATAGAAAATTCCCATTGAGCTATTTTCAAAAGAGTTTAATGAAAGTGAAAATGCCACAAAAGGATGGCCAGGATTAGCCATTTTAGGAGAGTATCTAATTTCAGTGAGTCCCAAAAGATGGAAGGAGTGAAAATGAAGAGTTTCAGGAATAGAAGTTTGTTTATTATAGAGCAGACTTTCCAGAGATTATAATAAGAGTGGTGGTCAAATCTGGAGTGGGACATTGAATGGTGGGGGTGGGGCATGGGAAAGATGTTTAAGAGGTAAGAGGGTAAGGAAATAGGCAGCTGAGAATGGGGAACATGGTTTGTATCAGAGCCATGGGTTCATAATCTTTGGAATGAGGTGAAGTGGAAGGTGTGATAGAATGTTAACAACTGAGGAGTTAAGGTGAGCAGAATATTAATGATTAGAGAGGTCTGTTTAGAGTGACATGTTTATAATTTAAAATATTTTTAATTTATGAAATAAAACAAGAATTTCTCTAACACAGTATAATAAAAACATGATTGCATATGAAACTGCAAATCTATTTATAACTTGCTATATATTTTAAATATACCACAAAATTATCATGTAAATGTCCTCTTTTTTTCCCTTCTCTTCCCCCAACCTATTGTATGGCCACCATTAGATATACACACATATATAAACATACATATGTATGTAACTATGTGTCTGTATATGCATGTATGTATATAAGTACATTATTCTATACATATTTCTATTTATCAGTTCTTTCTCTGAATACATATTGTATCTTTTTTCTATGTTCTTTATAATTAATTTAGGTATTTGTGATAGTCAAAATAACTTATTTGCTCAAAGTTCTTCTTAAAACAATATTGCCGTTAATATATATATAATATTCTCTTGGTTCTGCAAGTCCTTTCATGCTTTTCTAAGATCATTGAGCTCACCATTTCCTGTAATACAGTAGTATTCAATCACAGTCATACATCTCAACTTGTTCAGCCATTCCCCAATTGATGGGTATCCCTGCAATTTCCAGTTCTTTACCACCACAAAGAGAGCTGCTACAAACCTTCTAGAATAAATAGTCTCTTTCCCTTTTCCCCTACTTATCTTTGGAAATAGGCCAAGAAGTGGTACTGTTGGGTCAAAGGGTATATAGGTAGTTTAATAATTCTTGGGGGATAATTCCAGTTTGTTCTCCAAAAAGTCTGGATCAGTTCACAATTCCACCAACAATGAATTATTATTCCATTTTTTATATAACATCTCCAATGTTTGTTGCTTTTCCCTTCTATCATTTTAGCTAACCTGAAATGTATAAAATATCTCAAGTTTATTTTAATTAACATTTCTCTAATCACTAATGATTTAGAGCATTTTTTCTTTCTTTCTTTCTTTCTTTTTTTAAAGTGAGGCTATTGGGGTTAAGTGACTTGCCCAGGGTCGCACAGCTAGTAAGTGTTAAGTATCTGAGGCTGGATTTGAACTCAGGTACTCCTGACTCCAGGGCCGGTGCTCTATCCACTGTGCCACCTAGCTGCCCCTAGAGCATTTTCTCAATATCACTATAAATTGTTTTTATTACTTCATTGAGAAACTACCTGTTTATATATTTTGACTATTTATCAGTTGGGGGATGACTTACATGCTTAAATACTTGACAAAGTTCTTTATATATATTTAGATATGAGACCTTTATGGGAAAAAACTATAAATATTTCCCCCAATTTTCTACTTTCCTTCTCATATTGGTTACCTCTGTTTTATTTGTAGAAAGACTTTTTAATTTCATGTAATCAAAATTATCCATTTTACACCTATTTTGCTCTTTATCTTTTGTTTATTCATAAATTTACCTATCCATAAGTTTGATAAGTAGTATGTTCTGTGTTATTCTAATTTACTTGTAAAATCTCTTCTTATTTTTAAGTCATATATCCATTTTGACCTCATTGGCAAGTGGTGTAACATTTTAGTGTTTATTTAGTTTCTGACATACTGCTTTCCAGTTTTCCCCATAATTTTTTTTACCAAATAATGAATTGTTATCCACAAATCTTAAGTCTACACACTTGTCAAATATAATGTTATTGTGTTTATTTGCAGCTGAAAATTATTTGTCCACTCTATTCCATTGATCTACCTTTCCATTTCTTAGCTAGTTCCAGAGAGTTTTGAGAAATACTGCCTTATAATATAGTTTAAAATCTAGTACTACTAAACCTCCTTCCTTTACAATTTTAAAAATTATTTCCATTGATATTCTTGACTTTTTGGTGTCCCAAATAAATTTTTTAATGTTTTTAACTCAGTAATTTTTTTTGTAATTTTATTGGGATGGAATTTATTATATAAATTAATTTGTGTGAAATTGTCATTTTTAATATATAGCCCTGCCTACCTATGAACAATTAACATTTCTCCAATTATATGTCTGAAAATGTTTGGATAAAAAGGTATATATATATATATATGTATATATATATGTATATATATATATATATATAATTTTGTTTCTATAGTTCCTAGATTTGTTTTGGCAGGTGTACTCCCAGAAATTTCAGACTCTCTAGAGTTATACTATCTCTTTTTGCACAATTTTGTTTGTGATATAAGGGAATGCTGATGGTTTATGCAGTAATTTCATTTTTGCTAGTAGTGACTTGGTTTCTCCTGTGTTTTTTCAACCAAATGAGGCAGTTGTTTATTAATTTTATCTCTTTTTAAATAAAACCAACTCTTAGCTTTATTCATTAATTCAATATATTTTTACTCTCAATTTTATTAACCTCACCTCTAATTTTAGGATATCCAATTTAGTGTTCAGTTGAGGATTTTTACTTTGTTTTCTTTCCTAGGTTTTTTAAATTGTATACCCAATCCATTAGTCTGTTTTTCTCTACTTTACTGATATAAGCATTTAGAGATATACATTTTCCTCTAATCACTGCTATTGTTGTATCATATAAGTTTTGATGTCTCATTATTCTCATTCTCTTTAATGAAATTATTGATTGTTTCTATTATTTGTTCTTTAGCCATTTCATTCTTTAAGATTAGATTGCTTAGTCTTCAATTAGTTTTCCACCTATTTTTCCTTTGTCCCTTATTAAACATATGTTTTATAGCTTTGCAATCTGAAAAAAGATACTTTTAATATTTCTGCTTTTCTTCTTTTTGCTATATTTTTATGTACTAAAAATGGTAAATCTTTGTAAAAGTACCATGAACCACTGAGAAAAATCTGTATTCCTATATATTTTCATTTAGTTGTCTCCAGATATCTAACATGTCTAACTTATGTAAAATTCTGTTCACTTTCATAACTTCTTTTTATTTATTTATTTATTTTTGGTGAGAGTTATATAGTTTGGGAAGGAAAGATTAATATCCCCTACTATTATAGTACTTCTATCTAGCTCCAAGTATAATTCATTTAACTTTTATTTTAAAAATTTAGATGCTATAGTATTTGGCACATATAGGTTCAGTATTGATATTGTTTCATTATCTTTCATACCTTTTTATGAAAATGTAATTACCCTGTTTCTTTCTTTTAATTAAATCTTTTTTTAGCCATAACTTTGTCTGAGACCATAATTGCTACCCTTGCCATTTTTGCTTCAGCTGAAGCATAATACATTCTACTTCAATCCTCCATTTTAATTCTGTGTGTATCTTATTCTTAAATGTTTCTTATAAACAATATATTGTTGGATTCTAATTTTTAATTCATTCTTCTATTTTATAGGTCAGTTTGTCTCATTCACATTAAATATCATATTTGCTATTTGTGAATTTCCCCCATCTTATTTTTACTCACTATTTTCTTTATCAGATTCTATTTTATCCTATCCTTGTTACCTTATATTTTCCCTTAACCTCTTATTCCTTATTTTACCCACCCCTCTAAAAGTCCCTCCTTATCTTCTCTCCCACCCTCTTAGTCTTTACACACACACACACACACACATATATATATATATACACACACATATATATGTATGTATACATATATATACATACATATATATATGTATGTATACACACACACACACACACACATATATATATATGCTCTTTTGAAAGTCACTCCCCTAACCTGTTCCCCAATCTTCTCACTTCTTTAGAAGTTCTGAAGAATTCCAAACCTCTTCACATATATGTTTCCCCTTCAAACCAAATGAGAATAAGATTCCAATATTACCAGCCCTTCATTCTCACATTCTTCCTCTCTATTAATTCTTCCTTTCATGCCCCACTTTTAAGAAATAATTACGTTTTAAAACTTTTTCCTTTCTCTTTACCTTTTTTAATTTTTCCTCCTAAATTTTGTTTTATAGAATGACCCCATCATACAGTACTCAGCCTCATTCTTTCTTTCAAACTAACTTAGTAATGATGTTAGTTTTAAGAATACTGATATATTTTCATATAGCATAAATAACAGTTTATAATGAGTGCCTTATAACTAGTCTTTAAAGTTTTCATTATATTTCTTCTGGATTTTTCATATTGGATTTTCCATTGAATACTGGTCTTTTCGTTACAAATATCTGAAATTCATTTTATCAAATGTCGATTTAAAAAAAAAAATCAGGATTGTATACAATTTTGCTAGGTGAGCTATTCTGGCATGCAACTCCAGTTCCTTTACTTTTTGAAATATAATATTCCAAGAATTACAGTCTTTTGGAGTAGAAGCTACTGTCTATTGTGAAATCTTGACTAGAAAACCACAGTATGTATTTAATTTTTTTTTAAATTTTCCTGTTGCTTGCAATATTTTCTTCTTAACCTGGGAATTTTGAAACTTGGCTATGACATTCCTGTATGTTTTCTTCCTGGGATCTCTTTCAGGTGATGAGAATGGATTTTTTTTTTCTACTGGTACATTACCTTCTTATTCTAGATCTTTTCACACACAGATACTATATACATACATATATATATATATATATATATATATATATATATATATATATATATATATATATATATTCACCCCCCCTCCCACTGTGGGGCAATGAAGGTTAAGTGACTTGCCCAGGGTCACACAGTCAAGTGCATGAGGTCAGATTTGAACTCAGGTGCTCCTGAATACAGAACTAGTGATTTATCCACTGCGCCACATAGCTGCTCCCTCCTTAATAATATCTTGTAACATTATATCCAGATTATTTTTTTATTATACATTTCAGGTAGTCTGATTATTCTTATATTGTCTCTCCTCAATCTTTTGTCCAGATCAGTTGTGTTTTCTAATGAAATGTTTCAGATCCTCTTCTAGTTTTTCTAGTTTATTATATCTTGGTGTCTTATAACATCATTTAATTCCACTAGCATATTGTAGTTTTCAAGGAGTTATTTTCTCCCTTAAGATTTTGTATCTCCTTTTTTATAATTGGTTAATTTTCTTTTCATAAATTTCATGGATTGCTTTTATTTTTTTTTCTAATTTTTCTTCATTCTCTCTTATTTGATTTTAAAATTCCTTTTTAAGTTCTTACAAGATTTTTTTGGTGGCTTGTGACCACTTCATGTTACCATTTAGGATAAGAGAGGCCTTTTTATTTTTTTGTTTAAATCTCAGAATCTTCCTCTGAATATGAACTCAGATTTTCTTTTACACCTGTGAGGGCCAAATTTAGCATGGGGAACGTTAATTGAGCAGCTCGCTGTAATATTGGGGTAAGAAAGGAGATTAACAGCCTCTTTTCAATAATGAAAACACAGTTTTTTAATGGGAACGGTTTTAAAACACAAGTAAGGTTAATAAAACTAGGAACAATGAAAAAGGGAATAGGGGAAGGAAAAATATACGACCTACAAACTCACCACCACTTGGAGTTAGCAGTTTCAAAGAGAACCAGCTGCACAGTGTCCCTCTCCCTCACTTGTGTGCACCAAAGTGAAACCTCTCCTCCCTGGCTTTCTCCCAGAACCCCCTCTCCCACAGGAAACAGGGCTGACCACACACACATCCCCAAGCTAATTGGCTGGCAGCCCTGATTGACAGAAGTAACAAGCTGCTCTACTGAGACAAATTCTGGACGCCAAAGACAACCTGACTTGTCCTCACTAGGCTTCTCATCATGGCAGGGATTCTCTCCTTATAATTTGGCTAGGCCCATGTAGGCATGCAGGTATCCTGTGTGAGGTCAGCATGTGCCAGGGTTTCTAATTTTAGCTGAAGATGGGGTCATAGAAACCCCAAATCACAATTAATTCCTTACACACCAAAGTAGCTGTCATTGGTTTGGTTATTTTTCCTTTTCTTACTCATTTTTATTTTTAATTTACTTTATTTTAGCAGATTATTATTATTATTATTATCATTATTATTATTAAGTTTTAATAACAAGTTGTGGGCAATGTTGCCCTAGGCCTCAGGCTGTTCTAACTGTTGTTTCTTGAGTTTTAAGGGTTCAGTCTCAAAAACTTGTCTTTTCCTTTTCTAAGCCCCAGTCACACTGTCTTGGAAATGTTCTTGCCCACTCCAGTACCACACTCACACAGCTAGTGCTCACTCTTCCACACCCACAGTCATAGCTGGGGACCATATCTGGTCATCACTGTTGGGTCTGACTTCTGGAAATAGCAAGGGGTCTTTCAATCTTCCCCCACTCAGCTGTCTGTGGTTTCTTTAATGAAAGTCCATGATGTGAAAATTTCTCAGACTGTGAGGTACAAGTTTCTGAGGTAAAATTTCTTTAGACCATGAGTGAGGTAAAAATTGAGGTAAGACCTAGTTGGCTTCTTGATAGAGCTGCTTCAGGGCCTGCTATTTCTTGACCCAGTGGAGTCAGTCTGGAAGTGTTTACACTTCACTCAGGCCACACATCTCTGAGGTTTTCTGAAGTTATCTTAATTTTGCTGCTCTATGATCATTTCAGGGCAATTTTCTTTCTGTTTGTGGAGGAAATCTGGAGAGCCTGGAAATTTCTGAGCCACTCTACCACCTTTCCAGAATGAACTTCATGTTTACACTTTTTGAGGTCCTCTTATAATGTTGTATCCATAGGAGGACCATTTCATGGAAGAGAGAAATAGAAAGCACTATAGAGCAGATCAGGTGGCAGTTATACTATTCATGCTCTGTATAAGGCCTTAGCGGAGGTGTTACTCTTAGATAGGGTCACAGTGAAGAACGCCTAGGAGGATGCAGAAAAGAAGTAGATAGTACTGTCAGAGCCCAGCATTGGAGGGGGAGAAGTTTGTGTTCACAGAAACTGGAACTCGGTAGGGATTCCTAGACCTGAAAATGGACTTTTGGATAGACCATAGGAATAGACAGAGTCCTTGGGAGATTGGGAATTCTCTGGGTCTGGTTTTGGAGAAACCATGATTACCTCTATGTTTTCATATCTCATTAAGTTAGGACTTAAGTGAGGGAAAATTATTTCCCTTGTTCTATTCTAAATACAATGCCACTGGAAATGCAGTTTAAGATTGTACTGAATTTTGGGGGGGGGAGGGGAGGAGGGCATACCACATTATAGTGAATTCTACTAAATCTCTATGATCTTCTGGATATAACTCCTCTATCATCTTCTGGACATGTAAAATAGACTAATTACTTTTGAACACAAAAGTGGCATTTTACATTTATCCTTATTAAATTTCACTTCAGTATTCTGGCTTATTGAGATCTTTTTGTTTATTGACTCTAACATCCAATATGTTAGCTAATCTTCCCAGGTTACTGTCATATGAAAGATAATATGCTGTGTGCATTTATCCCAGTCATTGGAAAAAATGTTAAAAAATATAAGTCTGAACACAGATCTCTGGTGCCCTTCACTGAGTACCTCATTCTAAATTGTCAATGAACCACTAACAACTAATCTTTGTATCTAGCTATTTAACCAGTGTCAAATGTACTTCACTCTATTTGGCCTATTGCACATCTCTCCACCTCTTCTAAAAGAATATTATGACTTAGTCAAATACTTTGTTAAAATCTGTTAAGTTATATCTACACAATTGATTTGAATTGCTCAAAATTTAGTAATTGTCAAAATAAGGAATGAAGTTATTAGAGCATGAATTAGTCTCAATGAAATTATAACAGCTTATCCTGATCAATGTTTCCTTTTTGAAATATTCACTGAACATTCATTTACTTATGCATTCTAGAATCTTGCCTAAAATGATAATAAAGTTCACTAAAGCTCTGAAAAAGACAATCATTTAATGCTATATCATTTGATCTTCAGAATAACCCTGGGAGGTAGATGTTATTATCCCCATTTTACACTGAAAAAACTGAAGCACAGAAAACTTACATGATACAATGCCACAGATATAATATTATGAATAAAACAAAATGACTTGTTCAGGGTTATAAAGCTAGTAAATGTCTGAGGCCAGATTTGAACTCACGGCTCCATAATTCCACACCTAGCTCTTTATCCACTGTGCCTGTACCCACAGTTGGTAGATGTTACTTGCTCCCCACCCCCTCTTTATAATTTAGGACTTTATTGTCTTTCTTTAGCCTTTGTATGGCAGTAATTTCGTAGATACTCTAACACTCTGAGTGGAACATTATGTGTAAGAGGTGCTCAATATATACTTTTGTCATTATTGCTTTCACTTCTTAACCCTGCCTTCCCAAATCTGCCCTCTCTTTTATCAGATCCCTTCCCTTTTCTTTACCCTTTTCTCCCCGGTTCTGCCCTCCCTTCTATCAGCCCCCCTTTTCCCCTTAATATTTTACTTCCCTAAAGAATAAGCTAAATTCCCTCTTTGAATCAAATCTAATGAGAGTAAAGTTGAAACAATATTCACCCATCCCTTCTTTCCCTCTACTCTTTTGCACCTCTTTACATGATATAATTAAGCACATTCCACCTCCCCTTTCATCTTCTCCCCATAAATTCCATTTTCTTAACTCCTTAATTTTCTTTATATCGTCACATCAATGACAATTTATATTTATGCCCTCTGTGTATAATCCTTCTGTCTACCCAAATAGATATACAGTTCTCAAGAGTTATAAGTATTATTTTCCCATGTAGGGATGTAAACAGTTTAATATTATTGAATAACTTTTTTTCCCATTTACCTTTTTAAACTTCTCTTGAGTCTTGCATGTTAAGATCAAATTTTCTATTCAGTTCTGGTCTTTTCATCAGGAAACCTTGAAAGTTCCCAATTTCATTCAATGTCCATCTTTTCTCCTAAAATGGAAAGGTGGGTAATAGATTCTTGGCCTGACTGTGGCTCCATGATATTTAAACTGTTTCTTTCTGGCTACTTATAGTATTTTCTACTTCACCTGATAATTCTGGAATTTGGCTACAATATTCCTTGGCGTTTTCCTTTTGGGGTCTCTTAGGAGGTGATCAGTGGATTCTTTCAATGATGATTTTATCCTCTGATATAATCTCAGGGCAGTTCTCCTTGATAATTTCCTGGAATATGGTGTCTAGATTCTTTTTCTGATCATGGCTTTCAGGCAGTCCAATAATTCTCAAATTATTTGTTTCTCTAAAGTCTTTTTGTAGGTTCTGTAGTTTCAGAATCTTTAGAGGCTTGATTTAATGTTCTTTTAGAGGGAACTGGGGGAGACCTTAGCAACTTGCTGGCTTCTCTCCTCCATCTTGACTCTGCCTCTCCATTATTGCTTTAGAATGAATGAATGAATGAATGAATGAATGAATGAATGAATGAATGAATGAATTGACAATTATGCTAAGTAGAAATATCCATGGTGCATATGTATTTCCTTTCTCTGGAATGTCTTCTTCTGCCAACTTTAGAATCTTGGACAAATGAGTCAGGATCTTCATGTACTAGAATTAAATACAAAAGTATTATTATTCTATAGTTCTGTTGAGGTACCTTATCATTATGTAAATATGATCCTATATTCTTCCAGACTATTCCAGAAATCCCCCAAAGCTGGAAAGGCTCCAAGAATGAGCCTGAGAAACTATTAACAATGACTAGGTTAGTTAAAGCCTGAGGCTTATCATCAGAGAGCTGTCATAGTGGGAAAAAGATATCCAGGTTCAAGTCCCACTTCTGATACATACATGGTACATGAACATGTGCAACCCAATTAACCTCTCAGTGTCCCCAGACAAGTTTCTAAAAATATAAGTTGCAAACAGTTGTTGATCTTCATTGGCAGAAGATATTTCTGTACTGGAAATAAAATATACCTCAAAAGTGATCATGGAGAAATTTTTTTATAAATGTCTTCAGAATGTTTACCAATGGGTATATATGTGCACAAACAGAAATAATACACATTTAGTTTCCCATATGGTTTAAACTATATTTATAGAAGCATATGTATGTGAATCAGAGTGTGCGTATGACACATTCACATGTGATATATATGTGGACATGTATATTTATAGATTGTGTACCTATCTATAGCTGTAAATGCAATTATATACATTTGTCTATCATCCATCTATCTATCTCATTAACCTAGGAAAATTGTCTATTGTGAGAGGGAGTTCTTGCTTCTTTGTATAATCCTCTTTAACACATAGTTCATTCTTTGAAAATATTTTGAGTTAATTTGAACTTCAAGGAAATGTAGAGGCTCACAGCTATGGCTACTCTTGTCATTTTCATCATTTTAATATTCTTCCCAAGAGCAGAACAAACCTGCTTCATTAAAAATAAGTTTAAGGGGCAGCTAGATGGCACAGTGGATAAAGCACAGGCCCTGGATTCAGGAGGACCTGAGTTCAAACATGGCCCCAGAACTTGACACTAGCTGTGTGACTCTGGGCAAGTCACTTAACCCTCATTCCCCTGCAAAAAAAAAAAAAGAACAAAAATAAAAATATGTTTACAGATGACTACATATTATTTATTTATCATTTTTAATAGAAGTAAAGTTCAATAATTGACACTTTGGATATAGAAAATGGACAAATAGCATGTTCTGTTTCTAAAAACCAAATAAATCCCCACCTTCATTTATATTACTTTCCAAAGTCTTTCTTTAGCTCCTTTATAGGATAAGAGATAAAAGTAAATATAAAAGTAGCAGATGCTTCTCTCTCTTGTCAGCTAAAAAAAATTAAAAAAAAATAAAACATTCTTCCAACTTTTCTCCTTCATGCTTACATACCTTCATGAATGAAAGTATTGATCAGATTGGGGAACAAAAGAAATTTTAAGGAATAATATCTTTTAAAATCCTTTTGGTATTGAACCTATTTTTAAGAATACAAATTTACTGTTCTAGGAACAACATTTTATTGTTTTATACCAGCTAGGATGGCTTTCCTTTTGGAGGCAAGTAGGATTTGGATGGAGAGCTACAGACATAAAAGCCCAACTAAGGGAAAGTTGGTTTCATGAGGACTGGCCAAATCCCATTGCACTGACAGATGGCTATCTTTTTTTGATCTATCATTGCTGGACTAGAGAATGCAGAGGTGGAGGGGTGCCATATCTTTTTTTAGTAATTGAATCCTTTTAAATATTTTAAGTCAAAGGCTTTTCAAAATTTTTATTTATAAAGTATTTTGACTTTCTTTATTATGACTACTTCATTGGCATTCAGTTTCAAGGCTGTCACTGGAATGGCCTGAACTAGGTATGACCCAGAACACTTTCTGACCCAATTTACTAACAATTTGCTTCTAATTTATCAACATTGTCATCATTATTATTATTAGACTTCATGGAATTACTTGTTTTCAACTTAAGTACTATACTTTCAAGCCACAGGTTAAAAATCTTATAAATTATAAATAAATACTATATTCTTATAAATGTTCACTAAATATAGAGGGCATCCCTTATATATTCTTAGACTATAATTTTGAATTTTATTCTAAACCATACTGGCTAATATTAATGGGATGGGATTCTATTACTAAGTATATGCCCAAAGGAGATTTTTTTTAAAAAGTCTGTATATATACATCACAGTCACTAAAGCAGTATTCGGATATGAATATATATGTCTTAAAAATGACAAAAACTGGACTTTAGAAAATTTGAACTAATCATAGCAGATGAAAATATCAAGTATTGACTTGTGTTGTGAGAAACAGGAAAAATGTAAGGCATTCAAAGAAAACTGAAGATACATATTAATTCATTCCAAGCAGAGTATGCAAAACTAGGAAAATACACAATGCAAATGAAAACAATACTAAAATGCAACCAAAGTCTAATTAATTTTAATGGCCAATCTTGAATCTTGTTACCAGACTACAGATGAGGAAACATGTTTCTTCTTTTGTAGAGCAGAGAAGAACTATGGATGCAGAATATTACATTTATTTCCAGTCTTTTTTTGTTTCAAGAGTTAAGTGTGGTTAGGAACATATATTTAAAAGACCACTATATTATAATAAAAACTAAAATTATCAATAAAACATTTTAACAGTCTCTGCCAATACATAAAAGAAAAAAATATGCCATATGTTTAAGGGGAAAAAAAGAATGGCACTTGTGAATCTTCTATTTGTTTTCTTTCTGTCTTTCAGTGATGTTCTTTTTGTTGGCTGGGCTATGCCATCTTATACTACTCCTGAATTCAGTTGCCCCTCTTATATGCCTAATGTCATGGACATCTCAATCCTATGCATCTTATTAAGCTTGATGCAGTTTCCCTTCAGCATACTGCATTAGCTATCTGTAGAGCCATGAAGTTGGTCAATGCTCATTTCTCTAATTTCTCTGTTCTTTTATGTTAACCCCCATAATTATGTCAGGTTTCATGAAAATTACAATGTTGGATTTGGCCTTAACATCTACTATCAGTTATATTAGATCCTTTAATTTCTCATAATGGCATGAGGATAATTAGGCAGGTGATGCAAAAAGTGATGAAACAAAGATAAAAATTATTTTCTAAATTAAAATCACAATTGTCTTCTCAATTTATTCTCCACAGAGGCAGAATGTAGTAATATTAAGTTTTAGAGAATGTATCAATTTTTGTTTTTATTATATGTTTCATGTATAACAACTTGACAATAATTGTAAAATCTCTAAAAGATTCTGAATTTCCTTAGACATGTTTTTGCGAAGTCTCATTGTTTGATTTGGTTATTGATAAAGCTATTTAAAGTTGTGTTAAGATCAATTTTGTAGGAAACTTTCCCAGCTGATTACCAGTATCTGAAATACCTGAGAGACTTTACAATCACACCCAAAACTCTACAGTTGAGGCTTGTTAGTTGATCATCAGCATCCACACCTGAAAGACTTTCATTCCACAACTACACCTAGAGGACATCCCCAGAATCATCTGAGAAAACACTTCCAAAGATTAAGTGGACATTTTCCTGTTTTCCTTTTCCCCATTGTATACACTGTTTATAATGTCCACTTACTAAAGAGAGTGCCCCCTTTCATTTTTCTCTGTTTGTAATGTCCACGTGCTTAAGGGGAGTGCCCCCTTTAGCCTCTGTTAATGCGCCACTCAATTTCTTTTCTCTCTTTTCATTCCCTTTACTTTGTTAGGCATAAGTATCTGTAATGTTATTGCTTCATGTAAGGAAACAATGTTTCTTCGTGAAGCACGGGGTTGGAGGTAGTGTGAGAATCAGGGTGCCACCCCTCTCTCCCTGCTGAGAAAGACATTGTGAGATCCAGGGCACCATCCCCTGAAAAGAAAGCATATGACTAGCATTCTGAAGCTGCCTGGCATCTGGAAATTACGTCTATTCATAGACCACCTGTAAGTCATGTCAATCAATGGACCAGTCAATTAGCTTGGAGCTGTGTGTGGGGACCACCCCTCTTCAGGTCTCACAGGAAGCTTACACTGGAATCGGATCAGCCTTTTTATTTGGGAACCGGTTTGTGGTGGGAGAACTTCAAGTGTTCTCTTTGGAAGCATGGATAGCTATGTGATGGTAAATTTCTCTCTCTTTGCTAACCCCTAATATACTTTAATAAATGCTTAAAAGCCTAAATTGTTGCCTAATTTATTGGTAAACTTAGGTTGTTCTACCCCCCCCTCCCCTCCCCACACACATACTAGAGGGGCAGATAAGGCAATCACACGTTAGATTTTATACATCACAGTTCATATGTAAACTTTTAGGTTTTCATTTTAAACTTTTTACAAACTGGTGACAACCTATCTTTCAGAATTCTTTTATATTACTTTCTCCCACATTCTGTGTTCCAGTCAAAATTCAAATTTTCTATGTTCATCACCCAAAACCTTTCATCTCATTTCTCTGTGCTTTTGGTCCACTGGTCTCCCATGCTTGGAATGTAGTCTCTCCTCCCTTGTGTCTCTTACAACCCCTTGTTTCCTTTAAAACTCATCTCAAGAGTTACTTTCTACATGAAATCTTTTCTACTGCCATTGACTCCAAAATTACATACATGCATATACACATACATTTATAAGACCCCCTTAATATATGCAGGTATTTGTGTGCACATGTATGTTTGTGTGTATGTGTAATTTTACTATTATATGCAAAGGATTCTACTAATCATTGGAGATACAAAGACAAAAAAATCAGTCTTGTACTCAATGAGCTTTTATTTTCAGAGGGAATCACTATATACATGAATATATATGAGGTATACAAACATGTGTCTATATAAATACATATATACATACACATACATGTACTTATAAAGATATATGTGTATATATGTGTGTGTCTGTGGTATGTATGCTTGGCATATTTATAAAGAAATATTTTCTTATGTATTTTTATAAGGAAAATCACTTTGTCAACCATGAGGAAGATGAACTTAAGTTGGGAGAGACTTGAGACAGGGACATCAATTAGGAAGGTTTTTCAATAAACTTTGTGAGAGGTGATGAGGAAGTGAACCTAGGTGATGGCCATGTGAGTAGAGAAAATTAATTCGGTGCCTGCAAAAATTTTGTGGAGATGATGATGATTATTATTATTACAATAATTGTGGTGGTGACAATGAAAATTTTAATAATGATTGTTAAGGTTATAGATCAGTTGCAAAATACCTTATTTACATTATTTCTTTCTGGAGATTAAAAGAAATAATCTACCCTAAAGGAACTTATATTGTTAGTTCTGGTTGTACAAAAAGAACATATGGCAAATAAAAATTCTTCTCTTTAACCTCCCACTTTGGGATCCTTAAGGTTTTAGCATGTCAAAAATGTATATATTTGTTTGGTAGGGATAGTCAATGAATCTGTGCTTTCACTGGTAAAGGGAACTCACAAGTGAGGAAAATTTGTTTTACATAGTGTTAGAGTTGCCTAGGGCACTTGATATGTTCTTGAAATAAATAATAATGTGCTCAAATATTCAACTTTTTAAGTAAAAGTTTGGAATTTCAGAGGACAATATTGTGATATTCTGGCTACCACTGAGGCTTTTCAAGGATCTTTCAATTAAATTTAACTAGTAAAGGCCTTACTCTGTGTAAGGAACTTGGCTAAGCCCCCAAAATAAAAAGACAAAGAATCAAACAAAAACAAGAGTATTTGTTTTGAAGTATCATGTATGCTATTTCTATTCTATTCAGGTACCAATAAATTAATCAAAGGAAAGATAATCAAATTTCTTGTATCCCTCTGGTTTACTACCATTCGGATTTTTTTATTGATGTATTTTACCAGGAATCATTAAAAAGTCATTTCCACTGAGCTTTGTCATTTGCTTGTGTCAGTCATTTCTTTAAATGGGCTACACTGTTGTTGTTTTTTTAATTGTGATCACTCTAAGAAGGCTTCAATAAACCTCATGATTCCATTTTGTTTTATTTAGACTAACTGCATAATATGAAAACAATCGGTCACTTTAATCAGACATCCAGTCAATTCAATAAAAACAACCAAGAATCAGTCAAATAAATTGTCTGATTGAACTAACCAGTCAATTTAGTCAGAACAATCTGGTACCCTGAAGGCAAGCATTGAGGAGTGTAGAAATCGCTGTAACTGTTTAAAACTTGTTTTAAGCTCTTTTTTCAGTTTGAGATGTACTTAAAACACTGAGTAGAAAACTGAGAATAAAGCTTCTTCAGAAAGTTTCAGGACTCTTGAAAAGGGAGCGACTATGGGAATGAGAGGGCTGCTTTGGTTTAAGATGAGGTAGAACTTATAGAATGTAGAATGTATATTGATGGTAAAGAAAGTTTGTGAGTGAATTAGAAGTAGCAGTCACACAGTGTCAAATAAATCCTCATAAGGCAACAAATAGTGGTTGGGCTGGGGGTAGAGATTAAAATTGATATTCATTGACAAAGGAAGGGGGTAAATATCCAAAACGTTACTAAGAATAAATTGAGGAAAACAGACACCGAATAATGGTAATTTTAAATGTGAATGAATAAAGCAATCTAATAAAATTATAGTGACATTGTTTTTTTTAAATCCAACAATCTGTTGTATATATCTAAAAATGTAGACACATAGGATGAAAATGAGAGACTGGAACAAAATTTCCAATACATCAGGTGCATTTAGAAAAAAAGGAAGAAATTAAAATTGTAACAATGCTATAAGAACATTTTAAAATTAGAAGTGACATGGAAACATTGCATACTGTTTTGAAAGAAGTGGGATACGATCAGGTTTAGGAAAATTAGCCTGGCAGTGGTGGGAAGGACAGAGTTTAGGTAGGGAGTACAGAGTACAAAAGGGAAAACCTATCAGGAAGGTATGGCAATGATGCAGGTGTGTAGACTAGGGTATAACAAGCATATAGCATAGCTTCGAAGAAAGAATGGAGAAGAGCAGGTGATGGAAGAGATGTGTAAGTGAATGAATGAGACTTGGTAATTGAACATAGAGAGAATTAAGGATTTTATGCCTGGGAGAAGAAGCAGAAACAATGATTCAAATTATAATAGTGGCATGGAGCAAAGCCTTGGGACATTGCATCCAGGGCATGGCTGGGAAGTCTTTTGTGGTAAGTAGGAAGAAGCAGGTAGAAAGGATGTTTCCTTTATTTCCTAAGGGATTTAAGGTGTTATCAACACCTTACTCACTATCTTAGTTTGTTACACTGGAGGGCTGCAGAGGAAGAGAAGAAGGTGAGGGAGGAGATTGATTTGTTTACTTGCAGCTCTGATTGGGTGGAAGGATAGAGGAAACAAATGGATGGAATCTAGCATATTATATGAATGATGTTCCTCTGAGGGAAAAAAAAAATGAAATATGATAGAAGAAAATGTTATATGGGGAAAAATAAACTTAGGTTTGCTTTCCTACCTCCTCCAATCCAAATAGCTTCCTGACTCTACAACTTCTTCCTATATTCTTTAGAAGAAATGTAGTTTAGAAGAAAATACACTGGCCTCTGGAATCAGGAAGTCTGGGCTTGACCCTCATTTCTCATATACCCAGAAAATTGTGAAAGATTAACATTGATCAGAATATTCTGACTTGGAGGTGGTGTGGACAGATAGAAGATTAGTTTATTATGTGTGGAGCTCTGAATTAATACAACTTTGCAAGGCAATTTAGAATTATTATTTATTGCAGCACTTTTCGGGGAGCAGCAAAGGAATGGAAACAAAGTAGATGACTGTCAATTGGGAAATTACAAAACAGATCATAACATAAGAATATAGTGTAAAAAGCATTGTTATAAGAACTGATGAATATGAGGAATATAAAGAAACATGAAAAAACTTATATGAAACTATGTAGCAAGAAGTATGCAAAGTCAAGAAAACACTATGTATAATGACTACAACAATGAAAATGGTGAAAAACAGCAACAATAGAAAAATTAAAGTGAATGTTGATAAAGCAAAAAGAGCAAGCAGGGCCCCCAAAAAGATATTACGAATAACAAATTCCAGGGTTGCAGGATATTTCACTGGTATGGAATATTACATATATCTTAATATTTCTTTAATGTATTTATTTGCTTTGATAATTATTTTTCTTTTATTCTTTCTCTTAAAATATTTTTGTATTAAAGGGGTTATTTTGATGGGTATTTCTCTTATTTGCAATTTAAAACATTTTTAATCACTTGTATTTCTTCTTTTGAAAACTCTTTGTTCCTGTTCTGTTGTTCTTTGACTATTTCTGTATTAGAGAATGTTTGTACATATATACATATATGTATATGCATTATATAGATATATATATTTTTTGTGCACAACATATATATATATATATATATATATATATATGTTTATATGCATGTGTTCCTGCTAACTATATACATATATATAGTACTAAAACATTGTGTAGGAATATTATGTTAAGTATTATATTTAAATTTTTTATCCATCCAGCCATTTCTCTTTTTATTGCATATGCATTAATTTTTTTATGGATACTTTCCAATTTTATGCAAAAAATTACTATTTTATCTTTTGTAATCTCATCAGTTCATCATTCACTTAAGAACACATACCCTACCAATAGCTGAGACAGGTATATTATTTACTTCTCTTCCATTTTTAGTCTGTCATCATATGTAATATTTAATAATATTTTAAATTTTAATAATAATATAATATAGCTTAATATTCCTAATTTCTTCAGGTCCACTTCCCAGTTTTACCAGTAGTTCTTATTGTTTAGAGAATTCTTTCTAATTTTATTTACATTGTCAGGATTCTCACACATTCTATTATTTCTGCTCTTTTGTATAGTTTGTTTCATTAATCTATTTCTCATTTTTTAACAATAAAAATGGTTTCCATGATGGTGCTTTTATAATATATTTTAATATTTTATAAAATTACCACTCATCATTATTTTGTTTTTGTTATTTTTCCTGTGATATTTTCATATTTTATTGTTCCTAAATTATGCTATTATTTTATTAAATTCTATAAAGTATCCCTTTGATAATTTGATTGATATGGTACTAAAACTGTAAATTAAATTTAGTGGTTTGCCATTTTTAATTTTATTGGCACAACCGAGATATTGGCACTTCACCTTTTTTTTTTCTTTGAGGATTAATTTGCCATTTAATCTCTATAAGTATTCTGTGTGCTTTGACAGATGGACAGACACCAAGTATTTTATGTACTACATAGTTATGTTAAATGGGATTATCCTTTCTATTGTTGCATCTTAGGTGTTGTTATTTTCATATCAAAATTCAGTTGATTTTTATGGGGATATTTTGTGGATTGCCATTTTGTTGAAACTACCATGCACAGTTATATGTATAAATGGAATTTATTACACATGTAACTAGACCTTTCTGGGACATATTACTTAACATGACTACTTATTGCACCCCTTCTATTGATTGGTGGCAGATTCATTTGATAAGCTGCAGAGAGAGAGAGAGAGAGAGAGAGAGAGAGAGAGAGAGAGAGAGAGCAAGCGAGCAACAGAGAATCTCTCTTATGCTTTTACCTGATGAATCCAATGGGTCAAGACGGCAATTCACATGTGTCATGAACTGAACCAGTAAGAGGGAGAGGAATTTCTTCCCCCTTCTCCCTCTCTTTGATGCTATCTCCAAGATATGGGCCCTAGGGTGTTTGTTTCTGTTTGATGTCATTTGTTCTCAGTTTTAAGTACCTGGTCCTAACCCACCAGACCAGGAATTTGAGCCATGATGACTTTGGAGTCAGAATTCCAAGTGGGATTGTATAGTTAGTCCACCTAAGAGGGAAACTCGGAGAAAACAAACATGCCTGAGGAGCCTTGTAAATTGTGTGTGTGTGTGTGTGTGTGTGTGTGTGTGTGTGTGAGAATTGGGGTTAAGCAATTTGCCCAGGATTGTCACACAGCTAGTAAGTGTCAAGTGTCTGCTACCAGATTTAAACTCAGGTCCTCCTGAATCCAGGGCCGGCGCCACCTAGCTGCCCCCTGATAATTATTTTAATTGCTTCTAGTTCTATCGTTATGTCATCTTATTATTGCCACCAACATCATTCTTCTTCCTCCTCCTTCCCATCCTCCTACATAGCATTTGTGTAGCACTTTAAGTTTTCAGAATTCTTTACTAATATTATCTCATTTTTTCCTTAAAACAACGCCAATAGGCAGAGGATGTTATTATCCCTATTTTACAGTTAAAGTAACTGAGGCAATCCCAGGTTAATAAGTTATCCAAGGTTACAAAGCTAGTAAGTGTCTGAGGTCTTATTTGAACTCAGGTAATCCTGAGTCTAGGAGGCATTCGGGTGGTATGGTGAATATAGCACTAGGTCTGGAGATAGGCAAACCTGACTTAAAATCCAGCCTCAGATGCCATTTGACCCTGGGCAAGTAATTTAACCCTTTTTGCATCAGAGTCAGACATAAACTGAACAACAAGAACAATCCTGACTCTATATCCAGTATTCTATCCAATGTACCGCCTAACCGGTCATTTGTGATTTTTAAAATTTCATTTTCTGCCCATTTTTTATCATAAAATTATTTTATTATTTTCTAGTTACATGTAGATATACTTGTCAACATTTTTTAAAAGTTTTCTAGTTCCAAATTTTTCTCCCTCCTTCCCTTCCCTCCCCAAGATAGCAAGCAATCTAATATAGGTTATATATGTACAATCACATTAAACATATTTCTGCGTTAGTCATGTTGTGAAAGAACAATCAGAAAATAATGAAAAACCCTTAAAAAAGAGAAAAAGTATGGTTCAATCTACATCTAGATTCCACAGTTCTTTATTCTGCATGTGGAGAGCATTTTCTATCATGAGTCCTTTGGAATTATCTTGGATCATATAATTTCTATTATCTTTTTGGTTTCCACTTTACCTATCTCTTTAATTTGAAATGTCTCCTTTTTTATACTTATTGTGTTTGATTATTTGTTTCTAATTGTTAATATGTATATTCAATTTATGTATTTTCTCCTTTTGTGTTCTATCAATGTATGTTGCATTAATCATTTTCCCCCTGAGGAATACTTTAGGTGTTTCCAGCAGTTAGTACAGTGTATAGAACAAAATGAGTGTTTCAAAATATTTTCTGGCATGTGGAAATACTGGTATTTTCTTTTGTCATTATCACTATTTTTAAAAATTTCAAATTGTTACTCTGATTTACATTTTAATTTACTTATTATCTAAGACTTCATTATTTTAAAGTCAGTATTGGAGTCTATTTCTTTTGTTTGTATTCCCTAATGTGATGGCTATTTTTATTGTCATAGTCCAAAATATATATATTTATTATTTCTGCCATTTTACATTAATTTGTAATGTCTCTGTGACCTAACACCTGGCTATTTTGTTAAAGTTCCTTGTAATACTGATAAATAACATATTTTCTCTTCCCATTTACAAAACACCAAAAGCCTTTTAACTCTAATCTGTACAGTAGTTTTTTTTTTAATTTTTATTTACCTAACCACACAAAGGGAAATAGTGAGAAATACAGAGTGTGCAAAGAAGAAGAATATAAAATAAACCTGGGAATGTAGGCTGATATCAGATGAAGGGGTAGGATTTTTGGCAGAATCAATAATGTATATTTTATTCTAGGGGCAATGAGGAGCTACTTAAATTTGTTTTCAAACTGGAAAGTGATGTGGTTAGAACTGTTTCTGAGAGATATTAAATTTGAATCTGTGTGAATTATGGTGACTTTCCCCAAAGATTTAGATTATTAGCAGAGAGAGAAGCAAGAATGCTGCTATAATAGTTAGGAGAGAAGTGATAGGGTCCTTAACTTGGAAAGTGTCTGTTTGGATACAGAGAAAGGTATGAATGAAAAAGAGTTTATAGAGATAAAATTATAAATACATAGCAATTCAGTAGATATTTGGAGAGGACTGGGAACAACAAAGGATTACCTAGAGTTTGAAAATTTTAAAGAGTACAAGAATGGTGGTGTCTCAATAGATATTGTAAAGTTTGTAGGATTGAAGGGCTTCATACAGTTGATGTTTTTGTAAATTGGTCTAGCCATTGTAGAAATCAACTTGAAGATATGATCATTACTAAACGATAAATACCCATTGGCCAGGCATACCACTACTAATGTACATAAAAATTAAAGGAAAAAAAAAAGAATCTATATGTACAAAATATTGACAACAGTTCATTTTATGATATTCAAAAATTGGAAACAAGTGGGGCACTAATGGGTAATGGCTAAACAAATTATGTTATATGAATGTAATATAGTTTTATAAGATATGATGAAATGCACAATTTTGGTGTGAACTGGGAAGAGATTTATAAAATGATACAAAGTGAAAAGAACTAGGAGTATAATTTATACAATGACAACATTATAGAGAAAAACCATGAAAGACTTTAGAACTCTAATCAATTCCAATAGAATGAAACATGCCGTTCACCTCCTGACTGAGAATTGATGACCTTAGAAAGCAGAAGTAAACATATTTTTTTTTTGACATGGCTGATATGTGAGTTTCTTTTTCCAGATCATGTACATATATGTATTCACAGATCCATTTTTTTAAATCACTCAATCAGAGGGGTACTGAGACAGATTGAAAAAACGGTTAAAGTTTAAAAATGAAAAAAGAGGAGTTTGGAGGGAACATATTTTTATTTTATACATGCTTATTGATTTTGGGATGTCAATGGGATATCCAAGTTGAAATATCCAACAGTAGTTGGCAATGCAGGACTGGGGTTGAAGAAGGAGATTAGAGCTATACACATAAATACACACACACATACAAACACACACATGCATACAGAGGAAGACATGGTTGGCAATGATTAGCATAGAGAACCCATAATAGAATCAATAGAATTTGATGAGCTCACCAAAAGAGATAATTTAGAGAGAGGAGATTCCCAAGGACAGTCCTGTGGATAAATCCTCACATTTAATGCATGGGATATGTACAATGATCCAGAGATGAACAAGGTCACAGAAAGCAAGTGAGGAAAGAGTATAGATGAGGAGGGGGTAGTTGACAGTGGCAAAAGCTACAAAGAAGCCAAGTAAAATGAAAATCACAAACAGATATGGTTTAGTAGGTACAATATCTTAATCCTCCTAGGCAAGTTAGGTCAGTTATTTCTTTTTTTTTCTTCTTTTAAATAGTATATTCTTCCCTCCTTCCCCTTCCTTTACCCTAAAAAGATAAGGAACTACATACAGGTGGACTCTCTAATTCTTAGCTGGTGGGAACTGATAGAGATTGGCAATAAGGGAGGTACTCTAAGCTAACTCAACTCAAGGCTTCTGTAGTGCCTTTCTGTTAAATATATGTCTATGACTAAATAAATTTGCTTTTGTTGACTATTGAATAACCTAAGAGTATTCCAATAATTAACCTAAACTTCTAGGGTACTGGTCTGCATCAGGACTTGCTCAGAATACATGGCCTTTAGCACTTGAGATCAACAAATATACCTGGAAGAAATTAAGCAACAGGTTTTGCTTAATTTTGTTTGTTTGCGATGGTTTTGTTTTGTTGTTTTGTCTTTTTTTTTTTGCTTACTTGCTTGTTTATGAGATAAATGGCATTAATAAATGAAATGAGATGAAATAATTGAAAAATAAATGGTTTTGGGAGGAAAAACAAGAAAAGGAGAATTAATAGTTAATTATAAGTGATGCAAAGTTGCAGACTCCTAGAAAATAACAATGAACCCAATAGAATTCCATGACTCAGTGAGACACAACAAGAATAAATTAAAACAAAATCAAAAGATTGACAAAATGGAAGAAAATATCAAGTAGTTCATAAAAAGAAAAAAAAGAAAATAGATCAAGGAGAGAGCCATTTAAGAATTATTGGACTATCTGAAATCAGGCTAAATACTGATGAATAGTTTTTAGAGAGGTGGTATGAATCAGTGGTGTCAAAGTCAAACAAAAACCGATCACAACAGACATAGACATGATTTTTTTTTAGTGAGACAATTGGGGTTAAGTGACTTGCCCAGGGTCACACAGCTAGTGTCAAGTGTCTGAGGCTGGATTTGAACTCAGGTTCTCCTGGATCCAAGGCCAGTGCTTTATCCATTGCACCACCTAGCTGCCCCTAGACCTTTATTTTTAAAAATTATGTGTAAAGATAGTTTTCAACATTCAGTTTTGTAAGATTTGAGTTTCAAATTTTACTCCCACCCTCCCTTCCCTCTAGCCTCCCAAAGACAGCAAGCCATCTGATATAGGTTATACATTACAAGCATGTTAAACATATTTCCACATTAGTCATGTTGTAAGAGAAGAGTCAGAACAAAAGAAAAAAAAAACACAAGAAAGGAGAAACAACAAAAACAACAAGAAAGCAATAGCAAAAATGAAAATTGTATGCTTCAATCTGCATTCAGACTCCATAGTTTTGGGGTTTTTTTTGTTTATTTTGGTTTTTTGCATTGTCTTCGATGATTTTATTGCTGAGAATAGTTGTCTATCACAATTGATCATCAGACAGTGTTGTTGATACTGTGTACAATGTTCTCCTGGTTCTGCTCATTTCACTTAGCATCAGTCCATTCAAGTCTTTCATGGTTTTTCTAAAATTTGCCTGCCCATCATTTCTAACAGCAAAATAATATTCCATTACATTCACATACAACAACTTGTTCAGCCATTCCCCAATTGATGGGCATCTCCTCAGTTTCCAATTCTTTGCCATACCCACTTGAGTATGCATCTTATTCCCTCTTTGAGTCAATTCTGATGTTAGTAAGGTTCACTCACTTCCTTATTCCTTCCTCCTCTTCCCCTCCATAACCTTTTGTCTATTCCTCCTACACCTCAACCCTATTTTAAAGAAGTCATCATAGGTTAGCTAGGTGGCACAGTGGACAAAGCACCAGCCCTGGAGCCAGGAGGCCCTGAGCACAAATCTGGCCCCAGACATAAGACACCCCACCCTGTTTGCCCCACAAAGGACAAGGATAAATGAAAAATGAATGCTTAACAGATATCATCCCTTCATATTCAGTTCATACCTGTGTCCTCTGTGTATTCCTTACTGAGAAAGTTCTTATGAGTTGTAAGTATTGTCTTCTCATGTAAGAATATACTTTTGCCCTGTAGAAAAGTGGGCGGGGAGGGAGATAAGGGGAGTGGGAGAAGAGGGGAAGAAGGGAAGGGAAGTTTGGGGGAGGGAACTGTATAAAGCAAAACACTTTTGGGGAAGGTGAAGATGTTCTGCATAACATGACATATATTAAATTTCTTAATTTCATAGGGAGAGCTAGGGAGGGAGGGAGGAAGAAAAATTTAAGAAAATAGAATTATCTCAAAGACCTCAACCTCAGCAGAGTGGGCTCAAAGAGGGAATAACACACACACCCAAATGGGAGGAGTAATCTATTTAAACCTACAGGAAAGTAGGAGGGGAAAAGGATAAGGAGGGACGGGTGACTGAAAGGATGAAGGGAGGGTAGAGCAGAAGAGGGGGCAGTCAGTAGCAAAACACTTTTGAGGAGGAATAGGGCAAAATAAGATAGAAAATAGAGTAAATATCCTTGGAAGGGAGTAGGATGGAGGGAAATAGTTATGGCAGTTGCTTACAATGGCAAAACGTACGGTACCTACTCTGCTGGGCAATTGTGAGGACAATTCTTTATCAGGTTTAAGGTACTATATAAAAGTTATGATGAACAGGATGCTATCAGAAAAACCTGGAAAGACTTACATGAACTGAGGCAGAGAGAAATGCACTTTCTACAAAATAACAGCAATAGTGTAAATATGATCTGCTGGGAAGCACGTGGTTATTTTCAGCAAGTCAATTATCCAATATAACTCTGAAGGACTTATGAAAATTGAAATCCATCTACAGAGAAAGAACTGATGGCATCTGAAAAGAGACTGAAACACATTTGTTTTTTTGAAAACTACTTAATCTGATTAATCAATTGTTTTTATCTGTTTTCTTTCACAACCTGGCTAATGTAGAGATGTTTTCCATGACTACTCATGTATAAATTACATTAAATTGCTTGAGTTCTTGGGGTCGAGGTGGGAAGGGAGGGAGGAAGAGAAGTTGGAATAAAAAGTTTTTAAAAATCAATGTCAAAATTTGCTTTTACATGTAATTTTGAAAATAAAATTCTAAATGAAAAAATAAATTAAATTAAAAAATAAAAAATGTATTTGTAAAATATTTAACAAAATCAATTAATATACAATAAAAATTTTTAAAAATAAAATTCTTTGCCACCACAAAGAGAGCAGCTAAATTATTTTTGTACATGTGGGTTCTTTTCCCTTTTCTCTTTGGAATATAGACCTTGTAGTCGTATTGCTGGGTGAAAATGTATGCACAGTTCCATTCCCCTTTGACCATGGTTCCAAATTGCTCTCCAAATTGGATGGATCACTTCCCAATTCCACCAACAATGCATTAGTATTCCAATTGTTCCACACCTTCTGCAACATTTGTTATTTTTCTTTTTTGTCATAGTAGCGATTTAGAGCATTTTTCCATATGGCAATAGATAGCTTTGATTTCTTCATTTGAACAGTGCCTGTTCATATCATTTGATCATTTCTCTATTTGGAAATGGCTTGTATTCTAATATATTTAATTCAGTTCTCTATATATTTTGTAAATGAGAACTTTTTTTTTCTTATTGAGTGAGGCAATTCTGGTTAAGTGACTTGCCCAAGGTCACACAGTATGTGTCAAGTGTCTGAGGCTGGATTTGAACTCAGGTCTTCCTGAATCCAGGGCCAGTGCTCTATCCACTGTGCCACCTAGCTGCCCCCAAAGGACTCATTTCTAAAATATGTCAGGAGCTAAATCAAATTTATAAGAATCCAAGTCATTTCCCAATTGAGAAATGGTCAAAGGATATGAAAAAGCAGTTTTGTGATGAAGAAATCAAAACTATCTATTGCCATATGAAAAAATGCTCTAAGTCACTATTGATCAGAGAAATGCAAATTAAAACACCTTTGAGATACTATCTCACACCTATCAGATTGGCTAATATGAAAAAAGGAAAATAATAAATGTTGGAGAAGCAGTGGAAAAATTGGAACACTAATGCATTGTTGGTGGAGCTGTGAAGTGATCCAACCATTCTGGAGAACAATTTGGAACTATGCCCAAAGGGCTATGGGACTGTTCGTACCCTTTGACCCAGTGGTACCACTGCTAGTTCTGTATCCCAAAGAGACCATAGAAAAGGGAAAAGGACCCACATGTACAAAAATATTTATGGCAGCTCTCTTTGTGGTGGCAAAGAATTGTAGATCAAGGGAATACCCATCAATAGGGGAATGGCTAAACAAGTTATGGTATATGAATGTAATGGAATACTATTGTACTGTAAGAAACAATGTGCAGGAGGAGTTGAGAGAAATGTGGAAGGACTTACATGAACTGATGCTGACTGAGAGGAGCAGAACCAGGAGAACATTGTACACAGTAACAGCAACATTGTGTGATGAACAATGGGGATAGACTTGGCTCTTCTCAGCGGTGCAACTATCCAAAACAGTTTCAAAGAACTTGTGATAGAAAATGTTCTCAACATACAGAAAAAAGAACTGTGAATTATGAATGCAGATTGAACCATACTCTTTCTACTTTGGGACTGTTTTTTGTCCTTCTTGTTTGAGGTTTTTCCTTTGTGCTCTGATTCTTCTTTCACAAGATGACTAATGTAGAAATGTGTTTAATGTGATTGTACATATACAACCTATATCAGACTACTTCTTCTGTCTTGGGGAAGAAGGAAGGAAGGGGGGGAAGAAAAATTGGAACTAAAAATCCAGTGAAAAGAAATTTTGAAAACTATCTGACCCATAAATGAGACCTTTATCAGAAATACTTGCTGTAAAAATTGTTTCCTAGTTTTCTGCTTCCCTTATAATTTTGGATGCATTGCTTCTGTTTGTACAAAAACTTTTTTAATTTCATGTAATCAAAATCAACCATTTTGCATTTCATAATATTCTCTATCTCATGTTTGGTCATCAATTTTACTCCTCATCATAGGTCTGAGAGGTAAACTATTCCTTCTTTTTCTAATTTACCTATGGTATCACCCTTTATGTCTAAATAATGTTACCTTATTTGGATGTACAGTGTAAGCTGTTGGTCTGGGCCTAGTCTGCCGTAATATTTTCCCGGCAGTTTTTGTCAAATAGTGAGTTCTTATCCTGGATGGTAGAGTCTTTGTGTTTATCAAATGGGAAGTTCTATGTTCATTTACTGCTGTGTTTTGTGTGCCAAATCTAGTCTACTGATCCACCACTCTCTTTCTTAGCCAGTACTAAAGTTTTGATGGTTGCTATTTTATAATATAGTTTTAGATCTGGTATAGGTAGGCCACCTTCCTTTGCATTAAAAAAATTCCTTCTATACACTTTTTTCTGTATTTTATTTATTTTTTCCATTACATGTAAAGATCCTTCTATACTCTTGACCTTTTTTTCTTCCAAAATAAACTTTTTTTTATTATTTTTCTAGGTCTATGAAATAATTTCATGGTAATTTGATTGACATGGCACTGAATAAGTAAGTTAATTTAGGTAGAATTGTCATTTTTGTTATATTAGCACAGCCTATATTTGGGGAAATAATATTTTTTCCAGTTGTTTAAATATGATTTTATTTTTGTGAAAAGTATTTTGTAATCGTGCTCCTATAGTTCTTAGGTTTACCTTTGCAGGTAGACTCCCAAATATTTTATATTGTCTAGAGTTATTTTAAATGGAATTTCTCTTTAAATCTCTTGCTGCTGAGCTTTGTTGGTAATGTATAGAAATACTGATGATTTATGTAGATTCATTTTATATCCTGCAAATTTGTTAAAGTTGTTAATTGTTTCAAGTAGTTTTTTAGTTGATTCTCTAATTACACCATCCTATTATCTGCAAAGAGTGATCATTTTTGTTTCCTCCTTTAATTCCTTCAAGTTTAATTTTTTCTCTTATTGCTAAAGCTAACATTTCTAGTACAATATTGAATAATAGAGGTGATAATGGACACCCCCATTTGGCCCTGATCTCATTAGGAATGCCTGTAACTTATCCCCATTACATATAATGTTTTCTAATGGTTTAAGATAGATACTATTTATTATCTTAAGGAAAGTTTCCTTTATTCCTATGCTCCCTAGTGTTTTTAAGAGGAATGGGTGCTGTATTTTGTCAAAAGCTTGATCTGCATCTATTGAGATAATCCAGTTACTTTGGTTAGTTTTGTTATTGATGTGGCTGGTTATTTTGATACTTTTCTAAATAGTGAACCAGCCCTGCATTCCTGGTATAAATCCTATGTGGTCACAGTGTATTATACTCATGATAAATTGCTATCATTTCTTTACTAATATTCTATTTAGAATTTTTGCATCAATATTCACTAGGGGAATTGTTCTATAATTTTCTTTCTCTGCTTTTGCACCTAAACACCTGGTTTAGGTGCTTAGCACCATATTTGTCTCATAAAAAGACTTTACTAAGATCCCTTCTTCACCTATTTTTCCAAATTGTTTTCATAGTATTGGAATTAATAGTTCTTTAAATGTTTAGCAGAATTCACTAGTAAAGCCATTTGGCTCTGGAGATTTTTTCTTAAGGAGTACATTGTCCACTTGTATTTTTTTTTTTTTGTGAGGCAATTGGGGTTAAGTGATTTGCTCATGGTCACACAGCTAGTAAGTGTTAAGTGTCTGAGGCCGGATTTGAACTAAGGTCCTCCTGAATCCAGGGCTGGTGCTTTATCCACTGTACCATCTAGCTGCCCCATCCACTTTTATTTTTAAGGCATTGTATTCTTTCTTGAAGCTCTTGATTTTTTCCTTCATAACTTTCATTTATTTTTCCAAATTTTTTTTCATCTCTATTATTTGGTTTGTAAAATCCTCTTTTTGCTATTCCAAGAAGGCTTTTTGGTCTTTAGACCAATTCCTCTTCACCTTTAAGGTTTTAGTTATAGGCCTTTTGACACTCTTGTTCTCCACTGGGTATATATTTTGATTCTCACTGTTGCCATAGTAATTTTTTCTATGGTGATGATTATTTTCTGTTTCTTTTTCATATTTTAGCCTCTTTTTTACCTTTTCAAGTTGAGTTCTGCCCCTGGGGTATATTGTGCACTGTTCCTAAGCTTCTTTTGCTGTGGGCCAGTGGCCCAGTCATTGGCTCTGCTCTGAGGCCTCACCTGCCTGCAGCTTGCTCACTGCACTGGAGTGGCCCAGCCTAGTTTGACCTGTTTGGTAGCAGATAGCTGGAAGATTTCCTTCTGCTCTGGGGCTGGGGGCCTCACTACTGGCCTGCTGTGCTATTAGCTTGCTGAGCTAGGATCAAGGGTTCTTAGATTCTGATCTGTGCTGTGACTAAGAACCTTTTGCCGGCTTGCATAGACAACCTCTGCACTGAACTCTGCTCCCCTTTTGCCCAAATGAGACAGACCTTTCTGAAGACCTTATAGGTTATCTTAAGCTGGAAGATTATTTCAGTCTGTATTTTTTCAGGTTTTACAACTCTAGAATCTATTGAGAGGCTTAATTCAATGTCATTTCTGAGGAAAATTTTGGAGAACTCAGGCATCATCCTGGCTTCACTCTGCCATCTTTGCTCTACCTCCAGAACTCCCCACTGAATCTATTTACACTTAGTAGTTTTGAGGCCTGTTTATTGTCCTCAGGAGTTTAAAGCCCCTGCATTAAGGTTCTTTCTTGCTTCTGACTTGTGCAACATTAAAAGTCTGGAAAGACATTTAGACAGCTTTGGAAGAAAGGTAAATATGTATCTCTTAACACCCTGCTATGCAAGGATCAATTTTAAGATGACAGGAGTTACTTTTACTGTTCCTGCTATTAGAGGAACATAGGTCTAGGCAAAATTCTTTATATATGTGATGTTTAAAATCTTAATTGTGGTCACCAAAAATTAAAAGACTTCAGTACCAGTCTTTGGGCAATGGAAGAAATTATCATGGCTGGATTCGGGCCTATAGAGTGTCTAGGAATAACATAATTATTAATTGCTCTAAGATCTTGCACAAAACGATAAACAGGTTTACCATCTGGCCCGGGCTTGAGTTTTTTAACTGGCAAAATGGGAGTATTGCATGGAGAGTGATGACACAGAATAATAATACCCTGGCTTTTTAAAGCCTCAATTATAGGGGTGATCCCTTCTATTGCTTCCCTAGACAATGGATACTGTGGAATGGAGGGGGGTGGTTCCCCCTTAACTTTAAAGGTAACAGGCATGGCAGACTTAAGGAGCCCCACCTCATTAGGGGATGAGGCCCATAAAGACTCAGGAATGTCTGAGGGAATTTTGGATACTTCCCCTACTATTCCTTGAGCTTCTGTAAGTAAAATTGATAATAAATGAACAGTATCCTCCGGCAATTGTAGGGAGACAGCCCCATCTGGAGCACAAGATATGGTTGCTCTAAGCTTGCAAAGGAGATCACGACCTAATAAATTTACAGGGGCATCAGGCATGAGTAAGAATGAATGTTCCACTGTTAAGGGCCCCATAGATACCATGCGAGGGTTCAATTTTGCCACTCTCTGGGTTTTTCCTGAGACTCCTACTACATTCAAAAATCCTACAGGTCTACACCCATGGTGGTTGCTCCCAGAATGGCTCTTAACTGCCTCTTCATAGTGGGGGCAGAGAGTTGTTGAATGGCCTGGACTCGCTTAGAAGAGACAGAGCAAGTTCCAGCAGCCAGAATAAATCCTAAGTATTCTACCTGTGGCAAGCACCATTGTACCTTTGACTTGGAAACCTTGTGTCCTCTCTTGTGTAGCTCCAGCAGTAAGTGACGGCTATCTTCCTGAAAAATTTCAGCATTAGGAGAGGCTAAAAGTAAGTCATCAACATATTGTACTAGTGTGGAGCCTTTAAAGGTAATGGAGGCCAGATCCTGCTGGAAAATTTGGGAAAATAATGTGGGACTGTCTACAGATCCCTGTGGGAGTCTAGTCCAGGTCCACTGTCTATTTTCCAGGTAAAAGCAAATAAATATTGAAAGTCTTCATGTACTGGTATGGAGAAAAAGGCAGAGCAGAGGTCTACCACTGTGAAGCATGTAGATTCACAGGGGATATTTACAAAAAGTTCATAAGGTTATGAAAAAGAAGTCCTACCTAGCCTAGAGTTCCAGCTTGGTTGGATTCTTCCTGAAGTCCTCCTCCACAAGTCTGCTTTAATCAGGAACTCCTTAGCAAGCTGTTTGTGGAAGCTTTTTTATAGATCTGGAACAGAGGCAGTCCTTTCACACTGCTTCAAGGTGATTGGTTGGCATCATTCAAATCCATTGGCTTTGAAGGTGTTCTCAAGTTGAGTTCACAGTCTAGTTTCTGAGAACAATACCTTCTTAAGGGATAGCCAGGTGTGATTACAATCCAATTAACTTGATGTAGGCTTAATAAGCATTCAATTACTCTCACTTGATTCAATCAGTCTTGATTAATCTCCAGATGGGTCTTTGAGTATCTGCTTAATCCCATTATTTCATCACATGCCCCCCCTTTGTTTCTTCTAGGAACCGGTATTCCTTGATGAAACAGTAAAAAAAAAATAATTAAGTCTTTGGAAGTCTTTTCTCAGTTCTCTTGTCTTCTTGGAGTGGTAAGATGTCATCAGGAGGAAGCTGGATTATGGTCTGGAAAGCTGGATTCTTCTTCCTTAACTGTTTGAATTGCTGGATTTTCTACTAAACCTTAAAATAACATTGTCAATGATCAAATTTAACACATTGCATTACATATATATATATATATATGTATAAAAAAAGTTTTTTATTATTTTCCAGTTACATGTAGAGATAGTTTTCAACATTAGTTTTTAATAAGATTTCTAGTTTCAAACTTTTCTCCCTCTGTCTCCTCTCTCCCCGCTCCCCAAGACAGAAAGTAATCTGATACAGGTTATATGTGTACAATAGTATTAAACATATTTTTTCATTAGTCATATTATAAGAGAAGAATCAGAGCAAAAAGGAAAAGATCTCAAAAAAAAAAAAACAGCACCAAAAACAGAAGAAATAGTATGGATCAATCTGCATCCATATTCCACAGTTCTTTTTTTTCTAGATTTGGAAAGACTTTTCCATCATGAGTGTTTTGAAACTATCTTGTATTTCTGAGAAGGATCAAGTGCATCACAGATGATCAACACTCAATGTCGTTGATACTGTGTACAATGTTCTCCTGGTTCTGCTCATCTCGCTCATCATCAGTTCATGCTAGTCCTTCCAGGTTTCTCTGAAATCCGCCTGCTCATTGTTTCTTACAGCACAATAGAATTCCATTACATTCATATACCACAACTTGTTCAGCCATTGCCCAATTGATGGGAAAGCCCTCAATTTCCAATTCCTTGCCACCACAAAAAGAGCAGCTATAAATATTTTTGTACATGTGGGTCCTTTTTCCCTTTTTTATGATCTCTTTGGGGAAAAGACCCAAAAGTGTTATTGTTGGGCATAATTCCAGATGGTAACTTCAGAATGGTTGGATCAGTTCACAGCTCCACTAAAAATGCATTAGTGTTCCAATTTTCCCACAGCTTCTCCAACATTTATTATTTTCTTTTTTTGTCATATTAGCCATCCTGATAGGTGTCAGATGGTATCTAGGCAAAATTCTTATGGAGACATAGACTTCAGTAACATGCTACTTAGCTTATATCTCTCCCCACTTTAAGCATCTTTTTATTATTTCATTTTCCGAGCCCCAAATGGCTGCATGGTACAGTGGAAATAAGTGACAGCTTTGATATCAGAGAACTATGGTTCAACTTTGGCTGCTGTCATTTATTGCCTATATGACACTGGGGAAATAAATTAGCCTTTTAATTTGCTTTCTATATATCCTATATCCTCAAGTTAGACATGTTCTTCCAGTGAATAATCTCTTCTCTGGACCTGTTCTGTTCTGTAAAATCATTTGAAAACTCACTAGTTATACGGTTTTCCCATTATTTCTTACAGAAGATAGTTTGATAAATTAATGTAATCTAAAGTGTTCTTCCTATCCATATTTTCTATCCTGTAGTGAGGATCTAATCCTAAAAGGAAGAATACTAAGACTAGGAAGTTCAAGCCAATTTGGAAGGAAATTTTGACTGAGGATTTTTTTTAGAAAGAAAATATTTAGAGCAAGAAGATCCTTTTAGCAATACATTGAGTCTATTTTCTACTTTCAAGATATGATGCTGGTGCCTTTGAAATATTTTATGACCAAAGAAGGAAGCTAGCTAATTAATCATAGAAAAGTTCCATCTTATTTGAAGAGTATAGTTTCTTATGAAATCTTCATATCATTCTATTCTACCTTAATTAATTGTTGAGATAAAACAGAATTTATTTATAAATTTTAGTCATTAGGTATTTTCAACCAATAAATACAGGTGTTTTGAGGCGGAGCCAAGATGGCAGAGAGGAAGCACCAATTTGCCTGAGCTCTCCTTCTGTTCCCTCAAAAAGAACATTAAATCAAGCCTCTGGATGGATTCTGAAACTACATAACCTGCAAAGAGACAGAGAGACACAGTCTTCCAACCAGAGATAATTTAGAAGACTTCAGGAAAAGGTCAGTCTGACTCAAGCAAAAGGGAGGCCCAGAGCAGGGCATCAGTCCAGCGCCGAGGGGGTCAGGCCAAGTCAGCAGGAGCTGTGGGCCACAGCCGAACAACTGAGTCCCCTGGAACCTGGCTCAAAAATTTGGTGGCCAAGAAGCACAGTGGAAAAACCTACCTGCACCAGCCGAGAGGGCAAGTTGCCAGCTGTAGGGCCATGAACAGGACAGGCGGGATCAGGCGCCTGACCAAGCGCACTCAGACAGGAAGTGCAGTGGGGTGAACTGCACACACTATAAAGGCCTCAGAGTTAAAAGCCAGTCACACAGCACCTATAACCCTGCACAAGAAGCCCAAAACTGGGACCCTGGTGCCCCCAGAGCAGACCTCAACTTAAAAAATAAATAAATAAGCTGCAATAATGAGTAAGAAGCAAAAAAGAGCAATCTTCATTGAGAGCTTCTGTATCAATAGGGAAGAAGCCAACACAAACTCAGATGAGGACAATACCCTCACATTGCCTACATGTGAAGCCTCATGAGGGAAGGTGATTTGGTCTCAAGAACAAAAAGCCTTCCTGGAAGAGCTCAAAAAGGATATTAAAAATCAATTGAGGGGGCGGCTAGGTGGCACAGTGGATAAAGCACTGGCCCTGGAGTCAGGAGTACCTGAGTTCAAATCTGGCCTCAGACACTTGACACTTACTAGCTGTGGGACCCTGGGCAAGTCACTTAACCCCCATTGCCCTGCAAAAAAAAAAATCAATTGAGAGAGGTAGAAGAAAAAATGGGGAGAGAAATGAAAGCAAAACAAGAAAACTATGAAAAAAGAATCAGCAGCTTGGAAAAGGAAACACAAAGATTGACTGAAGAAAACAATTCCTTAAAAAAATTCATCTGGTCAAATGAAAAAAAAGGTGCATAATCTCATTGAAGAAAACAATGCCTTAAAAATTCATTTGGCCAAATGGAAAAAAAGGTGCATAATCTCACTGAAGAAAACAATGCCTTAAAAATTAAAATTGGACAGTTGGAAGATAAGGAATCCATGAGACACCAAGAATCAGTCAAGTAAAATCAAAAGAATGAAAAATAGAAGAAAATGTGAAATACCTCATTGGAAAGACAACTGATCTGGAAAACAGATCGAGGAGAGACAATTTGAGAATCACTGGACTGCCTGAAAGCTATGATCAGAAAAATAATCTAGACACCATGTTCCAGGAAATTATTAAGGAGAACTGCCCTGATATCATAGAATCAGAGGATAAAATCATCATTGAAAGAATCCACCAATCACCTCCTGAAAGAGACCCCAAAAGGAAAACACCAAGGAATATTGTAGCTAATTTCCAGAATGATCAGGTGAAGGAGAAAATACTCCAAGCAGCCAGAAAGAAGCAATTTAAATATCATGGAGCCACAGTCAGGATTGCTCAGGACCTGGCCGCTTCAACATTAAAGGACCGCAAGGCTTGGAATATGATATTCTGGAAGGCAAAGGAGCTTGGATTGCAGCCAAGAATCTATTACCCAGCAAAACTGATCATTCTCTTTCAGGGGAAAAGATGGACATTTAATGACATTGGGGACTATCAATCTTCCCTGATGAAAAAACCAGAACTGAATAGAAAATTTGATCTCAACATACAAGACTCAAGAGAAGTTTAAAAGGGTAAACAGAGGGAAAAAAGGTTACTTAATTAGGTTAATCTGTTTATATCTCTACACAGGTAAATAATACTCATAACTCTTAAGAATTGTAAATGTATTTGGGCAGACTGAAGGATTATACACAGAGGGTATAAATATAAATTGTCTTTGATGTGATGATACAAAGAAAATTAAGGGATTAAAAAGGGAGTCTATGGGGAGGAGAGGAAAGGGGAGGTGGAATGGGGTGAATTATATCATATGAAGAGTTGACAAAAAACCTATTACAACAGAGGGAAAGAAAGGAGGGGTGAACATTGTTTCAACTCTACTCTCATTAGATTTGATTCAAAGAGGGAATAACATATACATTCATTGGGATAAAGAAACTTAGCTCATTCTTTAGGTAAGCAAAAGGGGAACGGAAAGGGGGGACTGATGGAAGGGAGGACAAAAGTAAGGGAGAAAAGGGTAAAGAAAAGAGAGGGGGCATGATAAAAAGGCAGGCCAGATTGGGGGACGCAAGGGTAAGAAGTAAAACGTCGGTGAGGATGAATATGGTGAAAGAAGCAGGGAAGTACAAAGGGGGTAAATAGAATGGAGGGGAATAGACAGTAATAATAACTGTGAATGTGAATGGGATGAACTCTGCTATAAAACGGAAGCAAATTGCAGAATGGATTATAAACCAGAATCCTACAATATGCTCTTTACAAGAAACACATTTGAAGCAGAGAGATACACACAGAGTAAAGGTAAAAGGCTGGAGCAGAATATATTATGCCTCAGCTAAAGTAAAAAAAGCAGGGGTAGGTAGCAATCCTGATCTCAGACAAAGCACAGGCAAAAATAGATCTCATTAAAAGAGATAAGGAAGGAAATTACATCTTGCTAAAGGTACTAAAGACAATGAAGCAATATCAATATTAAATATGTATGTGCCAAGTAGTATAGCATCCAGATTCTTAGACGAATAGTTAAATGAGTTACAAGAGGAATTAGACAGTAATACTTTACTAGTGGAGGATCTGAATCTCCCCCTCTCAGAATTAGATAAATCTAGCCAAAAAATAAATAAGAAAGAAGTGAAAGAAGTGAATAGATTACTAGAAAAGTTAGACATGATAGAAGTCTGGAGAAAATTGAATGGGGATAGAAAGGAATATACCTTTTTCTCATCAGTACATGGCACATTTTCAAAAATTGACCATGTATTAGGGCACAAAAACATCATAGTCAAATGTAGAAAGGCAGAAATAGTAAAAGCATCCTTTTCAGATCATGATGCAATAAAAATTACATGTAAGAAAGAGCCAGGGAAAAGTAGAATGAAAATCAATTGGAAACTAAATAATTTCATTCTAAAGAATGAATGGGCCAAACAAGAAATCATAGAAACAATCAATAACTTTATCCAAGAGAATGACAATAATGACACAACATACCAAAATCTATGGGATGCAGCCAAAGCAGTGCTTAGGGGGAAATTTATAGCTCTAAATGCTTACATGAATAAAAAAGAGAAAGAGGAGATTAATGAATTGGGCATGCAACTTAAAAAGCTAGAAAAAGAACAAATTAGAAATCCCCAATTAGATACTAAATTAGAGATCCTGAAAATCAAAGGAGAAATTAATAAGATTGAAAGCAAAAAAAAACTATAGAATTAATCCATAAAACTAAGAGCTGGTTTTATGAAAAAAAACACAATAAAATAGATAAAATATTGGTTAATTTGATTAAAAAAAAGAAAGAAGAAAACCAAATTACCAGTATCAAAAATGAAAAGTGTGATGTTACCACCAATGAAGTGGAAATTAAATCAATAATTAGGAATTATTTTGCCCAACTGTATGCCAATAAATTTGACAATCTAAATGAAATGGATGAATATTTACAAAGATACAAACTGCTCAGGTTAACTGAAGAAGAAATAAATTCCTTAAATAAACCCATATTAGAAATACAATTGTTTCATGTTAATTGTTAGAAGCATAATGGATTACTTAGCTTACAACATGTTACTAGCAGAATAACTGATTGGTCTGTGATAAGAGTAAGCACAAGCCAATGACCAGTCTTCATGCAGCAGAAATGCTGTATGCACCTAAAGGTAAGAGACATAGAAGAAGGACTTCAGGATTATGAGTGAGCACCCCTGTGAAGGATTGATGGGAAGGTACAGGTAAGAGTCATATATGATAATGTAGGAGATGGGGGGAGCAGTGTGTTTTTCTAAGATTGTAGTAAGGGTTCATCCTGTTTTTGTTACTTTAGGAACATTGTCATCCTGTTTCTTTAATGTAACTTTAGAGATTCCTGCATCCTGTTTTTGTTATTCAACTTCAGTGACACGTGCATCTTGTTTTTGTTTTCTTTTCTTGTTATTTAATTTTCCCTCCCCTGTTCTCTGATTGAGTTAGATGTCGTGTGTAGATTGGACATCTCGACGACCAGCCAATGGGAGTCAGACTATTGCCTTATGAATGTATATAAGACTTACTTCTGAGCTTGTGTGGTGCACTTGCCATATTCAGGTTTGTGCCTTTTCTCAGGAAATAAAGAAATTTTGTTTTGTTTTGTTTTGTTTTGTTTTCTACTTTCACTCTCAGACTCCAGGTATGCCATGTTGTCCCACCCAATAAGAAGGCAAGAATCTGCACTATTCTTGGGGTGATACCTAATAACTTAAAAATCCACTCAAATATTAAACTATAAGTATTTTCATAAACTAGTCTTTTAAAAGATATATCTATTAATCACCTATTAATTCATTATTAATCTTATAAAATTATTTGTTTCTTAATTTAGGGAACATATTTTAGTTTGATCCTGGAGATTTTCATTAAAGTAGAAGATAGATCCATTTTTGAAATACTAAAGAAGCTGTATACCTAAAGTCCTAAGAAGTTAGTGATGTGCCCAGGGTCACACAGCTAGTTTATGTCAAAGATGCAGCTTAAACCAACATCTTTATGGCTTTCAGACCAGCTTTCTATCCACTATGACATTCTGCTTATGATAGAAACACCACCAAAAGAACTGACTCTGCAGTAACTGTGAATCAAATCACAATCATCAATTATTTTAGATAACTACATAATGCCAGTAATAAAGCCCCTTCTACTTGGACCAGAAGTACCCTATAAAAAAAAAACTCAGCCTACTATTTGAAGCTTTTTGGCTGAGATTTAACCTGGAATTCTTAACTGAATTTCTGTTGTGCCATTATGAATTGATTCTTAAAATGGCCCACTATACTTGAGTATTTTATATTCTTCTGCTCATGGTCTCTGAAGATCCCCTTTAGAGAGTGGAATATCTGATGCAGGTCAGAAAATGGACACAGTGAGGATGATGATGACTGGATGTGATAGCCTCCATCTGATAGGCTTCTGTTGAGTCCAAAATATGTGTCTCTTTTTTCATTTATTTTATTTGGGGCAAAAGAGGATAGAAATAGAATCCTTTGCAACTACATTAAAGAAGCACACCCACGACAACAATACACAAAATGACCATAGTGATATAAATGAAAACAACAATTTAAAAAATGAAGGAAATATATTGATAATGATCAATTGTAATCCTGAAGATGAAAAAATGTACTTCCTTCCTTTCTTTGTAGAAGTGGGACAGTGTGTGTGTATGTGTATTTGCATATACTTATATATGTATATGTGTGTATGTGCATATATACATGTAAGTATATATTCAGATTCAACTAATGTTGTGATTAATTTTGCTGAGTGTTTTTCTCTTTTTCTTTTTTAGTTTGTGATAAAAAGGGATGACTAGGTAAGGAGGAAGGCTATTTGTAAACAAAATATATCAATAATGTAAAATATTTTAAAAGAAATGAAGTATACTTTGGAGCCATATTATTAAACTTTTTGTTCCATAAATTAGTTTGAAGCACTATTATATTAAAACCAACTAACAGGAATGAATTAATGATTTAATGGATGATATTTATTAGGTGTATAGTATATGCCACAGACTAATAAGTTCTCAGAAAATAAATCCAAAATCAAGATAATATTGGCCCTCAGGAATTTTACATTTTAATGGGTTAAACAACTTATGTAGATAAGTGTGTGTGTTTATTCACATACATATACATATGTATAGAAATAGTGGTCCAGAAAAGTGTTTTCTTCTGGGAAGACACAGGGTTAGTGAGTAGACAAATAGGGCAGTTCACAGACACACTTTTTTTGCAGTAAAGGTAGTGTTATTTTTTTAAACTGTTCTTACAAGAAAATGTAGAAAAGAAGACAGTGGTGTGATTATGGAGATAGGAAAGAAAATGGTTGAAGTGAAAATGAGGGTGCATGGTCTTCAGGTCTTGGCAGTTGAGTGTATTATATTCTTCTGATCATGGTCTTTGAAGATCCCCTTTAGAGAGTAGAATATATGATGCAGGTCAGAAAAGGGACACAGTGAGGAAGATTATGACTGGATCCTGAGAGTTTAGATTTTAATGTTGTAGTTGTCAAAGCTTCCAATTTAAATGATACTATTATAGCCACACCAAGGATCATGAACCCAAAGCTTCCCTGGAAATTTCTGGACTATTTAGGAATGTCTAGAATCAGAGCTTTGATTGTTTAGAGACAATGAGCTTCCTATCTGTCTTCTGGCAGGTGGTAAACAAGAGTGGATTATCATTTATAATTTATTAATGTTGCTTGAGCATAGCTTGATGTGAATAGATATCATATGAAGCCGGAATTTCATCCTGTTCCCCAGAATCTCATTAAGTTATCCCAAAATACTATAGATGGCTACAAGGAATTTTGGGTTTCCCAGGTGCTGGATCCACCCAAAACATTCTTGCTTTGAGCCGTTAGACCCAGGTCCTGTTTTGGCTCCAATCAAGCTTTTGTTTTGTGTTACCTTCTATTAGGACTCAGCATAGATTTTATTGAATGTTTATATTTACTAGTATACATCTCAATCTACCTCTCTTTCAAGTTGTCCTCTTAGCAGTCTTGCTTAACTGTAAATATGGCTAGTGTGCCATTTCCCTGGTCTAAATCTTACATAGTGCAAACCTCCCAGAGAATGGGAGGTTTGCTTTCCTCTAGGAAATGGCCTATTAAAAAAAATCTGTTTCAGATTTTGGGGTTTCTTCTCATGAGCAACACAATCATTGAAAGGTCTTGTCAACTTGATATGACAAAAAACATCTTTATTGCTCCCCTATACCATGATAAAGGCAAAAAGATGGGGTATGATATCATTTAAAAGGAGAGACAGCTTCTAACTGGCTCTCTCTTCTTTTGAACCTTCAGGTGTAATTTTAACTCTAAGACTTTTGGAGGAGTAAGGGATAGACTTCTTGGCTCCTTTGCTCCTTAGCTGAGCTTGCATCAACTGTGACATAAATGTTCTCAGATTTAGAGGTGAGTCAATCAGGAGTCAGCAGTCTTTTTTAAGCACTTACTAAGTGCTAGTCAATATGCTAAGTAGGTTTAAGAGATCAAAAGAGAAATCATTATCTTTCCCCCAAAACCATCTCCTTTCCCCAAGATTCCTGTTAATGTCAAGTGGACTATCATCTTTCCAATCACCCAATCTCACATCCTTGGTGTCATATTTTACTTTCTACTTTTCAATTGCCCAAATATTCAGTTTATCATCAAGGATTTGTTTTGTTTGTTTTGGTTTTGGTTTGTTTTTGGTTTTGTCTTTTTTATTTCTACAATCACAATACTCTTATGAATCACCTTCTTTTCACTCACACAGATATCAGTCAGGTTCAGGCTTTCATCACCTCATGCCTGGAGTTCTGCAAAAACCTTCTGGTTGTTCTCCCTGCCTCAAGGCTGCCTCACTCCAATCCTTTTTCCACTTAGCTGCCAATGTGATTTTCCTAAAGTGTGTGTCTTGAATACTCAATAAACTCCAGTGGCTACCTGCTGCCTATAAGATAAAATATAAAATGCTCTGTAAGTTATTTAAATCCCTACACAAGCCCTTTCCTAATTTTCCCATCTTCTTATTTGTTATTCTTCCATGTACTATTTATTGGACTACACTGGCCTCAGAAGATAAAACAACAATGTGAAAACAGCTCCAAAGCCTCAGATATATATATATATATATATATATATATATATATATATATATATATATATATATATATATATATATATATATATATGTATATGTATATATATATATATATATGCAAACCCCAAAAGAATTCCTGAAAGATGTAAAGAAACAAGAATGCTAGAGAAAAAAAATGGGAAAATAATGAGAGTGATGCAGAAAAAAAAAATTGGGGGGGGCGGGGCAATGTGGGTTAAGTGAGTTGCCCAGGGTCACACAGCTAATAAGTGTCAAGTGTCTGAGACCAGATTTGAACTCAGGTCCTCCTGAATCCAAGGCTGGTGCTTTATCCACTGCACCACCTAGCTGCCTTCAATGCAAGGAAATTATTAAAGAGAATTAACAGCCTAGTTAAAAAAATGAGGCACAAAAATTCTGAAGAAAATTACACTTCAACAAAATTGGTTTAATGGTAAAATACAAAAAAAAAATTTCTCTCTCTACATACACATGTGTGTGTGTGGATATATATATATATATATATATATATATATATATATATATATATATATATATATCCACATGTATCCATCTGTATATATATATATATATATATATATATATATATACACAGAGAGAGAGAGAGAGAGAGAGAGAGAGAGAGAGAGAGAGAGAGAGAGAGAGAGAAAGAGAGAGAGAGAGAGAGAGAGGGAAAGCAAAATCATAGAGTGGCAAAAGCAGAACAAAATGAAAACTTGGAATGCCTAATGTATTCTACAATGTAAATTCTGAACTAAATGAGCAGGTGTTTGCTTCCTCCCTTGTCACAAAGAGAAAATGAGCATGTAAGCAGTTTTTATACTGCTTTACTATTTCCTATAACCCTATTTAGTTGTTTTATTTTTTTAATTTTACATTGAAAATCACTGGTGCAATGTGTCAAAGATACTGTATTAGTTACTCAAATATGCATGTAAATTAAATTAAATGGGACAGCTAGTGTGTGAAGCAATTAATTATTCCTTATATTTGAGATTTAATAACTATGCAAATGATGGACATATTTGCAAAATAATTAGATGAAATTACTTTAATAAAAACAGTAATTGGTTATGAAACTACAAGGAGACTATGTTAAGAAAATATTATCTATACTGAATTTCCTGTATGCATTTTGATTAAATTAAAATTTTTGAAAAGGCCAAGACCTTTTCAGAATAGGCATCTGAGAGCAAAGCCTCTTGAAAAGACATAATGAAAAAGCATGTGTGCAATTAATGAAACATTACAATCATATATTTCTTATAAAAGGTTAGGTTGCCTATAGGGAGGATTGTATCTTCACACATTTAACTTAAGAGTGAATGTAAATGCATTTTAACTTTTTTTTTTTTTTTTTGCGGGGCAATGGTGGTTAAGTGACTTGCACAGGGTCACACAGCTAGTAAGTGTCAAGTGCCTGATGCCAGATTTGAACTCAGGTCCTCCGGAATCCAGGGCCAGTGCTTTATCTGCTGCACCACCTAGCAGCCCCCTTTAACTTTTTTAAAAAGAAAAAAGCATGAAAAGAAAACTTAATAATTATCATTAGGTACATTTCTTTGAGTGACAAAAAGGAATCTTTTTGTCTTCTCCTCCAAGAGGAGATCCTAATAGTCTAACAAATGTTGCAAATTTGTTGTCTTATTTAACCACTTTCTAATTCTGTTTTCTTTTTTTCAAAGATGAAAAAAAAAGCAGCCTTCCCCCCACCCCGAATTTGTCACTACTTTCATCTGCTTACTCATAGGCTAATGCATGATTTAAATTATGTTAGCTTATGTTCTGTGTTTTTGACCACCCTAATTTCATTGTTTTTCATTGCTTTGTCCAGATTTAATTGTGGAATTTTGATCTCCATGGATGTACCTTTCTAAGAAATACACAGAATAACTGCTGGGAAAACTGGAAAACAGTATGGCAGAAACTAGGTATAGATCAACGTCTCACATTGTATACTAAAATAAGATCGAAAAGGGTACATGATTTACACATAAAGGTTATACCATAAGCAAATTAAGGGAGTATGAATTAATTTATCTGTCATTTTTATGGTCAGAGGAAGCATTTAGGACGAAAGAAGATATAGAAAGTAAGACAAAATATAAAATACATCATTTTTATTGTATAAAATTTAAAAGCTTTGGCACAAACACTAATATAACCAAGATTACAAGGGAAGCAGAAAACTGGGAAAGAATTTTTGAAACAAATATCTCTGATAAAGGCCTCATTTTTCAAATATATAAAGAATTGAGTCAAATTTATACAAAATGGAACTCATTCCTCAATTGATAAATGATCAAAGGATATGAACATGTAGTTTTCAGACAAAGAAATCAAAGCTACGTATAATCATATGAAAAAATTCTAGATCTCTATTTATCAGAGAAATGAACCTGAGTCCCAAATATAATAAAAATATAAAAATAGTAGATGTTGGAGGGGACATGGTAAAGCTGGGAGGCTAATCCACTATTGGTGAAGTTGTGAGCAGATCCAAACATTTGGGCAGAACAATTTAGAACTATGCACAAAGGGCTATAGAACTGTGGATACCCTTTCATCCAGCAATACCACTGCTAGATTTATATGCCAGACATCCCCCAAAAAAGAAAAAAAGAGACCTATTTATACAAAAATATTTATAGCAATTCTTTTTTTGGTGGCTAAGAATTGGAAATCAAAAGAACTCCCATCAATTGGAGAATTGCTAAACAGAATGTGGTATATTATGGTGATGGAATAGTATTGTGTTATAAGAAATGAAAAGTGAGATGACTTCAGAAAGACCTTGGAAGAAATGTATGAAACGATGTATAGTGAAGTGAGCAGAACAAAGAGAACATTGTGCATAGAAACAGCAATATTTTTTTATGAACAGCTATAAATGACTGGACTATTCTCAACAATACAATGATCCAAGACAATCCTATGAGACTATTAATGAAACATACTAGGCATCTCCAAAGAAAAAACTGATATTGTTGGCAAAGACTAAAGCATGCTGTTTTTCATTTACTTTCACTTTTTCCTTTTAATCAAGTTTTATTGTATAAAATGACAAATATGGTAAAGTTTTTCATCATCATACAAATATAACCCATATCTAATTACCGGCAGCCTCAGGAAAGGGGGAGGGGAGGGAGGGAAAGAGGGACAAAAATTGGAACTCAAAAGTATAAATTAAAATGTTTATTACTCTGTTATTTAAAATGTTGTGGGGAGGGTCTGGGGACGGAGCCAAAATGGCAGAGGAAAGACATTAAACGCACAGAGCTCCTGATACAATTACCCCCAAAACAGAAATAAAAGAACCCCTGGATCAGAAAAACACACAAAATTATGGACTGAGATTAATCTCCAGCTATAGATAGATTACAGGGGGCCATGAGTAAAGTCCAACCCCACAATCAACGCTGACAAAGACCCCATCTACACTGCAGGGGAATTTACCCCAAAGTGTCTGAATCAGCTAAAGCACCAGCATCTTCTAGAACTGAGCATGTGGTCAGGTGAGAGGGCTGAATGGCTGGCATGGGGGGAAGTACAGGGATACCAGCAGGACATAGGGAGGAATTCTGCTGCCCCACCCCAGCAGTGAAGCAGCAAGAAATCCTGAGTGCCAGGAGACCCAGGGAGCGGAGAGCCTAGGGTAAGAGAGTAAGAGAGAGACTCTCATGTCCCCAAGGACTTTATCCTGTTTCTGATATTTCTGGTAGAGGCGGGTCACCCCATATTGATCTAAGCTAGTTGGTTAGCATAATTCAACTAGTTGATTGACATGACTTGGGGGGTGGTCTACAGATCAAATTACAACCAAGAAGTTTGCTTCTTCCCCTAGCTAATCAGAAAGGTCCATCTGCATTCCATTTTTTTTTAAATTTGTTATTATTTTCCAGTTACATATTACATATAAGGATAGTTTTCAAAATTTGTTTTCACTGGATTTTTAGTTCCAATTTTTTTCTCCCCCCCCTTCCTTCCTTCCTCCCCAAGACAGAAGTAGTCTGATATAGGTTGTATATGTACAATCACATTAAACACATTTTTACATTAGTCATCTTGTGAAAGAAGAATCAGAGCACAAAGGAAAAACCTCAAACAAGAAGGACAAAAAACAGTCCCAAAGTAGAAATTCAATCTGCATTCATGATTCACAGTTCTTTTTTCTGGATGTTGAGAACATTTTCTATCACAAGTTCTTTGAAACTGTTTTGGATAGTTGCACTGCTGAGAAGAGCCAAGTCTATCCCCATTGTTCATCACACAATGTTGCTGTTACTGTGTACAATGTTCTCCTGGTTCTGCTCCTCTCAGTCAGCATCAGTTCATGTAAGTCCTTCCACATTTCTCTGAACTCTTCCTGCACATTGTTTCTTACAGTACAATAGTATTCCATTACATTCATATACCACAACTTGTTAGCCATTCCCCTATTGATGGGTATTCCCTTGATCTACAATTCTTTGCCACCACAAAGAGAGCTGCCATAAACATTTTTGTACATGTGGGTCCTTTTCCCTTTTCTGTGGTCTCTTTGGGATACAGAACTAGCAGTGGTACCACTGGGTCAAAGGGTACGAACAGTCCCATAGCCCTTTGGGCATAGTTCCAAATTGTTCTCCAGAATGGTTGGATCACTTCACAGCTCCACCAACAATGCATTAGTGTTCCAATTTTTCCACTGCTTCTCCAACATTTATTATTTTCCTTTTTTCATATTAGCCAATCTGATAGGTGTGAGATAATATCTCAAAGGTGTTTTAATTTGCATTTCTCTGATCAATAGTGACTTAGAGCATTTTTTCATATGGCAATAGATAGCTTTGATTTCTTCATCACAAAACTGCTTTTTCACATCCTTTGACCATTTCTCAATTGGGAAATGATGTGGATTCTTATAAATTTGATTTAGTACCTGATATATTTTAGAAATGAGTCCTTTGGGGGCAGCTAGGTGGCACAGTGGATAGAGCACTGGCCCTGGATTCAGGAGGACCTGAGTTTAAATCTGGCCTCAGACACTTGACTCTTACTAGCTGTATGACTCTGGGCAAGTCACTAAACCCCAATCACCTCACAAAAAAAAAAATGAGGCCTTTATCAGAAATGCTGGCTTTAAAAATATTTCCCACTTTTCTGTGTCCCTTCTAATTTTGGCTGCGTAACTTCTGTTTGTACAAAAGCCTTTTAATTTAATGTATTCCATCTTGCATTTCATAATATTCTCTATTTCTCGTTTGGACATTGCATTCTATTTTTAAACTGAAGGCTCATTCCAGTTTGGTTTCCAGGAAAGGGGAGAAACCTATAACACTAAGAAGTCTAGGTTTCTCCTAGAGATTATTATTATTTTTTTTTGGTGAGGCAATTGGGGCTAAGTGACTTGCCCAGGGTCACACAGTCAGGTCCTCCTGACTCCAGGGCTGGTGCTCTATCCACTGTGCCACATAGTTGCCCCAAGATTAATTATTAATAAATTATTTTCTCACATTACAAAAGAAAAAGACTTACACATAATAGATAATTTTGGGGATGGAGACAAGAAATTTGTTATCATGTGTGGTGAGGTACCTTTCCTTGGGTCTAAATTATATGTTATTCAAACACCACCCATTTTTTTTCTGAAATCCAAGTATAAATTCTTCCTATTTATTCATAATCTTTCAGGTAGGTATATAGATACCATTTAGTTAGGAGATATTTGATTGATATGTTTACATTCTTATACATTGGATGGATCAGAAATAGGAAAGTTACTTTTTTTAAAAGGGTATTAATATTGTTTTACAATTTTACAAAGGCAAAATGGAGAACAAAGAATCCTACATTTGGTGAATAAGAATAGAGTAGCAGAACTGCAAATGCAAACACTCAAAAAGTTGGAAAAGAATGTAGCCAGAAAGGGAAAAATACCTTACAGGAAATAAGAAGGAATAACAAGAGAAAAGAAAATAATTCTTGTTTGTGAATTTTATGTTGATAAGAAATTGATGCACAATAAGATTTGGTTGGTTTGGTGGGGGGTGAAGAGGAGGAAAGGAAGTAGCACTTATTAAGAACCTACAAGGTGTCAAGCACTGTGCTATACACTTTACAAATAATATCTCATTTGATCCTCACAGTAACACTGGTGGGTAGGTGGTTTTGTTATCTCCATTTTTTTTTTTTAAGTGAGGCAGTTGGGGTTAAGTGACTTGCCCAGGGTCACACAGCTAGTAAGTGTTAAGTGTCTGAGGCCGGATTTGAACTCAGGTACTCCTGACTCCAGGGCCGGTGCTCTATCCACAGCGCCACCTAGCTGCCCCCTTGTTATCTCCATTTTAGTGCTGAGTAAATTTATGCAGACAGAGGTTTTTAACCTTGTCCAGAGTCACATAGATAGGAAGTATCTGAGGACTGATATGAACTCAGATCTTCCTAACTCCAGGCCCAGGGATTTATCCATTCTGTCACCTTGCTACCCAGCTGCTAATTTTGATGGAGAGAGAATTGTGAATATATAAGTGAAATGCATATGAGAAATACAGAAATATATTTATAATAAAATCCCCCAATCAGATTTTTAGCATCTCAAAAAACTTTAGAATGTATAATTGGCTCTACAAATCTAAACTTGTATTATAAAACTTAGATCCAATATGTGCTAGCCTATTTCAAAGTTCAGTGTGTATCAAAGTTCTGGGGGAAATGTATTATGAACTACTCATGTTTAAAATGAAGCCTAGATGATAAAAAATCACTTTATCATTTATGAATTCTCAGAAAATAAGAACAACATGTGACTTTAACAAGAATCACAGGAAAATATTCCATTCTGGTCATAACAAGGATTAAAGAGCTTAGGGAGAACATAATGATTTTAGGAAAGTTGAAAGAATGTGAGTTCTGCCATTGAAGGGTGGATGAATTGAATACATCAGTGAGCTAAATTTCAAGTAACTATCTATATTAGAATCTATATTAAGATGAGGTTATTGAAGAAAATATTCCATTTGTTGCCATTTGAAGATTTTTTTTGCCTATATATTCCCATTTCTCTAAATGCACAGTGTGGAAGAAAAAATAGCTTGGAAGTCTGAAAATGGACAACATGTGCAGAATGCAGCTAACAAATATGTTGAAAATATAAAATATTATTTTCTCATTAAAATGCTTAGGTTTATTTTGACAAATGAATCAACCACAGTAGTAGTTACATGCTTATCGCAATACCAATTTATCCTGCTATATGCTAATTATGTTTTTACATTTTATAAATGTTAGTGTATATGCATTTGCTACTTCCCTAAATGTGCACTCTCTGTGTATTTGTGTTTCCCCCATTAATGACTAACCCACCACAGTTATTTTCCTTTAATATGAAATAAATACTAACTTGAGAACATTTAATTTAAAATATTAAACAATTTTATGATGATTTATTCATCCTTATTATTTTGGATTCTCATGCTGTGTATTTCTGAAAGACTTAAGCAGAATGGGGATTTACTTTTGGGGACTTCAGTACATGAAGCTTTTTTTTCTTTTTGATCTTCAACTCAGTGGCCTATGGATTATTTTTATAATGACAGTCATTTCATTAATGACATTTGGTTTTGCATCACCTTCATTTCTAAGTATATTTCTACTTCTCTCAGGGAAGCCATATCTTTAACAAAACAAAAAAAGAAAAAGAAAGCAATTTAACAAAATTAACAAGATAACTGAGTTTGAAACTCCATTCAATAAGGAATACACATAGTTCCACTTCTTCAATGAAGGGAAGGATGTGTATTACCTCCTCTTTTTCTTCTGGGACAAACTTACTCATTAAACATATATATGGGTCACTTTTGTTTTACTCTTTTTTTTCTATTCACATTGTTGTAAACATATATACATTTTTTTCTGGTTTTGAAAACTTCGTATTTATTCATAAACATCTTGTCATGCTCTGAGTTCTTCATATTCACGTTTCTATATCCCAGAGTAATATTTCTATTACATTCATGTTCCAGAGGACTTGGTTAATTATTTAGTTTTTTAATGTTATCTTAGTTTATAGTACATAAAGCTATAAGTAGAAGAGGTGAGCAGTGCTTAAAAATACTGCCTAAACTGTTCATATAAGCTTAGTGAGTTACCAACTGAATAAATAGCTTTAAGATTTCCCCCAAAACATAAAGATTCAGTGTGGCTATCCTGTAACTGAGCCAGGATCATTGCCATCTTGGTGTCATCCCAGAGTGTAAGGTCAAAGAGTATAAACAAGAATTTATTACAAGTGTTTATTTTGTACTTAGTATTTTACTAAGTCCTAGGGAATACCAAATAAATAAATAAACAAATAAACAAACAGATAAATGAATGAATGAATGAATGAATAAATAAAGTCACCTCTTTGCTTCAAAGAGCTCATATTGTAATGGAGAAAGAAATTTAAATAATGAGGAACATAATTGATATAAGGCACTGACAGCAGGGTACATGGAAAGGTCTACTCTGGACTTTTCTGTTTGAAATTTGAGGTGAGATATGAAAAAGTCAGGAAACTAAGGCATAGCTGAGGAGAACTTCTAGGCATATGGGTCATTCAGTGTAAAGCCTCAGATACAGGTAGTAAGAATGGCAAGTATTTGAAACAGCAAGTAGACCAATATAGCTAAGTTATAAAGTTCATGGTACAAAGTAAAGTGTTAGGAGACTGGAAAGGTAGGAAAGAGCTAGAATATGAAGAACCCTAAATTCAAAATAATGAACTTTATATTTGATCCTGCAGGTAATAGAGACTAGAGTTTATTGACCACCAAAGTCAGAATCCTATTTTGGTAAAAATCACTTTTAAAACTGACTGAAGGATGAATGGGAATGAGAAATTACTCAAGACAGGGAAAATATGTGAGAATCTATTAAAATAGTCTAGGCAAAAGGTGAGGAGAGCCTGAACTAGTGTGGTAGCTGTATTAATGGAAACAAAAGGGCCTATATAGGACATGTAAAGGGAGAAAATATGAGATTTGGAAGGCAGTATAATATTTTGGGTGACTGACAGTAAAGAGTTAAAAATAACACTAAGTTAGCCTTGGTGACTTTAATGCAGATGGTAGCCTGAAATTGAAATGAGGAAGAATAAAAACGAGCCAGAGAGTAAGCCTTGTGAAACAATTTTATAGTCCCTCCTGCTGAGGAAACTGAGGCCGAAGGGTGGTGAAGGGTTCTGAATAGGACTAAAGCTGATCTGAGGTCTTTAGTAAGTCCTACACACATCTGACAAGGTTCCAGGAGCTGAGAGTTACCAGGCTGCCTAAGAGGAGGCAAATCGTCCCAGCTCAAAAATAAAGGAGCAGGGGGCAGCTAGGTGGCGCAGTGGATAGAGCACTGGCCCTGGATTCAGGAGGACCTGAGTTCAAATCCAGTCTCAGAGACTTAAAACTTACTAGCTGTGTGACCCTGGGCAAGTCACTTAACTCCAATTGCCTCACCAAAAGAAATAAACTAATTAAAAAAATAAAGGAGCAGGTTAAGGCTTCTATGCTCATTAGTAATAGGAAACTCTATGTCCTATGTACTTTGTCTACCACTACTAACCAGTACAGAAGACTCTTTTCTGACCTGAGCTGGACTATTCATAGGTAGCCTGGTAGCCCTTAGCAACTAGAAGCTTGCACTATGATTTCTGATCTTGTCAGTCAATAAATTCCAGTCTCTATTATCTCCAGAATCAAAAATGAAGTCCATTATTTTGAATTTAGGGCTCTAGTTTCCTCATCTATAAAATGAAGGGGGAGGGGTTGGACCAGTTGATCTCTAAGATCCATTCCAACTTATGAATCTATAAACATATACTTGGCTTCTTGACAGTTGATAAATTTATGTCCTTTTAAGCCATTTCCAGGTATATTTCTCCTTCTCTGACTAGTTATCTTTTTATCTATCTATCTATCTATCTATCTATCTATCTATCTATCTATCTATCTATCTATCTATCTATCTATTATCTGTTTCTTCATTTGTTTGCTTATATAGGCTTCTTTGTTTTCATTCACATAGCCACCACCTTAGTTGACATCCTCTTCACCTTTTCACTAGAATATTGCAACAGCTTCCTACATATTCTCCCTGTATCAAGTTATATCTCACTCCCATTTGTCTTTCACTCAGCTGTAAAAGTTATCAATATTTTTTTTAAAAAGTAGTCAGAGAAGAAGAAATTTTAGGAGATTACAGAGATCCTCAGTCAACCTATGGATATAATGATATACCTGATAATGGATTAAAAGGAGATAGAGTTACAAAGTGGAAAGAGGTCAAGTATATGTTTATAGATGCATAGATATAGAGTTGGAATACACTTTAGAGATCATCTGGTGCCACCCCTCTCCCCTCATTTTATAGATGAGGAAATAGATTAAATGATTCGATGAACATCACAGTAGTAGTAATTGGCAGAACCAGGATTTGAATTCAGATCTCCTGGCTCTAAAACTAGCATTTCCCCTCATTTTTATAAGCATTTAATAGAACCCTACTGCCGAAGAGAAAAGCAAAGATAGAGGAAATTGTCCTTGCAGCCTTCAACTCTTTTTCTTTCAATTTTAACTCTTATGCCCAGCATCCTGACAGGTAGACTGCTCTCAACCATCTCCTTCCTTAATGAATTTGTTGTTTTGTACTTATCTCCAGGTAGAAATAAATATATTGAAAATGTAAAACCTAGTTTTTCTACTCCTTATAAGAAATTAAAAGACGATACTGAACTTAATTTTTCACATATATTTTTCTGCACAAAACAGGAGATTTACAAGCAATTATCAATAATGACATTTTATAATTTCATCATTAAGAGTACTATTAACAAAATTCCACAAAGGGCAGAATAGCATGTAGATGGAAAACTGGGCTCTCAGTCAGGATGACCTACATTCAAGTCCAGTCTCTGAAATACATTCCTTATGTAATCAGATATTCTCTTGGTGACCCCAGGCAACTCTTAAAAAAAAAAAAAAACTACAAGGTGTGGGATAATTTTCTGATTATGCATTATTAGTGTGTTTCTTCACTAGGAATTTCCTGCACCAATGAAATCACAGGTCTGGATCAAACAAGTAAGGAAACAAACAAACAAAAAACCCTGAAACAAAAACAATACCAGATACCATTAAGGTCCACACAAAGGATTCGATTCCATGGATTGTGGGGAGAAATACATGGAATAGTACCTAAGTTAATGTTTACTTCCTTGAAGAAACAATCATTGAAAAGGAATATAAAACTGAATTTTAGTATTCTTAAATTTAAAATTTCCCTTTCAATCCTTGTGGACCAAAGTAATATTTTTAATAGGAAAAGCATTGTTATCATTCTCATGTCCCTTTTGTCAGATGTAGGGTTTAACCTGTAGTTGTTACACTTTTCATCTAACACTTAAAATATCCCAAGTCTAAAAAAATCTGGGAAATAATATATGATGAATGTTTTTTAAAAAATCATTAATTTATCATTATTGTTATTACTTGTTGATAGATTCTATCCACTTTTTTCATACTGGGTTCAGATGCGAGTCATTAATAGGCTGCAGCAGAAAGAATGCTGGATATAGAGTGCAGAACCTAGATTTATGCTTTACCACTGACATATAGTAGTTGTACAGTTAGATGTAAGTCACTTCTGTTTTCTCATTCTGTTTTCTCACTTGTAGAATGACATATCCTAATAACCCAGCCTAATGTAAGTTAGGCTACTTTTTCTTTAAAGTTATTGAGACAGGACAGTTAGGTGGCACAGTGGATAAAGTGGCAGCCCTGGATTTAGGAGGACCTGAGTTCAAATCCGGCCTCTGACACTTGACACTTGCAAGCTGTGTGACCTTAAGTAAGTCACTTAACCCTCATTGCCCCACAAAAAAAATATTGAGACCATTCTTGAGATTGATGGGTTTAATACTAACCTTCCTATTCTGCCATAATTTCTGAATTATCTGAATAAAAACAGCCACAATGCCTTCATCCTGGCTCTGAGACTTGGCTGGTAGACAACAATGGACAACTTAGAGGCAAGGGAGCTTCACTAGGCTGAATTAATTCTATATGTCCTTGATGTATTTCTTTGTTAATTATCATTCCCTTTTTATTAGCTAAATATATGAGTGTCCCATTTCATTCCAATATTAAACCTAAACTATCAGGAGACCAGCCTAAGTATTGCTCTGTCAATTACAAATGGAGGTGATAATTGTATTACTTACCTCGTTGGGTTTCTGTCAAGATTAAGTACAATTAATATACACAAAGTGCTATGCAAACTTAAAAGCTAAATATAAATGAGGTACCATTACCATCATTATCACTGTACATTTTAAGTCACTGGTTTTGAGTTAAATGATCTGGAGAATTCCTGGAGTAGAGACTTCATTCATATGTGAGATTGATAATTTATGTGTAACATATTGTTTTTAAAAAGCAGCCTGGACCACTGAAGGATTAGATAATTTCCTGTTAGTCACACAGTAATGTTAGATGCAGGATTTTAACTCAGGTGTTCTTGATTCCAAACATTAACCTTTTATGTAATACCAAAAAAATTCCTCAGATTTTTTTTTAATTTTAATAAATACAACATCATGTCATAGTGGGAAGAAAGTTCATCCTGGGGTAAGGTAGACCTGGATTGAAGTCCTGTCTCTGATTGATATTGATTTTGTGACTCTGGACAAATCATTTAACCTCTACTCCCTCAGATAACTATCTGATTCTATGAATTATAGAATAGTTGTACATGTGCATCCACAGAGGAAGTTTCCTCTCTGTGAGTTCATTATGCCACTGAAATTATAGGTCTAGTCCAAAATTACCTTGAAAAAATAATCTATTTTGACTAAATTGTTTTGAGATTGACATTTTACTAGTGAGGCACTATGGCATATTGTAAAACAAACACAAGTCAGATTTAGTTTCTGGCAGTGTGACCTTAGGCAAATCTCTTCATTTCTCTGGTTTTCAATTTCTTCTGGGCTACAGCAGAAATTCTCAAAGAAATTTGGGCATGGAACTTTGGGTATTTAAATACTTTCATAAAATTCTGAAATCTTCATTTGGTCCTTTGAACAAGCCATGGGCTAAGTTAGGGAAACTTTGAAACAAACTATTTTCATACAAATAAAAAAAAATACCCAACACAAGTATTGTGATACACACATAATTCAACATTATATTATTCAATGTTAAACTTTTAAAGGGGAGGTGGATATAATGGCTACCCAGGAGAAACTGTCACAGTAGGGCCATACTGTCTTGATTGGGTGGGTTTTTTTTCCCCCACAAGCAAGATTTCAACAAAGCCCAAGCCACATTTCATTTTATTCCTAAATCTCAAATTATCTCTTCCTCACTTAAAAACATATTTTATCTTTTCTTCTGAACTTCTTCATCCAATGGTCAACTCAGGAAGAATAACTATGTTTCCTGCCATTTTTCTGGTTGGGGTATGTCAATATGTTCCCCTAAAATTCTATATGTGATAACTGTATTTTTTGTACCAAAGTGTTGCTCCCTAACCACCACTCACCTGTGTTCTCTGGTTCTCCAATTAGAATGGAAGATCCTTGAGGGCATGGGCTCTCTTTGTTTCGTATTTGTATTTCTAGTACCTAGCAGAGGCAATTTTGATTTGGGGATGACTAGGATTCAATTTTCAACAACAACAATAACATTTATATACTGTTTACTATGTGATATGAACTCAACTAAGCAGTTTACAATTATTATATCATTTGATCCTAATCACCCTGAGAAGGAGATGTGTAAATTTTCACTATTTTACATATAAGTAAACTTAGGCAAATGGGGGTTAATTGACTTGCTTAGGGTGACATAGGCGTTAAGTGTCTGAGGCCCCATTTGAATTCAGGTCACTGTCTTACCTGGCTTCATACTTGTATAACTCTGCGAAAGACATTTGACATCTCTGTAGTTCAATTGGCTTGGAATGTAGAACTGAATAGTAACTAGAAAGAAAACAGTTGTTTTCTCTAAGAGTTCAGGGGAACAACTTCCTTTTGCTTGTTTTTGTACAAACAGTTGGAGAACTTTTCTCCCAGTTCAAGAGGACTGTAGAAAAGCATGTGAGGTAGAAAGGGATGTTCCTGAATTACTGCCCTAATTACAATTCATTAAAAGTACAGATAATTCTTTGGCTATTTATTCTAAACCTTCAGGGATTCTCTCACAACTAATCTTTAATTTAAAACAATTCACTTAACATTTCACTGCACAAAATAATTGATGGCTGCATAAGTCAGAAGATATGTTAGATTTAGTAATTATTTCTTATGATTTAAAATGTCAGTGTGCTTTTTTTTGTTTTGTCCAGCAATTTTATTAAAGTATTTATATTTTATTGCAATTATTCCATTCCAGATGCATTTACTTAATCCTTTCCTTAAGATTTCAGAATTTTTGAGTTGAAATATACTTTATACATCTAGTGCTTCTGTTTCTTGCCTTATGACAAGTGTTTCTCTGAGGATATTATAGTAATGGCCTATCAATTCCTAAACTTCCTGAAAGCACTTAGCAATAATCTTCCCAATTTCTTCTTTTGGTCAAATTTATTATAAGTTGTATTGATTTATTTCAAATTTGTATTATAATACTATACACCATTATAATATGTATTTTCGCTTCACTCTCTAATTCCTTCAGTTAAGTAAGCTGCCTGATATTTGATGAATGACCAATACCAAGTGTAGTACCAATATTTCTGTCAAATGATTTTGTAGGGAAAATTAATGACTTTGCTTAAGAGGGATTCTATTAAATTTTTCTTGGTTGCCCTCCTAAACACCCACCCACCCACCCACACACACACAAATACACACTCCTTCTGTGGGGATTACTTCTCATTCTCTGTTCCTCCTCTAAGTTACTTTCTCTCTAATACCAGATTTTGGCTTTCCATCCTACCAGCAAGGGACAACTTTCTTTATACTTTCCTAGTAAGCATAGTGAGGAGAAAAAGGAAAGAATAAGAGAAGAGAGGAGAGAAGAGGACAGGAGAGGGGAGGGGAGGAGAGGAGAGGGGAGGAGAGGATAGGAGAGGAGAAGAGAGGAAAGGAAAGGAAAGAAAAATGAAGATTGGAAGGAATCACAACATGGACAGTTTTAGTTTGGGGCTATACTTCCATTTATTTATCATGGATCCATGCCTCTTTTTTCTGATTCAATGGATCAGGAATCTATTCTTGTCCAGTTATGAGCCCACCGCATTTTTGCTAGGCAATAGCTTCCATCTCTAATTGAATCTAATTTTTCCTTCTAGGTACCTCTCGCACAATTGTTTTCTTTTCAGTTCTGTTTGCCTCCACAGAGCACACACTTAAGCAGACAATACACTAAGCAAATGCATTAGTTTTGAAAAACCAGTTTTGTTAAAATCAAGTGGGTAGAAAAGAAAGCAAACAAACTCTTGAAGGACAAGGATAGGAGGAAGGCCGGCTTAGTGCTCTCCCAGGAAAGCAGAAGAGTGAAAATAAGGAGAAATCTATATCTTTATCTCATTCTTACTCTTGTGAACATATATGTGTATATATGTATATTTGTGTATATATGTATGTATGCATGCATGTGTCTATGTATGTATATCTCCTGTTTTATTCAAGACAGAATAGCTACTGCTAATCCAGGGTTAAATAGTTTAACTAAATATTTCATCTCCCTTCTCTCTCTCCTGCAAGTTCACTTGAGGGAAGAAGTATTAGCTGTGGCAGCAGGTACATTCAGGGAAGCCCACCACTTTCTCACCACTAGTCTTTTGCCAGTTGTTGTGACAGTTCTCCCTCTTCTTTAACCATATAGAAAGGCTAAATCATTCTGGCTCTAAATATTTACTAATAAATTCTGTACACTGGTATCTGGCATTCTATTACATGTATTAATATGTTTCAACCTTTACTATGCTGTGTTAATCATTATTTATTGTGGAAAAATATAAAACTTAAAGTAATAATCCCTGTCTCCATATGGTGTTACTTATTTTTTAATCTCAAGACCCAATGGCATTTTTCTATCTGTTTAGTCAATTATCATGCTGAGAGAAAATAAAATGAAACTGATAATAAAAGCAATCTGTAGTGATTATTAAGAGAAATGTATTTTTTTAACTGTAAGCTTCTAATTTTTGAAGAAAAGGAAAACAGCACTTCTGTGGGAGTGAAATTGAGAGGAAGAAGAGAATATCTCTCTCCTGACAACTGCACTTGTGCTGCTTTAAATCTTAACAATACTATTTTCTTATCTTTTTTTGGAGTTCAGTTTGAGGAAAAGTACTGAAGTACCTTACCTCTTATGTAATGGACTCAATTTCTTATTACATGGAAAGTTTTTGTGCCACCTCTTCACTTATTCCATAAGTGGTTGAGATTTTGAACATTCAGTAAACTGGCTTTGCAAAAATATTGTACCTAATCTTTGGAATTATAACAGAGTCAATGTTTCATGTTATTATGTCTAGCAAAATATAAACAAGTGGGTTTTATTTTTTTCCTAAGCCTGTGATTTCCTTAGGAAACTCAGGTGAGGAAATTCTATCTTCTATTGCAGATGAATATTTGCGTAATTTTTCGTGTTAAGAAGGAATAGGTTCTGTGGATAGAGTTCTGGGCCTGGAGTAAGGAAGTCCTGAGTTCAAGTATGACCTTAGATACTTCCTAGCTCTCTGACCTTGGGCAAATCACTTATCCTCTGATTGCCTTACTTTCATCAATTTTAAAATGGGGATAACAACAGCACCTACCTCCTAAAGTGGTGAAGATCAAATGAGATAATATTTTTAAAGTACTTAGTACATGTTAAGTCCTAAATTAATGCTTATTTCCTTCCTTTTCCCTTCCCATCTCTTATCTAAAACTTCCTTATTTTTTGAACTATGTGAACATTGTCTGGTAGCCTACCTTGTGCTAATGTGCAAAAATAAATTACTCAGAAAGAAAAAAAAAACAGCTCTTCATTTTAAGTTTTTTTAAGCTTAATCCTAAAAACTATAATAATTTCATGAAAGATGAACTTCCCAGACTCTTCTTTGCCATTCCATCTCTTCCCTCTGTCCCTCCCTCATTCTTTCATTTCTTCCTTCCGTAATGATTGGAGACTTACTGTAGGAAAGCTCCACCATGAGGAGAAGGCCTCTGAGGGCAAGGCTATTCAGCTTTTCTTTGGCATCAGGAAGTGACATTTGCTTGTGGGAGGAAGAGGGGGTGAGGCTGACTCTCTCACTCTCTTTCCTCAGGATTTGGGTGGAGAAGGGAGTGAGAAATACGCTCTCCCTTTAATAGATAGATGAATCCAGGCCTCTCTATTTATTTTCACCAAATTCTTATTCCCCTTAAATGCTTAAAAGTCTATCTTGCTAAAGCTTATAATTTATTGGCGACCACTCATTAGATATTTTAGACAGACTAGCTAGAATTTTAGCCCCTTACACTTCCTATCTGCCCTCCTAGTTTATTTCTTTCCTTTTCTCATAAATCATTCAATATATGGAACACACTGCTAAAAATTATATTATAATTTTTAATATAATGTGCTAAGAATGTGAGGAGCCTTAAATGTACGACACTGAGGTGTTTTGGAAAATTTGCACCAAACAGAGAATGCTTTCCTGCTTACTGGTATGCAGAATAAAGTTAGGGAAGGATGTTAGGTAGGTGGTAAACAATTACTTTAACTGCTTAGGTTATCTTTTTTTTTCTCCCTGAAACTCATTTGCATGTGAAATCTGAAGAGAACATAAGAATTCTACCCCAGTTAGAAGACATTCACATTTGTTTAGTTCTGGTCACCATGGTTTAAAAGGGACATTGATACTCTGGCCAATGTTCAGAGTAGTACAACCAGCATAATAAATGGTCTCTAGTCATATAAAGGTCATATGAAGTTAATGGGGATGGTTAGCATAGAGAAGATAAAACTCAGAGGACAAAATAGGTATCTTCAGTTAATTGACAGACTGCCATATTAGATGGGGGTGGGGACTTGCTCAATTTGGACTCAGAGGGTAGAACAAGAAGCAATTAGTGGAAGTTGCAAAATCAATTTAAACTTGATGTGATTAAAAAACAAAGCAAACAAAATGAAACAAAACTTGTTAATAATTATAACTGTATAAAAGTTGAGTAGGCTACCTTGAGAAGTATGTTTTAATCATGGTGCATGCTGCTTATTTTGTTCTTACTTGACTCTGGCTCTATATTCTTCATATCTGTCATTTCTTATAGCATAGCAATATGCCATTACATCCATGTGATCTGTTTAGCCATTTCTAAATATATGGGCATCTACTTTATTTCTAATACTTCACTACCATGAAAGTATTGCTATAAATCTTTTGGGGTATAGGGAGTCTTTGCTTTTATCAGTGACCACCTTGAAGTATGTGACTAGTGGTAGAATCTTTGGATTAAAGTGAATGAGCATTTTAGCCATTTTTTCCCCTAATTGCTTTCCGACTTTCCTAAATGGTGGAATGATTCACAACTCTATCCACCATGCACTATCAGGTTTATCTTCCTACAGCTCCTACGACATTGACCATACCCATCTTTTGTCATTTTTGTAAATGTACAGGTTTCCAGGTAAAACATCAGGGGTATTTTGATTTGTTTCTACTATTATTTGTGGGAAATTTCATTTCTAATTGGAAAAGAGGTAGGATTTCTGCAGAGAATTCCTATAAAAAGTAACATTTGAAATGAGCCTTGAAAGATGTTAATCAATCAGATAATTGGAGGAGATGGCATTCCATTTGTAGGAAACAAGTGTGAATATGCAGGGTGATAAAATGACTGTCAGGAAAAGCAGATGAGGTGATCCCTGATCATTTATTTCATAATAACCTAAAGGCAATTCAAATGGAAATATATCAGCAGGAAGGCATTACCTGTTTGCAGTAGATGTTTAGTTCTTCTCTGAAGTTTGCAACATATAAAAGCAGAAAAAGATAGAACATATAAACTGGTGTTTAGGAGAGCAGAGCTCAATGTTTGTGTATGAATGTTTGTCTCTGTGTTTGCATGTGTGTATATATGAATATGTTTGCCCATGTATGTGGAGGTTCGGGAGGAAAGAGGAAGAGAGCCAAGTAAAATTTTTGTGGCTTTGGTTGTCTGGTGCTCCTGAATTGCTTTTCCTGTATGTCTCTATTTGTGTTCCTGTGTAGTGTTTGTGTTCTTGGGAGAAGTTTTGAAATCCAGGCTGTGTTCCAAGCTGCTAGATGACTTGGGTACAAAAAACCTAAAGGAATAGAAGTTGATGGTGCTGTTAAAGGGTCAGTAATAGTGGTATGCTTAGTATCTCCTTCAATGACCTTTGTGATGTTTAAAATCTAAATGTGTGGTCGCCTTAAATTAGAAGCTTTAGCACCAGTCTTTGGGTATTAAGCATTTATTAAAGCATACTAGGTATTAGTAAAAAAGGAAAACATATTGAGTTAAGGAAAGACCTATCAAGCCTAGAATTCCAGCCTGGTCTGGTTCTTCTTCAAGTCCTCTGCTGTGAGCCTGCTTCAACCACAGACTCTTCTCAAACTGAGTATGGAAGCTTTTTATAGATCTGAAGCAGAGGCACTGCTTCAAGTTTATTGGTAGGCATTATCCAAATCCATTGGTTCACTGGACTTGAAGGTGGTTTCAAATTCAAAGTCCTTAGCTTCTGAGAACAATATCTTCTTAAGGGGTAGCCAGGTGTTGTTACAATCTAACTTGAAGTAGGGTGATCAGCTAAATCAATCACTCTCAGTTAATTCAGTCAGTTTAGATTAATCTCCAGGTGAGCCTTTGAGTATCTGTCAAATCCCATTATTTTTTCACACCTTCCATAATCTCTTAGGTTCACCTCTGCCAGTGTCATAGGATTCTTTCTTTCTTTCTTTCTTTCTTTCTTTCTTTCTTTCTTTCTTTCTTTCTTTCCTTTTTTTTTTTTGGGGGGGGGAATGGGGATTAAGTGACATACCCAGGGTCACACAGCTAGTAAGTGTCAAGTGTCTGAGACCAGTTTTGAACTCAAGTACTCAGGAATCCAGGGCCAGTGCTTTATCCACTGTGCCACCTAGCTGCCTCCACAGGATTCTAATAATAAATATCTTTAACTTTCATTTTTTGTATTTTTTAACTCTGTTTTCAAAAATTTTAACAGTATTATATTTTCCAGTTACATGTAGAGATAGTTTTCAACATTTGTTGTATAAGATATTGAGTTCCAAAATTTTCTCCCTCCTTCCCTTCCCTCACTCCTCCCCAACATAGAAAACAAACTGATATATGTTGTATATGTAGAATCACATTAAACATTTTCCCACTTTGGTCATGTTGTAAAAGAAGAATCAGAACAAAAGGAAAAAACCTCAAACAAAGAAACAGAAACAGTATGGTTCAATTTACATTCAGATTCTACAGTTCTTTTTTCTGGATGTGGAGAGCATTTTCCATCATGAGACCTTTGGAATAGTCTTGGATCATTGTATTGCTAAGAAGACCTAAGTCTATCATAATTGATCATCCTACAATGTTGCTGTTACTGTGTACAATGTTCTCCTATTCTGCTTACTTCACTCAGCAACAGTCTACTTAAGTCTTTACAGGTTTTTCTGAAATCTGCACGCTCATCATTTCTTATAGCACAACAATATTTCATTATATTCATATACCACAACTTGTTCAGCCATTCCACAATTGATGGGCATCACCTCAATTTCCAATTCTTTGCCACCACAAAAAGCAACTATAAATACTCTATGGGTCCTTTTTTCCCTTTTGATAATTTCTTTGGGATATAGACCTAGTAGTGGTATTACTAGGTCAAAGGATATGTACAGCCCCATAACCCTATCGGCATAGTTCCAAATTGCTCTCCAGAATGTTTGGATGAGTTCAAAACTCCACCAATAATACATTATTGTTCCCATTTTTCCACATTTGATCACTGGCTTTCTTTGCTGAGACCACTGGGGCTTGCAGATACCTCACCACTCTATGCTTGCTCTCTGCCTTGGGATGGCTTGGCGTAGTCGTGCCTGTGCTGTGGGTGGTTTTCTAACTGGCAGTTTGCCCTCTCAGCCTGGGCTGGGGGGACTCACAACTGATCTGCTGTGCTATCAGCCTGCTGAGCCAGGACTAAGGGATTTCAAATGTTGATTTGTGCTCTGGCCAAAAGCCTCATGCTAACTTGCCGAGGCACCCTCTGTGCTGCACTGAACTACGATGCGCTGCCCTTTGACCTAAGTGAGACTGAACTTTCCTGAAGTGTTCTAAATTATTTCAAGTGCAAAGTTTGTGTCTCTCTGTCTTTTTGTAGGTTCTGTATCTCTGGAATTTGTTTAGAGGCTTGATTTAATGTTGTTTCTGAAGGGAACTCAGAGGAGCTCAGGCAACTTCCTGGCTTCTCTCTGTCATCTCAGCTCTGCTAGTAACTTTTGTTTTCTTATGAACATGGAATATGTGATCAATATTTACATGTTAGTAAGTTGTAAAATAAACAATGACATACTGAATGAGATAATTTACATTACCCCAATCTGAAAAGGAATACACACACACACACACACACACACACACACACACACAGACCCAAAAGGATAAGGGAGTAATTAGGGGGATCAAATGACCTGTCATAGTAGTGCTAGAATAATTTTAGTACCTTCAGGGGATGGTTATGGAGGTGACTGTTACTATAAAACCAGAGAGATATGAATCTGAAATTCATTTCATATAGTGTTTCCATAACAACCCAGTAATTTAATTCTTTTTAAAAAAATTTAAGTAATAAATATTTTTATTTAAAGTTTTGAGTTCCCTTTGCAGATGATATAATGTTATGCTTACAAAATCCTAGAGAATCAAAAACTACTTGAAGTTATTAACAACTTAATCAAAATTGTAGGAGACAAGATAAATCCCTATAAATCATCAGCATTTCTATATAATACCAACAAAGTCCAGCAGCAACATATAGAGAAATTCCATTTAAAATAACTGTGGACAATATAAAATACTTGGCAGTCTACCTGCCAAGACAATCCCAGAAACTATATGGCCTAAACTATAAAACACTTTTCACACAAATAAAGTCAGATCTAAACAATTAGAAAAAATATTAATTGCTCATGGGTAAGCTGAGCCAATATAATAAAAATTACAGTCCTACTTACATTAAATTATTTATTTAGTACTATACCAATCAAACTATCAAAAAATTTAAAGATCTAGAAAAAGTAATAACAAAATTCATCCGGAAAAACAGAATCTTAAGGATATCAACGGAATCAATAAAAAAAAGTGAAAGAAGATGGTCTAGTAGTACCAGATCTCAAACTGCATTATAAAGTGGTAATTATCAAAAGAATCTGTAACTGACTAAGAAATAGAGAGGTGGATCAGTGGAACAGAATAGGTACAAATGACACTGTAGTAAATGACTATAGTAACCTAGTATAGGATAAACCCAACGATCCAAGCTTTTGGAACAAAAAAATCAGTATTTGACAAAAACTTCTGGGAAAACCAGAAAATAGCATGGTAGAAACTAGGTATAAATCAACATCTTATACCATATACTAAAATAAGGTCAAAAGGGGTGCATGATTTACACATAACACGTGATACCATAAGCAAATTAATAGAGCATGGTATAGTGTGTCTGTCAGATTAATGGACAGAGGAAGAATTTGAGAACAAAGAAGCTATAGAGAGCAATATAAAACTTAAAATAGATGATTATTATTATTATTATATAAAATGTAAGTTTTTTGCACCAAAAAACCTAATGAAATCAAAATTATAAGGGAATCGGAAAACAGGGAAAGAATTTTTGAAACAATTATCTCTGGTAAAGACCTCATTTCTCAAATATATAGAGAACTGAGTCAAATTTATAAAAATACAAGTCATTTCCCAGTTGGTAAATGGTCAAAGAATATGAACAGACAGTTTTCAGATGATAAAGTTGTAAAAAAAATTAATTATTGACTATAACTAACCTGAACAAATTATATAATTGGATTTATGAAAAATTATAAGTATATGAAAAATTAAGAGTTTAGAAAAATTATAATTGGGCCATAAGTCCTGCCATGGTCACCATTCAAATGTAGAATATTTATACTTACTGGCTGGGCCTAATTTTGGGGCTAATCTGACTGGAGGACTAATCTGGGGACTTTTGACTGTTTGGCTATCTGACTGCTATTAACTTAGCATGGGCCATTTATAAAGTTCCATCACACTGCTCCACTCCCAAATTGATAAGCAAAATATTAAGAAGACTCTTAACCAAATAATCAAAGCAGAGTTTATTTATGAGATACTATTTAAAATTAAGAATACAGGGAAATAAAATGTACAACCTGACTTCGTTGTGGCACTTCTCTTTCCACTGCGTCTCTTTGGAACTTCTTTAATACAATAAGGGCCTTAGCTGCCGCTTGCCTTAGGGCACTCAGGTACTTTATTCTAACTCCAAGCCCCTTTCACTTTGTAAATACCCCTGCTTCTAACTTTCCTCTCCTTACTGCCACTGCTGAACCCCTGTGTTTCTCTCTCACCGACTTTTTGTCTGTTTGCTCTGTCAGTCTGCCCTTTGGCCTTGCTTTTCTCTGCTCCTAGTCCTTCTCATCTTCTCCTGCATCCTTGTAGCCCCCTGTCTGTCTTCTCCAACCTTTGCCATCTCCTCAGCAGCCTCTTGACCTCTTCTTGTCCCTCCTCCAAAGTCTAACCCCCAGGTCTATATATACCTTTCTTTTCTCTACTCAAATCTAGGGGCTTCCTGCGCCCCCACAGACCAAGCTAATCCGCCAGCCAGGGCTGGGACTGGTGGGGGGTGGGGTACACTGCAGCCTCATGAGCCTCAGCACAGGCTATCCAGCAACTTTCGGATAGCTCCGCTCAGGTCAGAGGGAACTGGGGGCTTTATTACCCCCAGCTGTCTGACCTGGTGTCTTGTATAGCCCACCAGGCTTTTTGGCTCAGCTGAAGCAGAAGGGGAGGGGCACCAGCTCCTCCCACACAGAAGAGACCCTGAGCGCCTAAGGCTTTCTAATCTCAACCCAAAGGTAGGGTCCCCAAATCAAAATAAATTTCCACAAAGTCAAATATGTCTATAGTCATAAGAAAAATGCTCTAGATCACTACTGATCAAAGAAATTCAGATTTAAATAACTCTGATGTATCACCACCTATCAAAGTGAAAAATATAACAAAAAACACAAATACTTGATGTTGGAGAGAATGTGGGAAAATTGGGACACACCTACTGTTGATGCAGTTGTGAACAGATCCAAACATTTTGCAGAGCAACTTAGATACTTTTTTTTTAAATTAATAAAGTATTTTATTTTTTTCCGGTACATGTAAAGATAGTTCTCAACTTTTGTTTATACAAGCTTTACAATTTCAGATTTTTCTCCCTCCTTCCCCTCCCTCCCCCCTCCGCTAGACAGAAGGTAATCTGATATAGGTTATATATATATACATATATACACATAATAACATTAATCCTATTTCTGCATTAATCCTGTTATAAGAGAAAAAAATCAGAGCAATGATGAAAAACCTCAAAATAGAAAAAAAACAACAGCATCAAAAACAAAAGAAATAGTATGGTTCATTCAGCATTTATACTCTACAGTCCTTTTTTTTTTTTTTTTTTCCTGGATTTGGAGATCCTCTTCCATCACGAGTTCCTTGGAACTCTTCTGTGCCATTGCATTGGTGAGAAGAATATAGTCCATCACAGTAGATCAACACTCAATGTTGATGTTACTGTGTACAATGTTCTTCTGGTTCTGCTCATCTCACTCATCATCAGCCCACGCAGGACCCTCCAGGTTTCTCTGAACTCCTCCTGCTCATCATTTCTTATAGCACAATAGTATTCCATTGTATTCATATACCACAACTTGTCCAGCCATTCCCCAATTGATGGGCACCCCCTCAACTTCCAATTCCTTGCCACCACATAAAGAGCAGCTATAAATATTTTTGTACATGTGGGTCCCTTTCCCCCTTCCATGATCTCTTTGGGAAAAAGACCCAAAAGTGGTATTGCTGGGTCAAAGGGTATGCACAGCTTTATCACCCTTTGGGCATAATTCCAAATTGCTCTCCAGAATGGTTGGATCAGTTCACAGCGCCACCAACAATGGATTAGTGTTCCAATTTTCCCACAGCTTCTCCAACATTTATTATTTTCCTTTTTTGTCATTTTAGCCAATCTGATAGGTGTCGGGTGGTACCTCAGAGTTGTTTTTATTTGCATCTCTCTAATCATTAGAAATTTAGAGCATTTTTTCATATGGGAATAGATAGCTTTGGTTTCTTCATCAGAAAACTGCCTGTTCATATCCTTTGACCATTTCTCAATTGGGGAATGACTTAGATTCTTATAAATTTGATTTAGTTCCCTATATATTTTAGAGATGAGGCCTTTATCAGAAGTACTGGCCATAAAAATTGTTTCCTAGCTTTCTGCCTCCCTTCTAATTTTGAATGCATTGCTTCTGTTTGTACAAAATTTTTTTAATTTAATGTAATCAAAATCGATCCATTTTGCATTTGATAATATTCTCTATCTCTTGTTTGGTCATAAACTGTTTTCCTTTCCAAAGATCTGATAGGTAGACTATTTCTTTCTCTCCTAATTTACCTATGGTATCACCTCTTATGTCTAAATCGTGTATCCATTTTGACCTTATTTTAGTATAAGGTGCAAGATATTGGTCTCTGACTAGTTTCTGCCTTGTTCTCTTCCAGTTTTCCCAGCAGTTTTTGTCAAATACTGAATTCCAATCCCAGAAGCTGGAGTCTTTGGGTTTATCAAACACTACATTACTAGTGTCATTTACTACTGCATTTCATGAGCCTAGCCTATTCCATTGATCTACCACTCTATTTTTTAGCCAGTACTAGATAGTTTTGATGACTGCCGCTTTATAGTAAAGCGCCAGGTTTGGGACCGCTAACCCACCTTCATGTGCATTTTTTTTTCATTATTTCCCTGGATATTCTTGATTTTTTGTTTTTCCAGATGAATTTTGTTATTATTTTTTCTAGCTCTATAAAATAATTTTTAGGTAGTCTGATTGGTATGGCACTGAATAAGTAAATTAATTTAGGCAGTATTGTCATTTTTACTATATTAGCTCTGCCTATCCATGAGCAGTTGATATCTTTCCAATTATTTAGATCTGATTTGATTTGTGTGAAGAGCGTTTGGTAGTTGTGTTCATAGAGTTCCTGGGTTTGTCTTGGCAAGTAGACTCCCAAGTATTTTATATTATCTACTGTTACTTTAAATGGAATTTCTCTTTCTATCTCTTGCTGCTGGACTTTGTTGGTCATGTATAGAAAAGCTGATGATTTATGTGGATTTATTTTATATCCTGCTACTTTGCTAAAGTTGTTCATTGTTTCAAGTAATTTTTGAGTTGATTCTCTAGGATTCTTTAAGTATACCATCATATCATCTGCAAAGAGTGATAGTTTTGTTTCCTCCTTGCCTATTCTAATTCCTTTAATTCCTTTCTCTTCTCTGATTGCTAAAGCTAACATTTCTAGTACAATATTAAATAATAAGGGTGATAATGGACATCCCTGTTTCACCCCTGATATTACTGGGAAGGCCTCTAATTTATCTCCATTGCATATAATACTTGCTGATGGCTTTAGGTAGATACTGTTTATTATTTTAAGGAAAGCTCCCCCTATTCCTAAACTCTCCAGTGTTTTTATTAGGAATGGGTGTTGTATTTTGTCAAAAGCTTTCTCTGCATCTATTGAGATAATCATATGATTTTGGTTGGTTTTCTTATGGATGTGGTTGATTATGTTAATAGTTTTCCTAATGTTGAACCAGCCCTGCATTCCGGGTATAAATCCCACCTGGTCATATTGTATTATGCTGGTGATCACATGCTGTAATCTCCTTGCTAATATCTTATTTAAGATTTTAGCATCAATATTCATTAGGGAAATTGGTCTATAATTTTCTTTCTCTGTTTTTGCTTTGCCTGGTTTTGGTATCACCACCATATTTGTGTCATAAAACGAATTTGGTAGAACTCCTTCTTCACCTATTTTTCCAAATAATTTGTATAATATTGGAATTAATTGTTCTTCAAATGTTTGGTAAAATTAACTCGTAAACCCACCTGGCCCTGGGAATTTTTCTTAGGGAGTTCATTAATGGCTTGTTCAATTTCTTTTTCTAATATGGGTTTATTTAAGGATTTTATTTCCTCTTCAGTTAACCTGGGCAGTTTTTATTTTTGTAAATATTCATCCATTTCATTTAGATTGTCAAATTTATTGGCATACAGTTGGGCAAAATAATTCCTAATTATTGATTTAATTTCCACTTCATTGGTGGTAACATCACCCTTTTCATTTTTGATACTGGTAATTTGGTTTTCTTCTTTCTTTTTTTAAATCAAATTAACCAATATTTTATCTATTTTATTGGTTTTTTCATAAAACCAGCTCTTAGTTTTATTGATTAATTCTATAGTGTTTTTTTTTTGCTTTCAGTCTTATTAATTTCTCCTTTGATTTTCAGGATCTCTAATTTAGTATCTAATTGGGGATTTCTAATTTGTTCTTTTTCTAGCTTTTTAAGTTGCATGCCCAATTCATTAATCTCCTCTTTCTCTTTTTTATTTATGTAAGCATTTAGAGCTATAAATTTTCCCCTAAGCACTGCTTTGGCTGCATCCCATAGATTTTGGTACATTGTCTCATTATTGTCATTTTCTTGGATATAGTTATTGATTGTTTCTATGATTTCTTGTTTGGCCCATTCATTCTTTAGAATGAAATTGTTTAGTTTCCAATTGATTTTCATTCTACTTTTCCCTGGCTCTTTCTTACATGTAATTTTTATTGCATCATGATCTGAAAAGGATGCTTTTACTATTTCTGCCTTTCTACATTTAACTATGATGTTTTTGTGCCCTAATACATGGTCAATTTTTGAAAATGTGCCATGTACTGCTGAGAAAAAGGTATATTCCTTTCTATCCCCATTCAGTTTTCTCCAGACATCTATCATGTCTAACTTTTCTAGTAATCTATTCACCTCTTTCACTTCTTTCTTATTTATTTTTTCACTAGATTAATCTAATTCTGAGAGGGGGAGATTCACATCCCCCACTAGAATTATTACTGTCTAATTCCTCTTGCAACTCATTTAACTTCTCCTCTAAGAACTTGGATGCTATACTACTTGGCGCATACATATTCAATATTGATATTACTTCATTATCTATAGTACCTTTAAGCAAGATGTAATTTTCTTCCTTATCTCTTTTAATGAGATCTATTTTTGCCTGCACTTTGTCTGAGATAAGGATTGCTACCCCTGCTTTTTTTACTTTAGCTGAAGCATAATATATTCTGCTCCAGCCTTTTACCTTTACTCTGTGTGTATCTCTCTGCTTCAAATGTGTTTCTTGTAAAGAGCATATTGTAGGATTCTGGTTCTTAATCCACTCTGCAATTTGTTTCCGTTTTATAGCAGAGTTCATCCCATTCACATTCACAGTTATTATTACTGTCTATTCCCCTCCATTCTATTTACCCCCTCTGTACTTTCCCCCCCTCTTTCACCTTATTCCTCCACACTGACGTTTTACTTCTTACCCCTGCCTCCCCCAATCTGCCCTCCCTTTTTAACACCCCCCTCTCTTTTCTTTACCCTTTTCTCCCTTGCTTTTGTCCTCCCTTCTATCAGTCCCCCCTTTCCCTTCCCCTTTTGCTTCCCTAAAGAATGAGTTAAGTTTCTTTATCCCAATAAACGTATATGTTATTCCGTCTTTGAATCAAATCTAATGAGAATAGGGTTGAAACAATGTTCACCCCTCCTTTGTTTCCCTCTATTGTAATAGGTTTTTTTCAACTCTTCATATGATATAATTCATCCCCTTCCACCTCCCCTTTCCTCTCCTCCCCATAGACTCCCTTTTTAACCCCTTAAATTTTTTTTTTGTATCATCACATCAAAGACAATTTATATTTATACCCTCTATGTAAAGTCCTTCTCTCTGCCCAAATACATTTACAATTCTTAAGAGTTATGAGTATTATCCTCCCATGTAGGGAAATAAACAGTTTAACCTAATAGGGTAACCTTTTTTTTTCTCCCCCTCTGTTTACCTTTTTAAACTTCTCTTGAGTCTTATATGTTGAGATCAAATTTTCTATTCAGTTCTGGTCTTTTCACCAGGAAAGATTGAAAGTCCCCAATTTCATTAAATGTCCATCTTTTCCCCTGAAGGAAAATAATCAGTTTTGCTGGGTAATAGATTCTTGGCTGCAATCCAAGCTCCTTTGCCTTCCAGAATATCATATTCCAAGCCTTGCAGTCCTTTAATGTTGAAGCTGCCAGGTCCTGAGTAATCCTGACTGTGGCTCCATGATATTTAAATTGCTTCTTTCTGGCTGCTTGGAGTATTTTCTCCTTCACCTGATAATTCTGGAATTTGGCTACAATATTCCTTGGAGTTTTCTTTTTGGGGTCTCTTTTGGGAGGTGATTGGTGGATTCTTTCAATGATGATTTTATCCTCTGATTCTATGATATCAGGGCAGTTCTCCTTAATAATTTCCTGGAACATGGTGTCTAGATTCTTTTTCTGGTCATGGCTTTCAGGCAGTCCAATGATACTCAAATTGTCTTTCCTCGATCTGTTTCCCAGATCAGTTGTCTTTCCAATGAGGCATTTCACATTTTCTTCTATTTTTTCATTCTTTTGATTCTGCTTGACTGATTCTTGGTGTCTCCAATTTTGATTTTTAAAGCATTGTTTTCTTCAGTAAGATTATGTACCTTTTTTCCATTTGGCCAACTGAATTTTTTAAGGCATTGTTTTCTTCAGTGAAATTATGCACTTTTTTTTCCATTTGGCTAGTCAATCTTTGTGCTTCCTTTTCCAAGCTGCTGATTCTTTTTTCATAGTTTTCTTGTTTTGCTTTCATTCCTCTCCCCATTTTTTCTTCTACCTCTCTCAATTGATTTTTAATATCCTTTTTGAGCTCTTCCAGGAAGACTTTTTCCTCTTGAGACCAAATCACCTTCCCTCATGAGGCTTCACATGTAGGCAATGTGAGGGTATTGTCCTCATCTGAGTTTGTGTTGGCTTCTTCCCTATTGATACAGAAGCTCTCAATGGAGAGGGTCCTTTTTTGCTTCTTACTCATTATTGCAGCTTATTTATTTATTTTTTTAAGTTGAGGTCTGCTCTGGGGGCACCAGAGTCCCTGTTTTGGGCTTCTTGTTCAGGGGTATAGGTGCTGTGTGACCGGCCTTTTACTCTGAAGTCTTTATGGTGTGTGGAGATTCCCCGCCCTGCACTTCCTGTCTGGGTGCACTCGGCCAGCCAGGCGCCCGCTCCTGGAGTCCGTTCCCGCCTGACCCATTTGTCACCCTCCCGGCTGGTGCAGGTAGGTTTTTCCACTGTCCTTCTTGGCCACCAGATTTTTGAACCAGGTTCCAGGGGCCTCAGTTGTTCGGCTGTGGCCCACAGCTCCTGCTGACTTGCCCTGACCCCCTTGGCGCTGGGTTGCTGCCCTGTGCTGGGCCTCCCTTTTGCCTGAGTCAGACTGACCTTTTCCTGAAGTCTTCTAAATTATCTCTTGTTGGAAGACTGTTTCTCTCTGTCCCTTTGCAGGTTCTGTAGTTTCAGAATCCGTGCAGAGGCTTGATTTAATGTTCTTTTTGAGGGAACAGAAGGAGAACTCAGGCAGTTTGCTGCTTCCTCTCTGCCATCTTCAGTGTTGCCTAACTTGGATACTTTTTGATCAAGCAATACAGCTACTAGGTTTATAGCCGAAAGACATCCCACAGAAGAGAAAAAAGAGCTATTCTTTTTTTATTATTATTAATACTTATTTATTTTTTTTTATTTTTTTGCAGGGCAGTGCGGGTTAAATGACTTGCCCAGGGTCACACAGCTAGTAAGTGTCATGTGTCTGAGGCCGGATTTGAACCCAGGAAGTCCTGAATCCAGGGCCGGTGCTTTATCCACTGTGCCACCTAGTTGCCCCGAAAAAAGCTATTCTTACAAAAATATTTCTAGCAGTTCTTTTTGTGGTGGCTAAGAATTGGAAATGTCCATGAATTGGAGAATGGCTAAACAAGCTGTATTATTGTGGCATATAGTTGTGATGGAATATTATTATGCTATAAGAAATGACAAGCAGGATGATTTCAGAAAGGCCTGGAAATTGATGTGCAGTGAAGTGAGAAGACCAGGAGAACATTTTGCACAGTGTCAGCAATATTGTTTGATGAAGAACTGTGAATGACTTAATTATTCTCAGCGATACAATGATCCAAGATAATCCCTTTAAATAAAAAATTTTATTATTTTTAAAACAATAAAATAAAGTTCGGGGTTCCAAATTTCATCCCTTATTCTTCCCCCCCCACCCAATGAAGTAAGCAATGAGATAAAGGTTATACATGTAAAATGATGTAAAACATTACCATATTAATCATTTTTATATAAGAAATCGTGAATAAAAGAAAAAATGAAAGTAAAAAATATGTTTCAGTCTGTGTTGAATCAATATCAATTCTTTCTTTGGAAGTGGATAGTATGCTTCATCATTTTGGGATTATTTTTGATTGTACTGCTGATAATAACTAAGTCATTCACAGCTCTTCATTAAACAATATTTCAGTCAGTATGAATGATATTCCCCTGGTTCTGCTGAATTCACTATACATTAGTTCACATAAGTCTTTTTTTTTTTTTTTTTTTTTTTAGTGAGGCAATTGGGGTTAAGTGACTTGCCCAGTGTCACACAGCTAGTAAGTATTAAGTGTCTGAGGCCATATTTGAACTCAGGTACTCCTGACTCCGGGGCCGGTGCTCTATCCACTGCACCACCTAGCTTCCCCCATATAAGTCTTTACAGGCCTTTCTGAAATTGTCCTGTTTGTGATTTCTTATGGCACAATAATATTCCATTACATCATATACTAAAGCTTGTTTAGCCATTCCCCAATTGATAGGCATTCCTTTGATTTCCAATTGTCAGCCACCACAAAAAAAAAAAAAGAGCTGCTATAAATATTTTTGTAAAAATAGGTCTTTGTCTCTTTTTGGGGATTTCTTCAAGACATAAATCTTGCATTGATATTGCTTGATCAAAGGGTATGCACAATTCTATTGCCCTTTGGGTGTAGTTCCAAATTTCTCTCCAGAATGGTTGGATTTGTTCACAACTCCACCAACAGTGGATAAATGGACCAGTTTTCCCACATTCCCTCCAACATCCAATAGTTTCCTTTTTATTATATTTTTCACTCTTATGGCTGTTAGGCGATACTTAAAAGTTGTTTTAATTTTCATTTCTCTTACCAATAGTGATCATTTTTTCATATGATTATAGATGACTTTTTTTTTTTGTCTGAAAACTGCTGGTTCATATCCTTTATCAGTTCTAGAATGACTTGTATTTTTATCAATGTGATTCTAGGGGGCAGCTAGGTGGCACAATGGATAGAGAACCAGCCCTGGATCCAGGAGGACCTGAATTAAAATGTGGCCTCAGACACTTGAGACTTACTAGCTGTGTGACCTGGGCAAGGCACTTAACCCCAGTTGCCTCACCAAAAAATCCCCAAAACAAAAACAAACAAAAAATAAAACCCCACCAAGCAAACAAACAAAACCCAAACCAAAAACTAAATGTGATTCTATATATTTGAGAAATGGGGCCTTTATCAGAGAAAGTTGTATCAAAAATTCTCTCCCAGTTTTCTGCTTCCCTTATAATCTTAGTTACATTAGTTTTGTTTGTGCAAAAACTTTCGAATTTTATATAATCAAAATCATCTATTTTATATTTTGTATTGCTATCTATATCTTCTTTGGTCCTAAATTCTTCCATAAAATTATCCTGAAAGCATCAAAAGTTATATATCACAGTACATATACTACAATACTATAAATGAAAACAGCTTTGAAAGATTTAAGAACTCTGATCAATGTAATATAAATTTCATTGACTCCAAAACACTGAAAAAGTCTGGCACTCATCTTTGGTCAGAAAACCAATATACTAGATAGGCAATAAAACATATTGTAAATAAGTTTTTGTTAATATTTTCTTTATTACAATATCATAACATGTGGTTCCTTCCTTTTCCCCCTCCCAGAAAGTCGTTCCATATGACAAATACACACATGTACATACAAACACACATGTATGTATATGCATATATACACATATGACATATATACATACATATTTATGTGTGTGTATATATATCTATATATATGACAGGAAAAAGGTCATAATGATTAAAAATTATGTTGAAAAAGTTTGGAAATATGCAATGTATTACTCTGGAATTCCGACCTCGATAAAGTAGCAGGTTTGTTGTGTCTTCTCATACCTCTTTGTTTGAGTCCTGCTTAATCTATAAGTTTTTTATATTTACTTTTGATTTTTATTATGTCATTATTATCTCATTCACATTGTGTAGTTGCTGTATATATTGTTTTCTTGGCACTGCTTACTTTACTCTGCAACAGTTCCTGTGTATTTTTCATACTTCTAGGCTTTCATTATACATAATTTCTTACAGCAAAGTATTATTCCATTACATTTATGTACCACAATTTGTTTAGCTGTTCCTCAGTTATTGAGTATACATTTTGTTTCCAAAGCTTTGGTATCACAAGACATGTTGTTATAAATATTTTGGAGTATATGAGGACTTTTTACCCCCACCAATGACTTACTTGGAGTATGAGCTCAATAATGGAGTCTTTGGTTCAAAGGACATGGACATTTTAGTCATTTCATTTACTTAATTCCAAATGGTTTTCCAAAATGCTCCTACCATTTTACAGTTGCACTAACAATGTATTAGGGCATATATTTTCCCACAATTCTTTTTTTTTAACCAATTTGCAGCGTGTGAGGCAAAACCTCAGGATTGTTTTGATTTCCATGCCTATTATCATTATTGATTTGGAACATTTTTATATGGTTGTGAATATTTTGCAGGTCTTATTTTAAGAACTCACTGTTTACAACCTTTGATCACTTTTCCCTTGGGGAATGGCACCCTTATCAGAGGAATTTGATAGAAAGAATATTTTCCTATTCAATCACTTCCCTTATTATGCTAGATGCACAAATTTTATCTGTGCAGAAACTTTTCAGCTTTATGTTGGTCTTCTGTTGTAAAACAGTGTTATGATATTTCAGTTACTTTGATCTGTTTTAAAGGTGTTTTTGTTCCCACTGTTTCTCTTCTCCTTATCTCTGATCCCCTCTTCTCTTTTGATGTCTCTTTCCTTTTAGGGTTTTTTTTTATTAATTCCATTTTTCTCTATTACTTTTAACTGGTTATACATTTCTTCCTCTTTTTTGTTTTTTGCTCTCAGTAATATAGATTCCCTCTTTCTCTATTCCCCTTAACCTAGTCCTGTTTCTTAGTTTTTTAGATTTTCTTTTCTTTTCTTTTGTGTATGTGTGTGTGTGGGGGGGTGGCTAATGAGGGTTAAGTGACTTGCCCAGTGTCTGAAGTCAGATTTGAACTCAGGTGCTCCTGAATCCAGGTCTGATCCTTTATCCACTGCACCACCTCCAGCTGCCTCTGTTTCTTAGTTTTTCACTTCATTTTTTTGTGTTCCTTTCCAAAAATGATTTTTCTCACTCTATTATCCCCTTTGTTTTACTTTTATTCTAAACCCTGTAAATATCTAGCCTGTCAATTCCCCCAATGTTCTTTGTTCAATCAATGTTTCCAAAGTATCTGTTCATGCTCTGTCCTCTAGAAACTGTCATTCCTTTATAGAGCTTGCCCCATGAATTCCCCTTTTTCCCAGAAGCACCTCACTTCCAGAAAAAATGCCAATTATTTCAGGTGACAGAGAAGAAACTGCTTCTCCTGTAGTTCTGTTTCCCCACCAAGTTTCTGATTATGGAGTCCATCACTCTTCTGTACCTTCTCTTTTTGACCTTTTCATTTTTTCCCCATATTGAAATCTCTTCTCTTTATCCATGCTTTCTGTCCTCAAGCTGTCAGTTCCCTACAAAGTTTTTTTTTTAATTCTTTTAATGTGTTTTTGTTAGTTTGTTTTTTGTTTCTCTTCTTTTAGGTTGTTCTTTGTGTCTGTGTATTTAGATTCCCAATCTGTTGTTCTCTCATTTATTTCTTAAGTAAAGGTTACCATTGCAGATTCATTTTTTTTCCTATTCTGTTCATTATTTTTCTTGTACAGGATCTAAATCATGCTGTTATAATTTTCATTTTGTGACTTGTGGTTCCATGTTTTCTTCAAATTCCATAGTCTCCTGTTTCATTAAATGTTGGATCATTTTTCCTTTTTCAGCAATATTTATTCATTTATGCCTGAAATCATTTAGTAAATAAAGAGACCATGTTTTCTTCTGGTGTTAGTGTTACTCCATGGTGTATAGGAGTGTTCATGTAGAACTTATACCTCAAATGTGAGGGCTTGGCAAGCCCTTTTCAGAGCTTCTCATTCACCTTTGGTATTCATCTATCACTCAACTCTGACTTGTGGCTCCAAGAACCTGTAGAAAGTGCAGTGGCCATATGTGGGTAAAACCTCTGCAGACATACTAAACCAAATTGACAATAATTGCCAGGCTTTAAATCTGTTTGTGAGGTATAGCAATATCTACCCCATACATGTGAAGACTTCCACCAGAGGAATTGAGAGGATGAAATCAACTTCAAAGGCCATGAAGGTGGCTGAAGCTGGAGCTGTAAGGAGTTCAGTCTTGGTGAGACATTAAAGATTCCAAGATCATCCACTGCATCCTGGGCCATCACCAGCCTTGTCACTGAACTTTGATGAACCTGGAGTAAAGAGTGATGATGACTACTTTAGGCAACTCTGTCTCACTTAAATCCAATTCACACACAAGTCAAGACACCACCCTATTATGTCATTGGTCCTCTTAGGGAAAAAAACAAAACTGTTTTTCTTGTTGATTTATCTTTTTATGTTCAAGGTCTTTTTTTTTTCTTACTAAAATCTCTGGTACATTCAGTCATTTTACCCCTTTATCTTCATTATCCCTTACTTCCTGACCCGTTCCCCTCTGATTATCATTTGGGAGCTGTATCTCAGCTTCCTCTGACACTGGGAAATTCATGTTTTGCCAGCCTAAGTCTCCACCCTGTTGACTTTTGGGTGGTCAGAAGTAGTCACAGCTGGATACAGTGCTCTTTCCCTCAGTCGTGATAGAATGTTACAACTACTTCCCCCCATTTTCACAGTATACTGTTTTAATAGGTTTAGAACAGTTCTGGTGAACTGTTCTATTCACTCTCTTCCCTAGTTCTTTTATCCTGGAGTAGAAGTGAAGAACTTTGACGTGCTAGTGTTTCCAAATGGCTACCCCTGACAGGTTTTTACCTTTAAGTGCTGTGGCCAAACTGTCTGTCAAGTCCCAAGCAAAATTCCACAGCTTTGAGCTAGGGTCTTCCTGGCATAAGAAAGAGGGAGGGGGAACCTGATCCAGGGACTGATTTTGATGTAAATCTGTGTCATTTCCTAGGTCTTCTAGCCAGGTCCATTTTCAATATCCCATTCTCTTTATCACTATGTGAGAAAATATTCCTAGAGATACATATATAAAAAATAGGTATAGTTACCAAATTGTGCCTCCTCCATATACATTTTAAGAAAACTCAAAAAGTAGTACTGGTTTACATTTGTTGTTATTTCTCTTGTTATTTTTTGATGGAATTTTCCCCATTAAGTATAATTCAAAAGTTATCATTTAGAGATTCTTATTTTTTTCACATTTTGGCTTCTACTCATGTAACTTTGGTCAAGGATATCTGTCCCCATTATCCATATCATTTCACAATTCCTCTGGAGTTATTTCTGGAAAATGCCCTAAAATAACTCATATTCAATATATTCTGAGAAAATTCATATGTGCTTGTGTCAAGAAACCTTATGTTGAATGGCATTTCCAAAAATACAGGGTCCTTGTAAGTATACTGTTTCAAGAGGTTTAAAACAGTTCTGTCATTCTTTGACACAATCATAAAACACATGAAGAACTCCTAGGCTACAAGATATTTCCTGAGATTTTGATTTGTTTTGTTTGTGAGTGTTGGGGAGGCATGAAGAATGAATTTTTAAATAAGTTGATTAGTTTGCTTGTGGCTATGATGGATCATATGTGTAAAATATCATTCTAAGGAGATGAAATTCAATAAGTGCTAAAGGAACATAAGCAAAAGATTACATAGGCTAAGTATTCCTTAATAAAGAGAAGTGAAAATTATTTTGATTTATGCTAATTTATACTTGTCATATATTATTAAAACACATTCAAAGTCCTAGCAAATGTCTTAAGAGTATTGTAACCCGGTAATATTTTGCCCTTTTAGCAGTTTTATTTCAGCAATTCTTTTCTATAATAGTGTAATTGGATCATACACCCCATATTTTCAGAATTTGTGATTGTACTTTATATCATATTTCTAAACTCCATTTTCAGTGTTTTATGTTATGATTTCCAGTTGCTTCTCTCCAAATAAAAATCATACAAGATTTAAGGCAATACATCAATTACTATTAGCATAAGTAGCTACAGAGATAGTAAGGGAAGCTTTCATATGTGTGTGTATATGTACGTGCATATGTATGTATATACACATGCATACACATACACATGTGTGTATGTATGTATATGTGTATGTGTATATATACATATATATGTATGTATATGTGTGTGTGTGTGTGTGTGTGTGTGTATATACATTTGTACAAGGCTGGCCTCAGATAAATTAAAAGAACAAGATGCCTTTATGTTGAAGTAATAATTTTGATGTCACAATGAGTCACTTAATATTCTTCATTTTCATGTTTAGCCACTCTCCTTTGTAGTATTTACTTTGCTTTCAGAAGTATGGGGGAGGGGGCAGCTAGGTGGCACAGTGGATAAAGCACTGGTCCTGCATCCAGGAGGATCTGAGTTCAAAACTGGCCTCAGACACTTGACACTAGCTGTGTAACCCTGGGCAAGTCACTCAAACCTCATTGCCCCGAAAAAAAAAAAAAAGTATGGGGGAGATGCTGGGATTGGTTCAGATAAAGTCTGAAAATTTAGTTCATTCAGCATTGCTTTCCATGTTAGCTCAGTAAAACTAGGTAAATGAGTCAAGTACTAACAGGGAAAGAGTCAGCAAAGTGTTCATATTAAAGAATTTCCTTAAATCCAGCTTCATCTGGGTTCAAATCCTACCTCAGACAAAGGATGAAAAAGTCATTTAACCTCTTGGTTTAAAAATATAGTGGAGATGCTGACCTCCATAGTTAAAAGGCAGGTAGTTTCATTTAGTTCTGAAAACATTGGTCCAGTTCCTATCCTTAGTGACAGATAAACAGTACTCTATGAAAACAGCGTAGCCAAAATATTTTCATTTAAACTGAGTGATTATCGTTACAAATTCAAAACCAAAAGTAATGGAGGTCAAGTAAGAAAGACCACTCTAATTTGATTTCTCACCTCAGTTTTCATGAGCCTAATTTATAATTAATGATTGGTCTAGAAAAGGACAAAAATATCAAGCTAATTGTTCACTTGTCCAAAACCTAGACTTTTAAAATGATTATTAAATGCCTTGTGCTCTTTTTTTAGATTACACCAAGTAACACATATGGCCAGAAAAAATATATTAGAAATATTTTGTCCTCATATTAATGATTAAATAAAAGACGGTTTTAAATAATGTGAAATTTATTTAAGTCACGGAAAATATTTGCAAGTATGCTCCCCCAAACATATGTGATAAATATGGAATTTTTATAGAAAATATCTAATTGACCCTGAACTTTTATGATAATCAAAAGTAGATTAGTAGGCATTTCTTTCCTGTGTAAATGCTAACAGATTTTTTATTACTTTGCTTATTTTAAGTTTTGTTTGTATTTTGTTATTTTATAAAGATACCATTTTGGGGGGGAGCACAGCATTATGTAAACTCAGAGAGAGTACTAAAATGTCCTTCATCAGAAAGAATTCAAAATAATTCAAAATATTTTTGCTTTGATCTTTAGAACATATCCTAGGTGATTTGCAGAACTAGAATTTCTTCTTGTAAAATGTGTTTCAGCATGTGGACATATGTATAGGTCTTCCATTTTCCATAGAGCCTAGGTCTGAAAGAACAGTCCTCATTGGTTGTGGATTCTGGCAAGGAGTCCTTTATAAGATTGGAGATTACAAAAAAGGGGTCATAAGTAGGGAGTTGGAAAGCACAAATAGAAAAGCAAGTGGATATAGCCTTTTTGTAAGCTTAAACAGAAGAAGCCACATATGGAGTTGTAATAATGTAAAGACAACTGACTGTCATGTGAAATTTATTGGGGTAACAAATTGAATTCTGGACTCAGACTTTTCTTAGGAAAAGAAACTCCAAGTGTCCCACAAGTTCATACCCTAACTGCTTTTGGCTGGCTCTGTAAGTCCAGAAATAACTCTGTTCCTTATTATTCCTCATATTAAAGTATGGTACCCTGGAAAGTGAAAGATATTTTACCTCTTTGGGTAGGGAATGAGTGGATTATTTATTTCTTATAAGATTGTTTTATCATAGAACTGGAGCTGGAAAGCATCTCAGATGTCACCTCGTTTAACCCCCTCATTTTGAGGATCAAGAAACTAAGGTATAGGGAAATTAAGTGACTTAGCCAGGGTCATGCAGGTAGTAAGAGACAGAACTAGGATTTTAATTTTGGCCCAAGACCCCACATTTAATGCTCCAAGGTTATGACTTTCTCCACTGAATAATTCAAAGGATCATAGTTTCAAAGATTTAGAATTATAGGGACCTTAGAAGTCATTAAATCCAAAGCCTTCACTTGACAGATGAGGAAAATGAGGACTATTAGGTCACAGACCTAGTAAGTATCTGAGATTGGATTTGAATTCAGGTCATCCCACACCACTTGACTCTCTTGTTATTTATATTGTTTCATGTCTTTATTCAATGCTTTTGCTAATAGTTATGTGTCTCTAGTGTGGTCTAGAAACAGAGAAATAATTAAGATGGGAACTCAGAATTTAAATGGAACAGTTAATTATCCTCACCTTCAATATACCCCAAAATTGAATGTAGCTAGAGGGGCAACAAGCTGATTGCTTTGTATTTTTTTCAAATTATTTTTTGCATAATAGCAGTTTGAATAATTGAATTATGAAACCCCAGACATTTTAAAATATCATAATCTAGAAAATGCTAGATGGAATTCCTCCTAAGTTTGTCCTCCCCTCAGAATAGAATATTAGTTCCTGTGTTTGGAAAAAAAATAATTATAACAACTGAGGATCCATACCCATCGGTGCTTTCTTTTATATTTTTAAAGATAATTCATATGTGCATTCATGTTTGAAAGACTGTTTTTTGCAAATGTAAAAACATTAAGTACTTTAAAAAACGTATACAGTAGGGGAGGTTTCCATTTCCTTTATTAAGAAGACCAAAAAGAGAAGTAAAAAATACAGCTCTGATAACAGGAATGTCAATTGGAGTACATATGGTTTCCATTTGGGGTACTTTGAAGACACACATGTGTATGTGCTTGTTTGTATATGATCATCATCATCATCACTGAGGTAATGTTACCTACTAGGAGTTTAAACCTGAGGAGAAATAATAACTACCATAATTCTTTCTAGCCTTGATGAAGATTCTCACCCTCATCATATATTTGTGTATACTCACAGAGATCTATTTGTTCTTGTATCAAGTATTTTTTCTTTATAAGAATTTTTTATTTTTAACAATAATTTTTGAGAAACCTAGCATATGCAGTTAGCATCTGCTTCTTAAACAACTTTCAGACTCTCAAATATAATGTATTTCAAGCACCAACACAGGGATTCAAATTTGGGGGCTTTATAGATATGAAAACTGAAAGCAAAGAACATTGTAGAAGGTAAAATAAATAAAAAAATAAAAATGAACAAAGCAGGCATTCCATCACCTTAGCCTAGTTTGTTTCATTTATGTTAGCTACTATAATCCTAGGCCCCATTTTTCTAACACTTACTTCAGATAAATATATCTTCTAAAATCAAATTCAACACTCAGTTTAGGTTGATGAAAGATTAAGAGTGCTAGACATTTTGTACCTCTGCTTATCCATCAAAAAAACCCATCAGTTTATTAAACAAAAGCACTGGTTTCTCCTACAATTCTTTCTCTTCATTGGTGATCCTTTATTTAAAAATGTATTTTAATTTCTTTTATTTAAAGGTCATTCTCTCTGGTAAAGCAGACTTTCTGGGTCACTTTATAATGTGTATGCAAAAGGCTGCAATGAATCCTTGCAACCAAAGAGGCTCTTTACACTTCAATCCATCCTCCATAAACTTGACCAAATGATTTCCCAAAAGGGCAAATATGCTATATCACTTCCTATTCAATAAACTCCAGTGGTTCCCCAGTACTTATAAGTTTAAATATAAACTGCTCTGTTTAACATTTAAAGAACCCCTATGCCTTCTATCTTTCCTAAACATTACTCTATTCCAAGTACCCTATGGTCTAGTCACATTTTTTTTTTCACTGATGTCATTGACATAATTTACTCCACCTCTCACCTCCATGTATTTGCAATAAGGCTGACCCACGTGCTTAGATTTTCTTCTACCTCATTTCTACATTTCTTGGTTTCTTTAAAATTCAGCTAAATATTACTTTTCAAATGTGATTTTTTTATCCCCTCCTTCACTCAAACACACTAGCATCTTTATCTCCATGGATGCCTTTCTTCTCCATTAGAACATAAGTTCCTTGAGGACAAGACAGTCTCTTTTTTGTCTGTACATCCCCAACAAATGGAAAAAAATGCCAAGTACCTGGGCTTAGTAAATGGTTGTTGATTGGTATATTGATTTTTACAAAATAAGCAAAATTTATTTTCACTTTTTTTTCATTCATGTATTCATTCACCCTTTAATTCATGGCTTCCTATGACCTAGGACTTCATTGACCTTATGATGTATTGGAGTTGAAAACATGCCATACTGACCCATTTATACCCAACTTGATTCTAAACTGTCCTTTGACACTTCAGTGAGTTTAGCTATTTAGTGTTTCATTTTTTCAAGGTTTTGCTTGATAACTGATTTGCTATTCTGGTGACCTTGTTTTAGCAAAGTCAATAACAAACAATGAAAATATCCTAAGCCTATGGCTTAATGTTTGGAGATTTACAGTTGAAATGTAAAATAAAATAACTCTGAAATACCATCTCACACCTCTCAGATTAGGTAATATGCTAGAAAAGGAAAAGGACAAATTCTAGAGAAGATGTGGAAAAATGGGATACAAAACACTAGTGCTAGAGTTATGAAGTAGTCTAAGTGTTCTGGAGAACATTTTTTTTTTCAGCAACAAACATTTATTTTATTTTCCAGTTACATGTAAGGGTACTTTTCAACATTCATTTTCATAAGATTTAGAGTTCCAAATTTTTCTCCCTCCCTCCTTCCCTTTCTTCCCACCTCCACAAGATCACAACCAGGTTATATATGTATAATCCACAAGTGTTTTTTTTTATCAGTTCTTTCTATAGGGGTGCATAGTAAGCTTCCTGATTAGTCCCTTGGGATTGTCTTGGATCATTGCATTGCTGAGAGTAGTTAAGTCATTCACAATTGCTCATTGAATAATACTGCTGTCAGTATGCACAATGTCCTCCCAGCTTTGCTCACTTCACTATACATCGATGTTCATTAGTCTTTCCAGGTTTTTCGGGGATCATCCTGTTTGTCATTTCCTGTAGCACAAGATCATTCCACTACAATCATATAACACAACTTTCTCCATCATTCCTCATTTGATGGACATTCCCTTTATCCTCAATTCTTAGCCTCCACCAAGAGTTGCTATAAATATTTTTTGTACAATTTTCTCACCTTTCCTCTTTTTCATAATTACTATTGTTAACTGTTTCCCTTCCATCCTATTGCCTTCCCCATGATATTTATTCTATTATCCATCTTCTTTCATCCTATCACTCTTCAAAAGGAATTTGCTTCAGTCTGTCCCCTCCCCCACTCTGCCCTTCCTTTTTTTTTTCTTTTGAGCCTCTCTTTTTATCCCCTTCCCCTCCTATTTTCCTGCAGGGTTAGAGAGATTGTTCCACCCAATTGAGCGTGTACATTATTCCCTCCTAGAGTCAATTATAATGAGATTGACGTCTTTGAGCCAATTCTGATGAGTGTTAAAATCATTTACTGCCCAGATTAAATTAGTGATCACTTGATGTAATCTCGTTGCTAAAGGAGCTAAAGGGGTGGAGTCAAGATGGCAGAGAGTAGCCAGCAAATCATGTGAGCTCTCATTCCATTCCCTCAAAACGAACATTAAATCAAGCCTCTAAAAGGATTCAGAAGCTACAGAACCTGCAAAGAGACAGAGAGACACAGGCTTTCAACCAGAGATAATTTAGAAGACTTCATGAAAGGTCGGTCTCATTCAGGCAAAAGGGAGGCTCAGCTCACTGCAGCACAGCATGTGGGAGAGGGTGGGGCAAGTCAACAGGAAGATGTGGACATAACCGAGCAACTAAGGCCCTTGGATCCTCACACAACAAGCCAGTGGCACAGCAGAACAGTGGTAAAACCCACCTACACCAGCCGAGAGGGCAGGTTGCCAGCTGGAGGGATACCCACAGGACAGGCACCTGAAGGCCTACTGATCCTAGCATACTCAGGAAGCCCAGAGCCACGTCCACTGATCCCAGAGTGCTCTGACAGAAAGTCCAGGGTGGTGAAAAATCTACAAGCCATAGAGGCTTCAGTGTAAAGAACCAGTGACACAGCTCCTATATCCCAGCACAAGAAGCTTGAAATAGGGACTTTGCTGCCCCCAGAGGAGACCTCAACGTTAAAAAAATAAAAAATAAAATAACCTGCATTATGAGTAAAAAACAAAAAAGAACTCTCACAATTGAGAGCTTCTGTGTTGACAGGGAAGAAGCAAACACAAATTCAGATGTGGACAATAGTCCCAAATGGCCTACATGTGAAACCTCAGGTGGGAAGATGAATTGGTCTCACAAAGAAAAAGCCTTCTGGGAGGAGCTCAAAAAAGATTTAAAAAATCAATTGAGAGAAATGAAAGCAACACAAGAAAATTATGAAAAAAAAAGAATCAGCAGCTTGGAAAAGGAAGTACAAAGATTGACTGAAGAAAACAATTCCTTAAAAAAATTCATCTAGCCAAATGGAAAAAAGAAAAGGTGCATAATCTCACTGAAGAAAACAATGCCTTAAAAATTCATTTGACCAAATGGAAAAAAAGGTGCATAATCTCATTGAAGAAACAATGCCTTAAAAATTAAAATTGGACAGTTGGAAGATAACGAATCCATGAGACACCAGGAATCCGTCAAGCAGATTCAAAAGAAGGAAAAAATAGAAGAAAATGTGAAATACCTCCATTGGAAAGACAACTGATCTGGAAAACAGATCCAGGAGAGACAATTTGAGAATGATTGGACTGCCAGAAAGCCATGACCAGAAAAAGAGTCTAGACACCATATTCCAGGAAATTATTAAGGAGAACTGCCCTGATATCATAGAATCAGAGGATAAAATCATCATTGAAAGAATCCACCGATCACTTCCCGAAAGAGACTCCTAAAGGAAAACTCCAAGGAATATTGTAGCTAATTTCCAGAATTATCAGGTGAAGGAGAAAATACTCCAAGCAGCCAGAAAGAAGCAGTTTAAATACCATGGAGCCACAGTTGGGATTGCTCAGGACCTAGCAGCTTCAACATTAAAGGATCTCAAGACTTGGAATATGATATTCTGGAAGGCAAAGAAGCTTGGACTTCAGCCAAGAATCTATTACCCAGCAAAACTGATCATTCTCTTTCAGGACATTCAAGGACACTGGGGACTTTCAAGGTTTCCTGAGAAAAAGACTAGAACTAAATAGAAAATTCGATCTTAATGTACAAGATTCAAGAGAAGTTTAAAAAGGTAAACAGGGGAAAAAAGAAGTTACTCAATTAGGTTAAACTGTTTATATCCCTACACGGGAAGATAATATTTATAACTCTTGAGAATTGTAAATGTATTTGGGCAGACTGAAGGATTATACACAGAGGGTATAAATATAAATTGTCTTTGATGTGTTAACATAAAGGAAATTAAGATGTTAAAAAGGGAGTTTATAGGGAGAAGAGGAAAGGGGAGGTGGAATGGGGTGAATTACATCATATGAAGAGGTGAAAGAAAAAACTATTACAATATTGGGAAAGAAGGGAGGGGTGAACATTGTTTCAACCCTCCTCTCATTAGATTTCATTCAAAAAGGGAATAATATATACGTTCATTTGGATAAAGAAACTTAGCTTATTCTTTAGGGAAATAAAAGGGGAAGGGATAGAAGGGAGGGCAAAAGCAAGGGAGAAAAAGGTAAAGAAAAGGGAGGGGGTGATAAAAAGGGAGGGCAGATTGGGGGAGGCAGGTGTAAGAAGCAAAACATTGGTGAGGAGAAATAGGGTGAAAGAAGCAGGGAAGTACAAAGGGGGTAAATAGAATGGAGGGGAATAGACGGTAAAAATAATTGTGAATGTGAATTTGATGAACTCTGCTATAAAACAGAAGTGAATTGCAGAGTGGATTAAAAGGTAGAATCCTACAATATGCTGTTTACAAGAAACACATTTGAAGCAGAGAGATACACACAGAGTAAAAGTAGAAGTCTGGAGCAGAGTATATTATGCTTCATCTAAAGTAAAAAAAGCAGGTGTAGCAATCCGTATCTCAGACAAAGTGCAGGCAAAAATAGATCTCATTAAAAGAGATAAGGAAGGAAACTACATCTTGCTAAAAGATACTATAGATAATGAATATCAATATTAAATATGTATGCGCCAAGTGGTATAGCATCCAAGTTCTTAGAGGAGAAGTTAAATGACTTACAAGAGGAATTAGACAGTAATACTATACTAGTGCGGGATCTGAATCTTCTCCTCTCAGAATTAGATAAATCTAGCCAAAAAATAAATAAGAAAGAAGTGAAAGAGGTCAATAGAATACTAGAAATGTTAGACATGATAGATGTCTGGAGAAAACTGAATGGGGATCGAAAGGAATATACCTTCTTCTCAGCAGTACATGGCACATTCTCAAAAATTGACCATGTATTAGGGCACAAAAACATCATAGTCAAATGTAGAAAGGTAGAAATAGCAAATGCATCCTTCTCAGATCATGATGCAATAAAAATTACATGTAAGAAAGAGCCATGGAAAAGTACACTGAAAATCAATTGGAAACTAGAAAATTTCATTCTAAAGAATGAATGGGTCAAACAACAAATCATAGAATCAATCAATAATTTTATGCAAGAGAATGACAATAATGAGACAACATACCAGAATCTATGGGATGCAGCCAAAGCAGTGCTTAGAGGAAATTTTATAGCTCTAACTGCTTACATGAATAAAAAACAGAAAGAGGAGATCAATGAATTGGGCATCCAACTTTAAAAGCTAGAAAGAAAACAAATTAGAAATCCCCAATTAGATACTAAACTAGAAATCCTGAAAATTAAAGGAGAAATTAATAAAATTGAAAGCAAGAAAACTATAGAATTAATCAATAAAACTAAGAGCTGGTTTTATGAAAAAACCAATAAAATAGATAAAATATTGGTTAATTTGATTAAAAATATAAAGAAAACCAAATTACCAGTATCAAACATGAAAAGGGTGATGTTACCACCAATCAAGTAGAAATTAAATCAATAATTAGGAATTATTTTGCCCAACTGTATGCCAATAAATTTATCAATCTAAATGAAATGGATAAATATTTACAAAAATACAAACTGCCCAGGTTAACTGAAGAGGACATAAAATCCTTAAATAAGCCCATATTAGAAAAAGCAATTGAACAAGCCATTAATGAACTCCCTAAGAAAAAATTCCCAGGGCCAGATGGGTTTACAGGTGAATTCTACCAAATGTTTAAAGAACAATTAATTCCAATATTATACAAATTACTTGGAAAAAATAGGTGAAGCAGGAGTTCTAACAAATTCGTTTTATGACACAAATATGGTGGTGTCAAAAGCAAAACCAGGCAGAGCAAAAACAGAGAATGAAATTTATAGACCAATTTCCCTAATGAATATTGATGCTAAAATCTTTGTTCAGTTTTTAAAGCCATTGAAAACTTTCTCAGCCTAATAATTAATATTCTTCTCACTGAATTGTACAGAGCAGTCAGGAGGGGAAGAATTGAGACAGAGAGACTAATGGGAAGGCAGACATCAAAATAGATCAGGTGAGGAATATCACCAAAGATGATGGCCTGGGGCAGCTAGGTGGTGCCGTGGATAAAACATCAGCCCTGGATGCAGGAGGACTTGAGTTCAAATCCGGCCTCAGACACTTGGCACTTACTAGCTGTGTGACCTTGGGCAAGTCACTTAATCCCAGTTGCCTCATAGAAAAAAATAATTTGAAAAGTCTACAAGCCAAGACTAAAGTGGAGGGAGAGTTGGTGCATAACTTTGTTTACTTATGGTCATGCACTCAATGAATCCCTGAGGCAGAGATACAATACAGTATGCATTATTTCTCTGCTGATTGTGCTACTTTTTACCTGAATCCAAGGAAGCGGAGGTTATCCACAGCCAACACCACACCATCAATAGGTGGTGGTTACAACAAATGGAGAAACTTTGAATGTCATGGATAAGTTAATTTACCTTGTCAGTATACTTTCCAGGGATGTAACTTAAATAATGAGGTTGATGCACATGTTTTTCATGGCTGGCTCAGTGTTTAGGAGGCTCCAAAGAAAAGTGTGGGAGAGAAGAGGTATGAGATTGTCTACCAAACTGAAGGTCTATAAAGCCATTGTTCTGACTTCATGGATGTATGCCTGTGAAATCTGGATGATATACGAGTGCTATTCCAGGAAACTGAATTGCTTCCATTTGAATTGTCTTAGAAAAAATTTTAATATCACTTTGCAATATAAGATACCAGACATGGAGGTCCTTTCTCAAGGTACACTTCCATGCATTCAAACTCTAATGCAGAGAACACAACTGTGATGGGCTTGCCACATTGTTCAAATGCCAAATATGCATTTCCCTAAAAGACTATTTTATGACGAGCTCACACAAGGAAAGAACTCACATTTAGGTTAAAAAAACTAATACAAAGACACTCTCAAAGTCACTCTGAAGAATTTTGGAATTGATTGTGAGATATGAGAGACACTGGTATAGGACTGCCCACATTAAAGAACTAGCTGTGCTCCATAAGAGAAATAGAATTGCAGTAGTTCAAAAGAAATGGGAGATTTACAAATTTAAAAACATCTCCTTTCCGAAAGGAAAAAAAAAAGATGATGGCCAAAATTAGCACAATCAGCAAAGAAATAATGCATACAGTATTGTATCTCTGCCTCAGGGACTTCATTGAGTACATGACCATATGTAAACAAAAAGTCATGCACCAACTCTCCCTCCACTTTAGTTTGGCTTGTAGCCTTTTCAAGTTAAATAATTTACCATCATTTCAGTAGCTGACCTTGATGCTGTTTTTGTCCTGGTTGAGGGTATCCAACAACATCAATGAAAACATCATTCTAAAAAGCAGGGGAGCAAACACATAGCCCTCCTTTACTCCATGGTGACTGAGGAAGCTCAAAAGCACTATGCATTATTCAGAACGCATGCAAGCATGCCATTGTGAAACTGTTATTCAATACTAATGAACCTCTCCAAGCAAGCAAATTTCACCATGATCTCCAACAAGCCCTCATGACTGGCAATATCAATGGCCTTGGTTAGATTGACAAATTTCTATTCTACTCCTGGCATATCTCCTGGAGTCATTGGGCAGCAAACACTGTATCGACAATTCTTTGGTGCTTTCTGAAGTAGATGACCATCTTCTGGGTGAAGGATCACCTATTAAGGAGAACTCTGGCGAGAGTATTGCCAGATGGGGGCAGCTAGATGGCACAGTGGTTAAAGCACCGGCCCTGGATTCAGTAGTACCTGAGTTCAAATCCGTCCTCAGACACTTGATACTTACTAGCTGTGTGACCATGGGTAAGTCACTTATCCCCCATTGCCTACCAAAAAAAAAAAGAATACTGCCAGAGATATAGAATAGAATCTTGCCAGAGAGATACCCTAGGAGACACTCTGCTGTGATTGGCACAGGACAACCTATTTCCTTTTCCTTTATAAAGATGAACAATGGAGGTATATTTGAACTCCTGGGATTCTCACCACTTCTTGCCATATTAACTGGAAAACTTCAGTCAGCTTTCCTATAAGCAGTAAGCCCCCTGCCTTGCAAATCTCAGGTAGAATAAAATCAGCATCAGGTGCTTTGCCACATGAGAAGAATCTAATGGGATTCTGTAGTGAGACTCTAATGGGTTAACTTGGAATAGCAGTGAGACTGATAAACAGGCTCCTCTTCCTTGACGCAAAGGAGGCTCCTCTTCCCCTTTTTCCCATGTATTCCTCTTCCTCTTATCTTTGGGTCTGGATTGTAACAAGCAGGTCTCTCTGACTTCACATACGTGCGTTTTTCTCTTGGGTAAACCATAATAACAGTACATCCTGCTTTTGTACATTTTTGTGCTAATGTAAGATAAAGATAAACCTCTGATGCATGAATTTCTTTGTTTAAGATGACTATATAAAGGAGAAAAAGACTTGCAATAAACGGCACTTGCTTCACATATGCTTGTGTCCATTTTCTCTGTTCCTTTCAGATTCATCGCCGACCGCGACAGGATTCAAAACTTCTTCCTTAGTTAGAAGTTCAGCTAGAAAACAACTGACTCAAATCTGAGGTAAATGGTTAACGGCTTCAGCATTGGTTGATGATCTGTTGAGAACACAGTGGAAGGGTTGAGTCCAACTTTTGAGGATCATATCCTTAACACTAATCATTATGGCTCCATTAGTGCTGAGTAGTTGCCATGGTCTTTGGCCAATAAATAGTCTTCAGGGAATCATAAAATTTCTTTGGGTTGTTACGATCCGTGTAAAACTGAATGTTGTCTGTCTTCTTGCCAACCCAAGAATCCTGCATCTCCCTAAGGTTCACTTCAATTTTTTTAAATTTTTTGCTGGGCAATGGGGGTTAAGTGACTTGCTTAGGGTCACACAGCTAGTCAGTGTCAAGTGTCTGAGGCCACATTTGAACTCAAGTCTTCCTGAATCCAACGTTGGTGCTTTATCCACTGTACCACCTAGCTGCCCCTCCATTTGATTTTTGATGAAATTAAATGCTGTCTTCTTAGAGAGCAACTTCATTACTCTCACATCCTTTCTATCTCTTCTCCTTAAAATGCCACAATCAATTAAATGCCAAAGTTTGTCACAAGGATGCTTACATGAAGTTTTATTGTGTTTAGATAAATGGAAGACAGTGGTGATGAGTAGGTCATGAGATGCACAAGTCTTCAGTAGTATGTGATTATTGCTGTTGCTGCTTCTGACTCCATGTCTTCAACAGACTGCCTACCATGTCTGATAATCTATGCCTACTCTGGCATTAAAGTTTCCCAGAATCACAAGTTTGTCTTCTTTCAAAACATTGATGATGGATGTTTCCATGTTTTCATAAAATTTTTCTTTGACCTCTTCATAGTTTATTATGTAGGGGGAGAAGCAATGATGATATGGCATAGCACTTTTCTGCAAGAAAATTGTCATGAGCTTGTTATTCACTCTTTTTGTGAAGCATACAAACTTGTTGACTAGATTAAATTTTATTGTAAAACCTATGGCATCTTCACAACCCTCCTCATCATGAAAAATGTGTATCCAGTTCCAAATTCAGTAAGCTGGACTTAATTTGTGCCAGCCTTGTTTCACTCAGAGTTGCTATTTGGATGCAATAAATGCTAAGATCTCTCACAAGAGCTGTTCCTCTTTCAGATCTACTGGATTTTGTGTTGTACATAAGTGTGCACACATTCCATGTACCAATGGTGAATGGAATAATTTTTGCAAAAAGCTTTGTACATATTTTTGTATTTTGACATCAGGGTAGCATCCCATCCTGTTACAGTAAGTAGTCTATGTTAAGTTTGAATAAATTCAACAATTTTAGGGCATCTTTTCTAGACCCTTTCTCATGACAGAAGGTAAGCAATGAAGTTCTTAAAAATGGCTCCTCTGAGACCCAGCAGACTGCTGAATGCCATTGCAGCTACAGTACCATGAGAAGTTGATCCTATGCACTGGGCCTCCTGTGTGCATGGTTGTGACTACAGTTCCCATTGTATCCATACCTGTTGCTTCTTTACTTGCCTGTTGTCACAGGACTTCAAGGTAAGTAAAAATGGTAAAGTAGTGTGTGTGTGTGTGTGTGTGTGTGTGTGTGTGTGTGTGTGTGTGATGTCTTCTAACTCATCTCTAAATTGGATTTAAGTGAGGCAGGATTGCATGAAATTGATGGCCTTACTCTCTCTTCTAAAGTCATTGGAGATCCAGTGGCAAGACAAAAGTCAAGATGACTAGAGATGGCTTTGAATGCAGTGGATGACCTAGGCATCAAAGATGCCTACCCAAATTCTAAGCGTTCCATATCACCTGCATCAGCTGCCTTCATGGCCCTTTGGATCAAATTATTCACATCTACCTATTTCAGCAGTAGCAGTCTTCACCTACTTGGGATGGATACCCCTCTACTTCACCAATAGGCTTGAGGCCCATCAGTTACCCTCAATTTTGTTTAGCACATCTTCCAAAAATGTTTTCAGGATGTGGCCACTGTGAATGCTATTGTTTCTTGGAAACACAGGTAAGAGTTGGGTATAGGTGGACAAAGGTGGAAAGTAACCCTGAAAAAGTTCTCAGCAGCACTTACACCAGAGGAACTAGCCTTCTCTTCATGTCCTGTATACCCCAGTACTGGTCTTAGAATCAGCTAAACTTGGCTTCAAATTCTGCCTCAGACACTTATTACCTGTATGACAAGAGGAAACCATTTCATCTATATGAGGCTTATCTGAAAAAAAAAATGTATTAGACAAGATGGACTTAAGGGGCTTTATAATTATTTTGCTTTTTTATATCCCTATCATTTAGCATAATCTTTTGTACATAATATTTAATAAATGCTTATTCATTCCTTCCAGCTTTAAATCTATTATCCTTTAAAATTATATGTGTGTCTGCATAAAGTCCACTTTTAGGTTGAAATCTTATGGTTTATTCCCTTGTATACAGTGATTTCAGTAAGAAGGTAATTTATCAAATATCCAAGCCCATGATTAGATTCTTTGTAGTCTTAGAATTAACAAACTGGAAATTTGGAACCAAATCCAAAGACGGAAGGGGAGCAAAAGTTATTGCCATGGTAATCATATAATTTGGGGCTATATAATTCTAGATATAGGCATAGCCTATATCTTTGGCACAAGGGGAAACATATGGTGAATATTATCAAATGAATTAGTAAGTACTGAAAATGAATATGAGCCTTTGATGCTGACTCTACAACTTTTTTTTAACTTGATTTTTTTAGCTTTTTTCTGATAGGGGCTTGAACTCTAGCTATATAACACAAGAAAAAATATTTTTGATAGGGAAGGATAAAAGTTTCATAAAATTTTGCCACAGTTCCAAATCATGCCTTCAAATAATAGTAACTGGAATTAAAGTGTTGGGATTTAATTTAAAATATTTTATCTACTTTGATCCTCACAATATAACACATTATCCTTTTACCCTAAACACTCCTATTTTTTCAACTTTCTTATTATTGTCAAGGGCAGTACCTTCCAGTCACTCAGATTCACAACCTTAGTGTCTTCCTCAATTCCTTATTCATATTCATCCCACATATTCAATTTGTTGTCACATTTTGTTCTTTTAAAACACCTTTTATATATGCCTGTCCCCTTATCTCTTCATGCCTAGAATACTTGTCTTGATTATTTACCCTTCCACTTGTGGTTTCTTTCAAGACTCAACTCAAAACATTCATTCATTCATTCTTTCTTTCTTTCTTTCTTTCTTTCTTTCTTTCTTTCTTTCTTTCTTTCTTTCTTTCTTTCTTTCTTCCTTCCTTCCTTCCTTCCTTCCTTTCTTTCTTCCTTCCTTCCTTCCTTCCTTCCTTCCTTCCTTCCTTCCTTCCTTTCTTTCTTTCTTTCTTTCTTTCTTTCTTTCTTTCTTTCTTTCTTTCTTTCTTTCTTTCTTTTTCTTCTTTTTTTTTTTTGCTTGCAGGGCAATGAGGGTTTAGTGACTTGTCCAAGGTCACACAGCTAGTATGTGTCAAGTGTCTGAGGCTGGATTTGAACTCAGGTCTTCCGGAATCCAGGGCCAGTGCTCTATCTACTGCATCACCTAGATGCCCAAAACAGACTTTCTGCAGTAGGTTTTTCCCCATATCCTGGTAATGTGTTTCTTTATTTTCAGGTTATATTAAATTTACACTTTATTTATCTTATATGCATAAAGTTATTCACATATCACTATGATTATGAGACTTTAGGGGAGGAATAGTGTTTTTGCTTTTCTTTGAATCCCCAGTGCTTATCACAATGCCTGTCATATACTGTAAACACTCAACAAATTTTTAATTGACTGTTGACAACCCTATAGGTTTAAGTACTTCAATTATTATTATTATTCGCACTTAAAGATGAAGAACCTGAAGTTAAGATGTTATGTGACTTGCTTTGCATAATACACCTAGTAAGTGTCCATGGCAGATTTCAAATCCATGTCTTCTGGACTTCAGGCATAGCACTTTATTTTCTGTGGTTCACTGTTTATACCCATCCCTTTTGGATGGATGCATGCAGTTAAATGATATCTCACTAGGAGTCAGGTGTGTACTATGTAGCCAGGAACACAAATTAATTGACCTGTATGATGATTCAATCTATGATGTCGACTTGTTAGCAACACACTTTAACCAACTACTGTACTTCGTGAAAGACTAGAGATCTGTAACATACATCTTCTAATTTAACATAATACTTAGATTTGAATTAAAATTGATAGTCAAGAATTTTAATGTTATTGAAAAAGTTTGTGAGAAAGGACATTTTCTCTCCATGTAGCAAACTGCATGTAAAATTTTAAATAAATAATTTTATTTAGAGATTCTTATGTTTCAAGAATACCAGAAAATATTACTCCAATTCATTAAATAAATGATTTTTCATCTCCAGAAGCTACAGTTGTCAAGAATGAGATTTAGTATTAAATAGACAAGTTATGAATGTAATAACCATGCTAAAATCACTATTGATTCCCCCACACATACATACCTCCTCCCCAACTTGGGCCACTTAGGGGAGTTGATTTTCAACCATGAATTTTCTTTCTTAGTGGTGAAAGTTTTGGCAACTGAATTTATAACTAACTTATATTAAATGACTTAGAAAGTTCTCTTGTGATGGGGTAGAGGCAAGATGGCAGAGGAAAGGCAGTGACTTGCTTGAGCTCTCCCCAAGACCCCTCCAAATAACTTCAAATAATGACATAAGACAATTCCTGGACCAGCATAACTCCCCAAAAGAGTGAATAATTTTCTAGCCAAAGACAACTTAGAAGGTTGGCAGGAAAAGTTTGTTGGACTTGGGTAAGAGTAGAGTGCAGACCCAGCCCCAGCACAGCCCCAGCCCTAGGCCCAGTAAACTAGGAGCAGGCCTTGGGTGCCTTTGAACCAGCAACAGCAGGAATTGCTTCCGGAACTCAGCACACAGATGATAAGGGGATTGAACAACTGGCCAGAAGGAGATTACAGGGATCTCTTTGCTAGTATTGAGGCATGACACTGTTGTTTTGCCCATACTGAGATCCAGGTAACAGTCTTGGGTGGCAGTCCCAGGTGGGGGAGGAGCACAAGCACACAAAAGCTTTCAGAAACAATGGAATGGGACTGTGTTCATAGTTCCAGGGTAGAAAAATATGCTTGTGGTTGCTTATAGTCAAGGCGTTTAGAATTAAATTACAAAAAAAAAAAATTTCCAAAATTCAATGATTGTAGGGGGGCAGCTAGGTGGCACAGTGGATAGAGTACTAGCCTTGGATTCAGGAGTACCTGAGTTCAAATCTGGCCTCAGACACTTGACACTTACTAGCTGTGTGACCCTGGGCAAGTCACTTAACCCCCATTGTCCCACACACACGCAAAAAAATTCAGTGATTGTATTGGTTGTTGCATTTGGCATTTGACAGATTCATTCATTCAAAAATTAATCAATTAATTCACAAAAACTTGTTAAAAATGTTGGGGCAGCTAGGTAGCACTGGCCCTGAAGTCAAAAGGACCTGAGTTCAAATCTAGTTTTATATACTTACTAGGTGTGTGACCTTGGGCAAGTCACTTAACCCCAATTCCCTCCCTCCTAAAAGCCCCATATATCAATTAGTGTCCTAGATTCTGGGGATAAAAAGACAAAAAATGCAAAAGTTACTGCCCTCAGAGAGCTTGATATTCTGGTTTCAAGTCCTGCCTCTTACATTTATGAACCAAGTGAACACTAGCAAATCATTTATCAGTGATTTTGACAACTTTCTAGGCCTATAAATTACAGAAAAGTTGCAATATGCATCGTGGAGAGAGATTTTAACATTTAGTTTTCTACATTGTTCAAAGCACATATCAGGATTTTTATACAGTTCAAAGGATTGTGCTAGATCCTGAAAATACAAAAAATATTAAAAGTATCACAATCTTTGTCTTCAAGGACCTTACAATCTAATTGAGGAAATATGACAAGTACACAAGTAAGTATAGTATAAAGTAGAATGTAATAGGGGAAGAAAAAATATTAAGATTTTTTTTAAGTTGGAGAGAGAAATAATTTTTAGCTGCATGAAACCTGTATTCCTCAAATGGAAATTTGACACTTAACTTGGGCCTTGAAGGAAAAGAAAGATTTTAAGAGGCAGAGCTAAGAAGGGAGGATGTTTCTTTTCAGTAATTGATTAATTGATTGATTTTTACTAAAGTTATAATTAAATGTGAGTTTCTGCTTGATAGGAGGTTTGTATTTGGCCATGCTCTGTACAGTAAAGAATATTTTAGGTGCTTAGTCACTAACAACTAATGGTGAATTGCAAAGATAGCAGGAAGTTGTTTATTATTATTATTATTAAGTGTCAGATGAGCAATGATTATAAATTTCACAGTTATATATTTCTAAATCAATGTGGGATCAGCTTAATAGTGTCTCTGTCTTTGTCTATAGTTGTCATAAAATAGTTCTAATTGGATCCTGGAGAGGTTTAACTTTGAAATAGTTTGCTAGATAATGTCACTTTCGATTTTCTCCTGGCTTCATCTGAGTCATTCATTCATTAATTCATTTAATGAATCAAAGATTAATTCCTGCCAGGCACTGGGCTAAAGATGAAAGCAACAAAAGAAGAAGGAAGGAAGGAAGGAAAGAAAAAAAAAACTGCCCCCAGAGAGTTTACCTTGTAAAGGGAAGGCAAAATTTATAAAAGTAGTTACACAAAAAATACACACAGAGTAATTGTGAGGTATTCTTAGAAAACAAGTCACAAATAGCTGCAGGGTACAGGAATTAGAGAAGTTAGCATTAGAACTGAGCCTTGAAGAAAGTTTCTGTTTTTACCTTTACAATATTTCTCACATCTGATTGCTTCTCTTTACTTAGCAATTTACCATCTCAATTAAGGCCTTCATTACCTCTAAATGAATCTTCCTTCTTCCCTTCACCCCCCCGCCAAGACAGCACACAATTAGATATATGTACAATCATGTTATACATATTTCCATATGAGTCATGTTATAAAATAAGAATCAGAACAAAACAGAAAAAAATACAACAAAAAATAAAGTGAAAACAATATACTTTGATCTGCATTCAGAATCCATAGTACTTTTTCTGTATGTAAAGCGCATTTTCCATCATAAGTCTTTTGGAATTGCCCTGGATGATTGCATTGCTAAGAAGAGCCTAAATAGAGCTTTTCTGATTTCCTAAGGACCAGTGCCCTCCCTTGAAAAACAACCATACGTTTAACTACCATGATTATATACAAATTTATATTTATTATCTTTTGATATATACTGTATATTTTAGGTATTTCTTTTCTCCCCTATTAAAAGGTGTGAGGGAAAAACAATCCTCTTCTCAATATTTTTTGGGAACTCAACAGAGATGTGACAAAGGGTCTTTTATTTCCTTCTCATGAGGAGGCACCCTAGTGTGAAGCTAGTGGATGCAAAGAAAAGGGGCTCACAGGTCTTTTTTTATACCCTAGTCTCTAATGCGAATGGACACTCCTCTTTTTCATCATTGGTCCAGTTACTCAAGGGTTACAATCTATGCACAAAACCTAGCTAATTGGAACGCAGTATTCCCATCCCTCTTCCTTGTATGGGCATAACTCAGGAGTGGACCTTATTCTTCCTTATATGGACACAACTCCAGAGCAGACCTTATTGAGACCAGGGCTCCTGGAACCATATGATTTTGTTAGCCAGAGGGGGAGGAGGGCATCTGATACCTTTGTCCTACAAACAGGTCAGGAGGAGTATGATTGACTATTATATCCTCCTTGAGAGGAGACAACTACCCATTTTCTCACAGTAAGTTATTATGAGTAGAGAGTACTTCATTCTTTATACTTGTTTCCCTAGCACTGACCACACTGGCTATCTTGGTATTTAATAAATACTTATTGACTGATCTGCAGATTTCTCAGTTGTGTTGACTATAGCTTGGATTCCTAGCTCGATTGTCTACTGGGAGGTTTTAACTCATCAACTCATAGAATAGTCCCTATTTCTGGTCATATTTTCTTCTGCTTGTCTTGTCTTTTCTAATGTGGAGGAACTCAGTCCTCCATAGGAGTGTATGTAAATGTATGTGTATGTATGTATGTGTGTGTCTATGTCTATGTGATGAAACCTTCAGTGAGGTAGAGATAGTTTCTTTACACATTTTAAGTTTTTTTTTATCATTTTGACTTGATAAATAGGACTTATAAAATGAGAGGAGAGAAAATTTGGGTTTATATTTGACAGAATAATACAATGCTGTTATTAAGGTCATGAAATGTACTACAAAGAACATACTGACCATATCTTTTGAAAAAATAGATCTGCTTAGTTATGGCATTTACACTTCCCATTCCCACTTGAAAATGATTTTTTATTACAAGAAAAAAATAGTCAGCATGTCTTGACCAAGCTTACACCATGACCAAGCCTTAATTTTGAAAGCAAAACAGAATTTTTCCATTATGTACACTACACCCCAGTTAATGAAAGACTCTTAGAAAGAAAACTGAATGTTGAAATTATTCTGGGCTTCAAGGAAGTGAAATCAAATCTGATATTACAATGGCAGTGTGGTATAGGGGAGAGAGAACTGGGCTTGAATTCTAAAATATGCCTGTTTAAGTCTTGTCTGTGAAACATAAAGACACTGTGACCCTTAACAATGTATATAACTAATCAGTGCTTTTTAAGGAACTTTTGAAAATTGTTAATTAAAGAAGGTAACGACCTGCATTAGTAGAGGATTTTGTTTTGTTTTTTCTTCTGTTCCACTATTCCAGTGCAACCACAGTTCCATTTCCTATTCTTAATGAATTAGCCTTAAATATTTTATTTCTATCTCTGTATATAAATGCCAGCAGCATTGTTTATTTTTTCATATTGATTTGGGGTTTCTTTTTTTTTCTTTTTTTTGTGGCAATTATAGGGTTAAGTGACTTGCCCAGGGATAATGAAGATGTTTGACATAACCAAAAATGACTAACGAATAAAAAAAGCAACATTTTGGTGCCTAGGATACAAAATGTCCTATGCACTAAAACATCATTTGATACTTCATATAATGGTATTTTATCTTTTTTTGACTGCACCAGAACAATAAACAAGAACAATATAGCAAACATGTAGTAACACATTTTCTACTAGTCACTAGGTCTACAAAGACAAAAAATGAATTAGTCCCTATAAGACTAATAAGACTAATCTTTAATCTCAAGGAATTTATATTCTGCTGGAAAGCCATTCACAATTACCTTAATATTTTATGTGATCTTAAGCTTTTGAAATTTAAAATTTGTCCTTGAGTTAAAATAAGAGATTTTCTATTTTCTTTGGAGTCTATGCTCAGAGCAAAATTTTTATTATTTATATAGCCTAATTCTTTGACCAGTATATGAAGTGGAAAAATACAACCACTTAAAGGCTGAGTTTAAAGTTTAGTATTAAGGAAAATGTATTGGCTTTATCACTCATTGGTCATGTCTTTCTCTGCTAGGGAATTTCTAAATTAATAGTAAGTATATACACCATGACCACAAGGTCTTCACTGGTTTAGTTAAGAATTATCATGGAAATTTTATTAAAAATCAAAACAAGATCCTTAAATGTATGTCCCTATGGTATGGATTGTGCTTTTTGTATAAGCTATTTTTAACTGTAATATTATATGTGTATGTGTACATATACACAGCTAACTAGCTAGCTAGATACCTAGATAGCTAGATATCTGGTTGCCTAGATAGCTAGATAAATAGATAGATAGACTCCTTTAGCACCAGAAATAGTTCTTGGTCCTAGATAAATAGTGGCTCAAGGTAAGCCCAGACATTTCATTAAGCAACAATTCTGAAAAATGAGAAAGTGAAGAAAGTCATCAAGCTGAAGAACTAAAAACAGCTTTGGAACCTAACAATTGAAGAGAAAAATCAAATATCTTTTCAAAGATCCTTTTTTTAAAGGCCCCTGAGGATTAAACAGGGCCTAGAGTTTGGGGTGAGAAATGTTAGGATTTATATGGCTTAAAAGTTACTCTTCATATAATTTTTGGAACTAATGCTAGTTCTTTCATCCAGAGACATGTTTGCATCTAACGAAACACAAACTATTTCCAGGGAAAGCAGGAAGAAATGTGAATTCAAACTGAGGTACCAGCCCCGCTGTGAGTGGAAAATGGCACTAAGACTTCACAAGCCTCCTGAAAGTAGGAAGAAGAAAGGAAAAAAAAAGTGGTAATAAAAATGATGTCTAGGAAGGTAACTACTAAGGAAGGAAATTTGATATTTGGTTGCTTCCTATTTTAAATAGTTCTTTTTTTCCAAGGTGGTGTTAAGTTTCTTGTTCTTCTGAAGGACTAAATGATGACAACAGATGGCCCTAGATTTTTGAGGCAATCAGGGTGAAGTGACTTGCCCAGGGTCACACATTTAGTAGGCATCAAGTGTCTGAAGGCAGATTTGAACTAATATGTTCCTTACTCCAGGGTCACTGCTCTATGCAATGCACAACCTAGCTTCCCCTAATAGTGTAGAAAATGTGAATATAAATGAGTCTATGAAGAGCATTTAAAATGAATAAAAGGTAATTTAGTGTAGGAGCTAGAAGGATTATGAAAAGTTTCATGTAGAAAGTATCGTCTGAGGTGAAACTTGAAGGAAATATGGGATTCTCAGAGGCAGTGGGAGTGCCTTCCATGTATGAGAGACAGTCAGTGCAAATGTATGAAAATCAGATTGTCCTGTGGGAAGAAAAAGAAGCAAGCCAAATTGAATGAGGAATTTGCAAAGGAAGGGAATATATGTACAAAAGGACTGGAAAGGAAGGTTGGATCCAAGTTGCAAAGATGTTAAAATATCAAACAAAGTAATTTATACTTGATCATAGAAGCAATATTGAACCATTGGATTTTATTCAATAGAAGAGTGGCATGGGCAGACTTGAATTTTAGGAAGATCACTACAGTGGTTGTTTGGAAGATCCATTACAGAGAGGAAGAAATGGGTGGCAGGAAAACCAATTAGAAACCTATTGTAATATTCCTGGTGCAAAGCTCTTTAGACATGTTCTAGAAAGGCAATAGAAATGCTACAGAGCCAGGCTCAATTGCCTTCCTCCCTTTCTCAGTACAGCCTGACATATTTGGCCTTATGAACATATATTTACTTCAATAATCCAACCTGAGTGTCTAAGCTGTTCTGTATTTAATGTCATGCTTTCTAGCTAGTCAATGCTTGTATTAATAAAAGATGTTTGTTGAAGGGATTGTTTTAATTAAAGTAACAAAAGAATTATTAGGAAAAGTATTTTTTTTTTCATTTTTAGTGTTGATTTAGAGTGTCGTCAACTTCAGATTTTTTAATGCAAACAGGAAGCCTTTTAATGAATAAATTTCCATTTAGAATTTGTATTGGAAAATAATACAGACAGTACCTGTTTAAGGTAGCATATCCTACTTGGAAGTGTTTTTGCCAACCAGATAATTATTTTTTGCAGAAATGAGAAAAAGCGGTCTGTCTGAAGGCAAAGAAAATATGTATTTGCTACTTTTTTGGCGTCAAAATAGAAAGACTTTGTAAAACCACAGCAAATTCAAAAGGTTTATGTGTAGACTCCCTTCATAGCAAATAATGCAACCAGGCTAAACAGATGGTGTTCCATCTGCAGGGTGTTGGTATCTATGTACTGGTACTTTATAATGTGCTGATGCATGAGAACTATAAATAGAAAAACTCTATACATTGATGTTCCCATTTTATATATTCTAGCTTGTTTAGCATCTAAAAGCTATCAGTTAATTTGGGGTGGGGTGGGGGAAGAATGTGTGTCTGTTTTACTGTATATTATGACAGCAAATTTGATATATGTGGCCTAATTTCTCACTTAAGTCACCCTAAGGAAATGAAAAATATCCCACCTCCTTCACTGTAGAATTTTTGGCCAAGAGCTTCAAATTGTTATCTATAGGAGAAAAATCCTTTACAAAGATGGAGTTAATTTAGATGACAAAAAGGAAGTGGGTTATTGATTTTTAAATCAATGAGTTTCACCTATCACTGTCTTCATGATTAAATGGGTTCAGAAACACATTTCCATAACATATTCTCTTCAGACTACATGCAGTATATGTTTTAACTAAGCCCAGGAATAAAACATTTTTTTTTCAGTATAACGTAAGGCAGACTTCACATAGAACAAGTTGTAACTTGGAGTCATTTCTTTAATCAGCCTAAGGAATAAAAGGAAAATTAGTCAGTATATTTTATAATCATTTGAACATTAGGAGGTATGTTGACAGTGGTACCAGGTGCAGAGATTGTATTTTTGTCTAAGATTAATGCTCTTGGAAGCATAAATCAAGCAGTGAGTGGGCATGTCATTGCCTAATAACAGGGGTGAGACTATGGGGAATTAAACAAATTCAAACTGTCCATTTGTAGCAATGATTTCAGAGGATGAATAAATAAAATAAAATAAAATAAAAAACATTCCATTTGAATGTCTAGGTTCAAACAATGTATGGATTGTCCCAAACTTTCAGAGCTTTGGGAGAAATTATGCTTATGCAGTCAAATGGTTATACAGATAGATGTTTTATTATGTATCATTCATTGTTTTTATCATGACTATGCTAAAAAATGCTACAGAGAAATGAATGAAAGGAAGGAAGTAAAGTAGGAAGGCAAGGAGGGAGGAGAGAGGGAGGAAGGAAGGAAAAAATAGAAGAATAGAAGGAAAGATAGAAAATGAGTGGGCTAAGTGTTTTTATACACAAGTATAATTAATGGAAAAATAGCAGGTTGTTAATAAGGGATTTCATGTGAATGAAATATGCTAAGTTTTAAAAACATGTTTTTGTAGATGGGTGATTACATTCTGAAATGGATAAGTTAAGAAAGACAAAAAAGGAGAGCTGTGAATGGGTGGAAACTAACAATTTATGCAAAAAAGCAATAAAAAGCACCAAATATCACAAAATCAAAATTATATTTTAACAAATAGGAAATTACTCATTACTTGAGAAATTATGTACTCATTTTTTCTGATTTTTAATTTTTTAATTGTATTATGTGTGGTCACAAAACTCAAAAGGAATAAAATTATATTTAAAAAAAACAACACCACTTTTCTCCAGCCAGTGCCTTGCAAGTTTAAATTTTGATATTGGAACAAAATGAGACATTCTTAGATCATGCAATGGTTAATAAAAGGAGATTTACTTAGCCATAGCAGGAGAAGGATATTCAACATTGATGATACCTCAGATTGATTCAATTGAGTGAAGAAGCTCCCTTGCCTCAGTTGCCCATCAGCCAAACATCAGAGAGGGCACCTGAATCTCCTTGTGATTATTTTGTACTCAGATGAAGAATTAGTGATATCAACAGCCAGTGATCCTTCAGTCTCTGAAGCCAACCAATTCCTGAGGATGGTCTCATTACGTTTTTTTTTTTTTTAAGTATAAAAGTATTTTTTTTTAATTTTCAAGTTACATGTAGAGATAGTTTTCAACATTTGATTTTATAAGATTTCTAATTTCAAAGTTTTCTCCCTCCCCTTCCTCCCCCCTCCCCAGGACAGCAGGTAATCTGATATAGGTTATATACGTGTCTGTATTCATTTTTGAATGAGCTTTCTGTGTATAGTCAAATTACCATATTCTTGGAGTAGTGATGAAAATGAGAAAAAGATATGGCTTGCTATTTAAACAACATTATTATTATATATTTGAAAAAAAAAAGGTTATGCAATAATACACTATGACCAGATGGGATTTATACTAGGAATTCAGGGCTGGTTCAACATTAGGAAAACTATCAACATAATCAAACACATCAATAAGAAAACTAACCAAAATTCATAGATGCAGAGAAAGCTTTTGACAAAATACAGCACTCATTCCTCATAAAAAACACTAGAGAGCATAGGAATAGGTGGAGCTTTCCTTAAAATAATAAGCAGTATCTACCTAAAACTATTAGCAAACATTCTATGTAACAGGGATAAGTTAGAGACATTCCCAATAAGATCAGGGGTGAAATAGGGAAATCCATTATCATCTATATTATTTAACATTATACTACAAGTATTAGCTTTAGCAATAAAAGAAGAAAAGGGAATTAAAGGAATTAGAATAGGCAAGGAGAAAACAAAACTATCCCTCTTTACAGATGATATGGTAGTCTACCTATAGAAACCTAGAGAATCAACTAAAAAACTACTTGAAACAATTAACAACTTTAGCAAAGTTGCAGGAAATAAAATAAATCCACATAAATATCAGCATTTCTATACATGACCAACAAAGTTCAATAGCAAGAGATAGAAAGAGAAATTACATTTAAAGTAATGGTAGACAATATAAAATACTTGCCAAAACAAACACAGGAAATAAATTAACACAATTACAAAACACTTTTCACACAAATAAAATCAGATCTAAATAATTGGAAAAGTATCAATTGCTCATGAATGGGCTGAGCTAATATAATAAAAATGACAATTCTACCTAGCTTAATTTACTTATTAAGTGCCATACCAATCAGACTACCAAAAAATTATTCTATAGATCTAAAAAAATAATAGCAAAATTCATCTGGAAGAACAAAAGGTCAAGAATATCAAGGGAACTAATGTAAAAAAATCACTGGAAGGTGGGCTAGCTGTACCAAATATGAATCTATTGCTATATGAAAAGATGCCCTAAATCACTATTGATTAGAGAAATGCAAATTATAACAACTCTAAGGTACTGCCTGACATCTATCAGATTGGTGAAAAATGATGACAAAAAAAGAAAATAATGAATGTTGGAGAAGCTGCAGAAAAATTGCAACGCTAATGCATTTTTGGTGGAGCTGTGAACTGATCCAACCATTCTGGAGAACAATTTGGAACTATGCCCAAAAGGCTATAAAGCTGTGCATACCTTTCAACCAGCAATACCACTATGAGGTCTTTTCACCAAAGAGATCATAAAATAGGGAAAAGGAACCACATGTACAAAAATATTTATAGCTGTTCTTTTTGTGATGGCAAGGAATTGGAAACTGAGGGGATGCCCATCAATTGGGGAATGGCTGAACAAGTTATGGTATATAAATGTAATGGAATACTATTGTGCTGTAAGAAACAAAGATCAGGCAGATTTCAGAGAAACCTGGAAGGACTTACATGAACTGATGTTGAATGAGATGAACAGAACCAGGAGAACATTGTGCACAATATCAACAACATTGTGTGTTAATCAGCTGTGATAGACTTGACTTTTCTAAGCAATACAGTGGTCCAAGGTAGTTCCAAAGGACTCATGATGAAAATTGCTCTCCAAATCCAGGGAAAAGAACCATGGAATCTAGATGCAGATCAAATCATATTATTTCTTTTTTTTAGTTTTTGCTTTTTGAGGCTATTCCCTTTTGTTCTGATTCTATTTTACCAGCATGACTGATGCAGAAATATGTTTAATGTTATTGTACATATATAACCTGTATTGGACTGCTTGCTATCTTGGGGATGGGGGAGGGAAGGGACAGAGGGAGAAAAAAGTACAACTGGAAATCTTATAAAAACAAATGTCAAAAACTATCTCTACATGTAACTAGAAAATAATAAAATACTTTTGATTTAAAAAAAAGAAAATAGAAAAAAAACATATGCATACTAAGAAACCAATAGAGGAAAAATATTGACACCAAAATAGAACACCTTTATAGAGAATGTAAAGTTATTAAAAATTGCTATTGATCACAGAGGCTGTTCCAAACTTGCCCTTTTCTCTAGCCTTCCACAGAAGCCACTTTTCTAAACCAGCTAAGAAATTCCTCTAATAATAATATGAAAAATATACAAATGTATATATATGTATAAATATATATATATATATTTTAAAATTTATTATATATATAATTCTCCAAGAGATTCCTGTTTTCCCCTTCTTATCTCACATTCCCCTGGAATTATCTCCCACAGTCTCCTTTAGTCCAGTTTCCATTAAATTTGTGGCTCTGCTTGCCAAGGACTGCTTCTTTACATATACCATTCTTCCTATCTCCTCTCATCTTCCCCAGCAGATTGCACCTTTTTATTATATCTTTTCTCTAATTTTCATTATTTTTTTACTTGTTCCTTTCATGTAACTTACAAATATGTCCACATTTCCCTTTTCCTTTAAAGAAAAAAAAAAACAACTCTATCATTCCTGCTATCATTCTATATCGTTCTTTTTCTTCTTTTTAAAAAAGCTGCGGAACTCAGTGTCACTACTTCCTCTCCTTTTACTCTCTTTTAAAACCTTTGCAATCTGTATTCCAACTCAAAGTAACCACTTATCTTAATCCTCTTTAAATTTTCTGAATCCTCTTTGAATGCCACATTTGGCATTACTAATCACTTTCTCCTTCCAGATACTCTGAATTCTTAAGGTTTTCTTGAACCTCCTATGATTCTCCTCCTGTTTATCTGACCATTCTTCTCAATCTTCAGTGCAAGGTCTTCATTGATTCATGCCCACTATTTTCCCCACAATGCTTTGCTATGAACATTCACTGCTTTTCACCCAAATAGTTATGCTATCAGCTCCCATGTGTTCACTTATCATATCTATGAATATCATTCAGAGACCTCTATATAGAGGCCTAATCTCTCTCTTGAGTTCCAATCTTATATTATCTTTAGGTCTCCCTTCCTTTTCTTCCTTCCTTCCCTCCTCCTCTTCTTCCTTTCTTTTTGTTTTGCTCAGTTTTGAAAAATTCTTCATGAGGAGACTTTCTCTTCCAATGCAAAGCAGCACCAATCTCTGCTCCTTTTATTATTAAATTATATATGTATATGTATAATATTTTAAATGGATGTGTATATATGTTCACACACACATATACATATATATACATATAAATAAACTTGTATCTTGTCTTGCTATCAACCCATACCAAAAAAAAATAATTAAATCACTGAAATAAAAATATATCATCAAGTAAAACAAAATCCCACATTAGCCATGTCAATAAATGTATGCCTCATTTTGCATATCTACTCTACCAACTTTCTGTCAGGATTTGGGCAGCACCTCAATTATCAGTTCTTTGGAATCATGATTGATCATTGTTTCAATAAAAGTATTTAAATTTTTCAAAATTATTAATTATTACAATGTTCTTATGGTATAAATTTTTCTGGTTATGATCACTTTATTCTCACTCTCTTTAAATTGACGTTCAAGTGAACTCCTTTCCAATCCTTACATACCATATATACATATATACATATGTATGAATGTATGTATATAGTTATACTTGCACTTGAAATTATATAATTATCCTATTTGTCGCCTTATTTCCTTCTGTGATGTATCCTTTCTACCTACTTTTCATTTCTTCCTTTAAGATCCTCAAAATATAACAAAAAATTACTCATAGGCCCTTTATCATCATCATCAAAATATTTTGCAAATATCTTATTTATTTTGTTATTGTAAATAACAAATATGTTATTTTCACAAACATAGGAAATAGTTGTTATTACAAGAAGTAATTTTACAAACTGAGGCAGAAAAAAATTCAGTGACTTGCTCATTGTCTCACTAAACTACTTAGTATATGAGACTAAATTTAAATTTAGGTCTTCCAGAATCCAGTTCCAGCAATACTTAACTGTCTCATGAATTTATCTGACCCCCCTCCCCCCATGATCCTTCCTAACATTATGTTTCTCAGAAGTTCATCTTGTCAACAGCACAGTACTTCCCAGAAAGAACTTGTTCAGTATAAAGTCTTTTCCAGCTTTTTTATTCTATTTATTTTTGTTTATGTTTATCTTTATTCTCAAGTTTCTTTCTATTTAGCTCTTGCATTTTTGCCAGGAATGATGAGAAGTCCTCTATTTCATTAAAGATCCACTTTTGAGCCCTTTAGGAATAAACTTATTTTTGCTGATTATTTTCTTTATAGTCGACATTTTTGCCTTTTGGTATAACATATTCCATGCTCCCTGTTCCTTTGAATGGTAGCTTTCTAATCATATGTAATCCTGATATTGGATTTTAGGTATTTAAAATATTTCTGTCTTACAGCACTTTTTCCTTGACTCAGAAAATCTGGATTTGGGCTATGTTGTTTCATTAAGTTCTGTGCAGGTGTGCGGGGAACAGACTGTGGAAAATGTTCAGCTGAAATCATACAATCATGTTTAGTGCTCAGAGCTAGGCTACTAGTGTAGAGATGACCTGAACTTATTTGGGACTCAGTCCCAACACAGGCCAGAAGTTTGAGATGTTCTGCTAGAGCAGGAAGCACAGGGTCAGTGCCTAAATTCCAGTATGTGAGGTTCCCCAGAACAGATCATTAGATGTACAAGTTTGCAGCATGGGCTATCCCCATAATAGGGGGTCGGGGAGGGGAAGGGAAGGGAGAGGAGTGATTTCACTTATTTTGGCTGACCTTCACCCTCAGTCAACATGAACAAAGTTGTGAGGATTTCCTACAGTGGTACAGAACATGACTTCCAAATTATTGTTGTTAGGAGGAGATAAACTGAAGAAATTCAATCTGGTCAGTTACCTGAGACAAAGACAGAATTTCAGATTTACTGTAAGCAGCCTTGACTGAAAGTTCTACTCTCTGCCAAGTCTTCATTGATATTAATTAAAATGAACTCCTTTGCCTGATACTCAGGTGCCTCCAAAATGAGGCTCCAACCTACATTTTCAGTATTATTTTATACTATTTATTCACTTTCTCATAAACTATGCTCCAGAAAATCTAGGCTACTCATTGTTCCCTGATCTCATCCTGCTCTTTTTCTGCCTCAAGTGCTTTCATACATGGTGTCTCTCATCTCTGATTCTCTATTTTATTACTCTTGCCCACCTATTGAGATCTTTTTCCTTTAAGACCTAGTTTTGTAGCCAACTACTCTATGAATATCTGCTTAAAAATGATCCTCCACTTCTCAGGAATCTTGGGCGATTCTAAGCTCTCCTATTAATGAGATCATTTTATTTAAATTTAATATATAGTTTATTTTTGCCTTGCATTTTTGTACCACTGTCTTTTTTAGATATGCCTCCCCCACTTTCTTCACCCTGTTCCAAGCATAGAATCTACTATTTTAACAAAGAAATCAACTAAGCACAAATAAGTAATAGAGTGAGTATCTGGGGAAGAGATCAGCCCATTTTCTTCTATCTCTCTGTTGAGAAGAGAGAGGTGTATTTCATTACCTGTTCAGTGAAACCATTATTACTTTTTCAGTTACTTAGAGTAAAGCTTTATTTCAGTGATCTTTTCATTAATATTGTAGCAAATTGTTGACTATATGTTATTCTTCCATTAGCAAATGAGTTCCTTGAAGGCAGCAACTACCTTATTTTTCTATATGTTCTTCCAGTGCTTAGTACAAGGTTGTCTACATAGCAAGTACATAATAACTGATATTTTTCATTCATTCATTCATGCATTTATTGGGTATATTATTCCCCTGCTTCTAATTATCCTAATTTTTATGATTTATACACATTTCCCTATGTTTCTCCTAAATCTTCATATTCCTAATATCTTATTTTTAATAATATTCTACAGTTTGTACATTAGTTCCCTTATTAATAGCATAATTTATCATTTTCTAACTTGTATTACATTTGTGTGCATAAGTCAACTTTCCTATTATACTTTAAGTTCCTTGAGGGCAAAATAATTAGTTTTCTGTTTTTGTTCCTTTTTCTTCATATTCCTATCATAGGGCCTTGAAGTTGAAAGACAGACATTTATTGAAATTAATTGTCAGTTAATTGAAGGTATTTGAATGTGGTTTAAAAATCGCTATATCCAACTCTTATAAGGCATGTTTGACAATTCCACATCCTCAGAGATGTCCTCCTATTGGTGGCAGGAAGGATATATGTCAAGGAATGAAGATCATTTGCCAAACCCTGGAGTTATCTGACCAAGGGAGAGCCTTTATAAAGGTGTGTTCCTTGGAGGGAATTATGCTCACACGGTACTTAGTACTAATTAGGAATAGTAGTTGCACAGACAACAGAACAGAATTTGTCAGTCACCTAAATAACCTAACCTTGAAACCAATAAAGAAAATTGAAGCAGGTTTCCTCTTGTGTATGCGTATGCAGGATTCCAAACACTTAGAGTGTCAGTAAAAATCAATGAAACTTCCATGTGCTAAGGATAAATAGTTTAGTGGGAGAGTCCCCATTATTGCTTTTTTGCAAGTACCTAATTAAGATTAGTTAAATGAATATCTAATAAATTCCCAATTTACACATTCATCAGTTTTCCAAACATTAAAATTTAATTTATTTGATTTCAACTTCATAGTGTTCACCAGTTTAATAATTATAATAATTAATAATGATTTAAACGCCCTCTGGAGCATAGCTTTTGCTATGCACTAGTATCTCAATGAGGTACATGAAAAAAATTCAGCAATATTGTATAGAATACTATCCCATACTCCAAAGGTAGAAAATTTGAAGTCTTTTGTTTATGACTAATAATTCTTTGAAGACCTATTTTTTTGGGGGGGCAATGAGGATTAAGTGACTTGCCCAAGGTCACACAGCTAGTAAGTGTCATATGTGTCTGAGGCCAGATTTGTACTCAGGTACTCCTGAATCCAGGGCCAGTGCTGTATCCACTGCACCCCTAGCTGTCCCCTGAAGGAAGAAAAAATTTAAAATTGCATTATAACTTTGTTATACATTTGAAAGGATGAGGAAGTTGTACATAATAGATTTATAGTTTCATGGGCAATCATCTTTTTATTATACTATGTTATGGAAATACTTGTTTTATTCCATAAATTAAAAATGGAATAAATAAAAATTTACAAAGATTAAATTTATTTTTAAAGCAAGAGGCAAAAGTTATCTTCAAAACTATGTCTATAAAATCTCTATTATTTTTTCTTTATTAATGAGCTCCTCAAATCTACAGGCAAAATGTATGTCTGAACTACCCCTTTGCCAGGGTAAGCAGGCTAATTTAAAAAGAAATACAAACTTGGAAAAGTTACAAAAATGTGTGTCTCCCAAAAAGTGCTTAAATATTTGGGGATGATTATTTAGAATTTCTAAGATATGAGGCAATCCCTGTCCTAAGGATATCCTTTTTATGAGGATTTCAGCCAGTCTGGACTTATATCACAACAAAGGAAGGGGTCTAGGGCTGCACTAAAGTAAAAAAAAGGACATGAAGATGGAAGAGCTCTAGGCATAGTATGCTCTAGACAAATTGCTTAGACATTTAAAAAGGTGTGAGGCTTAAACAAATTGATAGATATAAAGTACCATGCAACTTATTGTGATTAGCCTCCGGTTACCTGGCCTTTAGTATAGTTTTTTGGTTTTTTGGTTTTGTTATTTTGTTTGTTTGGTTTTGTTTTGATTTTGTTTTGGTTTGGTGGGACAATGAGGGTTGAGTAACTTGCCCAGGGTCACACATCTAGTAAGTGTCAAGTGTCTGATGGCAGATTGAACTCAGGTCCTCCTGAATCAGGCCTGGTGCTTTATCGACTGCATCATCTACCTGTCCCCCTGAGTATAGTATAGTAACAAATATTTATTAAATTCCTGCTATGTGACAAGCGCTGTGCTAAACATGAGAGATAGATATAAAGAAAGGTAAAAGACAGTTCTTGTCTCAAGAGCTTTCAATTTGTATCTAGAACTTTCAATATAGGTTTCTAATTCCTATCTGGCTGAGTAGCTCTTCTGTGAGATGATATGACTGATGGTGAGTGGTGAAGAAATGGAGATTTCTATTGTCTCTAAGAGCTGAAGAATCGAGTCCTTCCCTATCTCCTGGCTCCTGTCAGAAATTTCCTCTACCTGACTGGACTACATTTTTTAAAGTCCATCTTGCTCCTTTCTATCAAAAACAGATATTTTCATAACTAGTAAAGGGATAACCTAATGTTATGACTGCTAAAACATTAATACCTTGTCATCTATGATTAAATCCTTTGACATCAACTGAGTGCACATAAGGAGATTAGGCACAAAATAATTAGTTGTATGCAATAAATTACTTGAGCCAATAATTTTGGATCTTATTCATCTCTGCTGCTTTCCTTCTCTCCCCGCCCCCGAGAATCTAGTTTCAACCATCCTTCTTGATTTAATTATTCATTATCCATTATATTAAAGTGCACAAAATTTCATGTTCTCATTTAATCCAATTTTCATTTTATTGTTTTGGGTTTCTGGTATCTAGGTACATAACAAGACATCCATATTTTATCTTTTGGAGTTTATTGTTCCTCTTTTTAAAAAAATTCTCAAGCCACTATAATGAAGTATTTTTTTAAAACGTTCATTAATTGCTTTCTTTGATTTTTTGCAAGTACTGACTACTTTTACAATCATCCTTTTGCCTTTTACATTACATTACTGATTAAGAGACTCTAAAATATCTTTTATACCTATATTTTCTAGATTCCAATCCACATGTATGCTGTTTTGCTTCCTTTACTTGGATGATAGATCTAAGTTTTCTACTGCACTTACCAGCAAGATGTTGGTGTCATCTTCAAATGTCTTTCCATATATCTTCAATAAATCTCTGAAATCATTATACAATCTTGATGTTTGACAACTGTCTTTATCAATAATCCTGGGTATTGCTACCCTTCATGTCATCTAAGACAAAAAGGACCTTTCAAAATTTCATAATAAATATACCCATGTCCTCCAAAGACATTTTGATTATTTTTAGTCATGTTTTATTTATTGGGTAAAATTTATGGTGTTAAGTGAAGATTTTCAAGAGGTTCAGGATACTCAACCAATCCCTCTTAATTTTTTACTAATTGCCCAATTTCATGTTACATCATCTAATTTAAGGTTTAGGAAGAAACATATGTTTAAAATGTTTAATAACTACTTCTCTGAAAACAAAAGTACATATGACCCACTTAGTTTTAATTTGCATTATTAAAATTTTCTCTATCACTTTCTTATGTTGAGGCAAACAATAAAATTATGTATTGAGGCTTGATTTCTAGGTTTTGCCAATTTCCAAGGCAAAAACACTTCCACTGACTCTCCAGAGCTGATGATGCAAGCTAGCTCCAATGCACCCCTGCCTAAGGATAAAAATGTTTCTTAGAGTAACACTGTGTTGTTATATGACTTGAAACTGAGTCCTTCCCTCCCTCTGCTGCTAAGAAAAAGGGGGAGAAAAGAAAGGAAGAAGAAAAAGGGAGGAGAGAATAATGATTTGCATAGAACCTTCTATGTGCCAGAAACTGAGCTAATAGTTTTTTTTGTTTGTTTGTTTGTTTTTTTAGTGAGACAATTGGGGTTAAGTGACTTGCCCAGGGTCACAGCTAATAAGTGTTAAGTGTCTGAGACCGGATTTGAACTCAGGTACTCCTGACTCCAGGGCTGGTGCCCTATCCACTGCGCCACCTAGCTGCCCCTGGGCTAATAGTTTTTGTTTTGTTTTGTTTTGGTTTGTTTTGTTTTTTACAAATATCATCTCATTTGATCCTTACAACAACCCTTCAAGTTAGGACATTGTGCCACCAGTTGTCTCTAAAAAGAAAAAGCACCATAAAGCTCTTGTCTATAATTTGTAAGTTCTTTTTAGAATTTTGTGAGTTTTTTCTTTTTCTTTTTTTTTCTTTTGTTTTTGTGACAAAGTCCTGGGTGGTACAATGGGGCTAGGTGGCAAAGTGTATAAAGTGCCCGACTTAAAGTCAAAAAGACTAATCTTCCTGAATTCAAATCTATCCTCAGATACTTACTAGCTGTGTGACCCTCGGCAAGTCACTTAACCCTGTTTGTCCCAGTTCTTCATCTATAAAATGAACTTGGGAAGAAAATAACAAATTACTCCAGTATCTTTGTCAAGAAAATCCCAAAAGGGGTTACAAAGAATAGGACGGACATGACTGGAACAACTAAACAATGAAAACAACAAAGTAGTGTATAAGTCAAAGAATTTACATCTTCAGTAATTTCATTCACACATATTGTTTGGACTGAAACCATATGGAGTCTTGGTATTTCTGATTTGGTCTGATTTACCTTGCTTTTTTGCTGTTGTTTGTTTTAACAAAACAGAAAGGAGTTGCACTTATTCTACTCTATGTCAAGGCAACTATCAGGAAAGTTTAATGGAGTCAGTCTGTAACCTCATACCACCTACCCTAAAGTAATGTGATGTGATATGATGTGATGCGATTGATGCAATGTAATGTGGTATGTGTGTGTGTGTGTGTGTGTGTGTGTGTGTTTGTGTGTTTAACCCTTAGGAGCAGTTGGCAGTTGATCATGACTGCGGTTTTTATCCAATATGCCATCACTAAAGTCTGACAGGATTCTGTTTCAGAGTTCTTCCCATATATTTATAAGCTATATGTCTCAGGGCATATGAGGTCTCCATTGATTTCCCTGTAGGGCATTTCCATACTTTGTGGTTATCTCCCATCTTCAGCATGGGTGTTGGGTTGCACTTTAAGTGGGTTGCTATCATTATTATCATTGTAACTTTTACTGTAATAATGTACTATCAGAGACAAAAAGAACAAAATGTGCTTTCATTGCTGTTGTGCTATTTACAATATATAATTTAATAACTAATTGAAATAAATATTTTATCTGTATCACAACTACAGAAAACACCATTTCACAGAAAAGGGTTGTCATAAATGGTAGCCAGATTTACTTTGATACTCCAAAGAAATCTTTATTCACACAGTAAAAACATAATTAGATTTTTCCTATTCAAACACTTGTCAAAAAACTATCACGTCTGTTATCTGCTCTTGCTCAGATGGGTTAAGCCCAAATGTATCATATCTGTCTATGGAAGAGTTTAATATTTACAAATGGCTAGATTTAAATGAAAGCCAGACAAAGAAGAATGCCTTTTATTAACAAGTAGGCCATTTCTTGTCTTTTCCCCTCTCATAAGTGCTATTTACAGAAACAAGGGTCCAGGTCCATGAAATATGGAACATTTGACAGATAGATAGATAGATAGATAGATAGATAGATAGATAGATAGATAGATAGATAGATAGATAGATAGATAGGTAGATAGATACATGTAAAATCTGGAAATTATATAAGTATGGATGTATATTTGTCTGTAAATATGTGTATATGTATATAACACACATACCTGTATATACATATATGTGTGCATGTATATACCTATGTCTATGTAGGAATGTACACATATGTCTATATGGATGTGTATATCTACAAATGTCATTGTTGGAAAAAAAAACAAATAAATCAATTTGACCTCTTTTTTTTTTTTTTTGTGGGGTATGCCTAGGGTCACACAGCTAGTAAGTGCCAAGTGTCTGAGGCTGGATTTGAAGTCAGGTCCTCCTGAGTCCAGGACCTGTGCTTTATCCACTGCACCATCTAGCTGCCCCCTGACTTATTTTCTTTATTTTTAAAATCTTTATTAAAAGGAATGGTCCTCTTGGAAGGGAGAAGGATGGGTATAGAAGGAAATATTGGTAATAAACATTAATGAAAATTTATTAAATTTTAAACAAATCAATCTTTCTGGTCTCTATTTCATTTTCGGGATGAACATTTTAAAAATTAGGAAATACTAAAAATGTAATTTTGTAAATCTATTACCCATATCTCTAACTTTTTTCATAGGTGTAGTAAATTTATTTCACTGGATCAGAGCTTGAATTTAATTGATTTACTTGTTCAAGAGTTTTAAAAAATAACTATGCAAATAATAGGCAGACATTTCTGTCATAAAGTGATTTTCTTCAATTTTAACAAATTTTTAAGAAAATATGACAAATTTCAATTTTGGTTCAAAATCCTTCAAAGTACTTTGGAGCAATAATGTCAAATTCAAGTATTTTACAGTAAAATAGAGATGCTTTTTTCCCCTGTTGAGTCATACAATTTTGCAAAGAGTGTCCATTTTAATAGATCATTATTTTTATAAAGTTACAGCAACATGAAAAAATTATATGTGGCTCTTCACTCATATTTCTTGATACAAGTGATTGGGAAGCATGCAGTCTTTAACCTATACAAGTGACCACATATGCTACTAGTGCTTGTGGATTTGTATTTTGTCATGACATCTGTTGTGCTCTCTCAGTTCTGATTCTGAAGCAATTCTCCCTCATTAGATCACTTAAATTAAAAAACAATTCATCAAATGACTCGAATATTTCCCTTGATTTGGCATTGCTATCACTAGGTTTGCAAAATAACATGTTTGCAAAATGTTTTTCAACAGTTTCTATAATTTCAAGTACATATTAAATTAAATGAGCATATTTTAACTATTTAACAAAGTAATCTGCAAAATAGGAATATTTTACTTTCTCAGCTATTTAATTACAAAGATCTCCTGATATATAAGAAATTCTCACTCCCACAGTATATTATCAGTAAATAAAATCATTTGAAATACCATTTTGATCATGTGAGAAAATTTAGGTCTCACCAACATTTCTCCTTTAAAAGGGTTGTTTTTTATTTACTTTTTAATCCTATAATAAAAATTTACAATTAAAACAATTCTTTGGCTTTTGTAGGTAAGTTTTGGGGCAAAAATTTTGGTTTTGTTTATTAAAAATACTTAATTTTAATACTAATAAATACAATAATTTCTTGAAAAGCACTTTTCATATGTTGTCTCATCTGATCCTCAAAAACATATTTCTAGGCAGGTACAATTATTATACTCATTTCACAGATAAAGAAATTGAGACTATGAACGTGTAACTGACTTGCCCAGGATCATATAGCTAAAAATGTCAGATGACACTTTTCCAATGAATTTTCTCTTTAAACTTGTTATATTTTTAGTTATCATCAATGAATAATATTTTACTAAAAACAGAACTATATTTAATTGTTGAGGATTTCAAATATTATCTATAACCATTCTTGAGATGGTTTTTTTAATTTAGAAGTGGGGGCATCTAGGTGGTGCAGTGGATAGAGCATGGGCCCTGAAGTCAGGAAGACCTGAGTTCAAATCTGGCCTCAGACACTTGACACTTACTAGCTGTGTGACCCTGGGCAAGTCACTTAACCCCAACTGCCTCACAAAAAAAAAAAAAAAATTAGAAGTGGTGGGGAATGAGGCTTGGTGCAGTTGTGGCAGGCAAGAGGATCAAAGATGAATACCAGAGGCAAGGTCTCAGCTAAAGGACAGTATTCCAGCTCAATCAAGATACAATGAATATTTCCACACTGAGAAATATACAAGGCCTATATATTCCTCTGAAGTTACAGGTTGAATTCAAAGTGAAACAGATACAGTCTCTTCCATTTCTTCAGAACTCAAACTTCCCCTTGGATATTTTGAGGGGTAGTGATTAGGTTATTAGATTTAAAGATCTTCTTAATGATCCATCAGAAAGTGAAGTAAAGGAGAACCACACATGATGGTGGAATACAAACTTGGTTTAATGTAAGAGAAGTATGTTGCTAATTAAAATAGAGGAACAGCATCCTGTTTATAATTGTCTTTTTATTAGGGTTTGATGTGTATAACATTAAAAGTACTGATATTAGGCAGCTAGGTAGCACAGTGGGGGCAGCTAGGTGGCACAGTGGATAGAGCACCAGCCCTGGATTCAGGAGGACCTGAGTTCAAATCTAGCCTCAGACACTTGACACTTACTAGCTGTGTGACCCTGTGCAAGCCACTTCACCCCAACTGCCTCACCAAAAAAAAAAGTACGGTATTTACATAAATGCTCTTTTGGCTAATATGTACTATCAATAATTTGAATTTGTTTGGGTACACATTGTACTGTTATGTAAACATATTATTATTATTTTTTTGCAGGGCAGTGAGGGTTAAGTGACTTACCCAGGGTCACACAGCTAGTAAGTGTCAAGTGTCTGAGGCCATATTTGAACTCAGGCCCTTCTGAATCCAGCACCAGAGTTTTAACCACTGTGCCACCTAACTGCCCCGTAACCATATTATTTTGAGGAAATGTATATTATAGATTGAATTTTTGTTGTATAAAGTGGCATCATCATAAAGTTCTTTCTGGCATAAGACAGGTGTTCTAATTAATCTCCTATCAATATATCCTCTTTTTAGCATTGATACCCACACTGGTTTAAACATAGGCTACACCCTGTAAATGAAATCTCTCAGAAAAAGAAAAAAAAAATTACCCTTTTGGAGACAAACAGTCCTTCAACTCTATAACTTTAACAGGTTTTGCTTAGCAGAGGAAGAGACTGACATCTCTCTTTGTCTCTGTCTCTGTCTCTGTCTCTGTCTCTTATGGGGCAATGAGTGTTAAGTGACTTGCCCAGGGTCATTCAGCTAGTAAGTGTCTGAGGTGAGATTTGAACTTAGGTCCTCCTGCCTCTAGGGCCAGTGCTCTATCCCCTGCACCACCTAGCTGCCTCACTCCTCTATCTTCTTTTGCTACATTTTTTTTTTTTTGGTGAGGCAATTGGGGTTAAGTGACTTGCCCAGGGTCACACAGCTAGTAAGTGTCAATTATCTGAGGCCGGATTTGAACTCAAGTACTCCTGAAACTAGGGTCAGTGCTCTATCCACTGTACCACCTAGCTGCCCCTCTTTCTACATTTTTTGTGGAATACAATTGCCCAGTCTAAAGCTCACTGGAGCAGAATTTAAATTCCTATTTGAATTAGTACATAAGTTTAAAATTTTTAACCTAAAATATTTGCATTAGCTTTTACCATATTAACACAATATAGGAAAGTAGTGAGGGCTCTTTGGTTGCAAAGTCATCTGCATTTCCTGGCTATGCTAGAAGAGAACTCCTCACCTTGGAGTTAGTCAGGTGGAAATGCTAGATGCTAGTACTACACCCATGCACACTCCCATGGCTTCTACAACCAATGGACCATTCTGTGATTTTGACCTTTCCTGCTCCCAGACTTCTAAATCAATCTCAAATGAAAATCTAGCTTTAGGGAGAACAGAGAAGCCTGAATCAATCCTACCTCTACGAAAGAAAATTACTACAGACCAAAGAGGATTTTATGACAGCTTACTTGGGTTAGATCCCTTAATTTCTAGGGATGCACATTTCATTTGTAGTTATTTTGTTGATCATTTTTTTGCCAATATTAAGGTATTTTGAGAAGTTAAAAGGAAAAGCATATGAAGGCACCAAGAAGAAATAAAAAGGAGAAGAGAAAAAAGAGAAAGAACAAGAGAGGCTTATTCAAGTAACAGAAAGAAAACATGGAAGACATCATATGAGGAGAACATTAAATTGAAAAAAGAGGTGCAAGGTGAGAAGCAGGTAAAAATACTACCACTCTTGAGGAAACAAACACAATCCAAAGTATTTTAGCTACCATACTGGAAATTTTAGTAAACTAAACCAAGTAGCTTAGAGTTTCCATCAGCCTTCATGAATCTTTTACTACTGTCATAAGCAAGGGGATATTTTGCAGGAGTGTAGAAAAAGGCAGCAAGATCTTAGACTAAGGTTTGGGTATTTTAGAAGCTCCCAGAGGTGGTGAAACCAGAAGAGTTCTAGATTCCCTCAGAGAAATGCAAATGAGCAAACCTGACTTTGAATGTCCACCTCAAATGCTGCATAAAGGTGGGTTTTTTTTGTTTGTTTGTTTGGTTGGTTTTTGCTTGTTTTTTGGTGTGTGTGTGTGTGTGTGTGTGTGTGTGTGTGTGTGTGTTATTGCATCCACATTTGGAAGTAATTTTATGGGTTTTTATTATCATGGTGATTGTCATTCTTTAAAATTGTGTTTTAACTGTTGCATTAAAATATGCTCTGGTTTTTCACAAAGGGAAAAGCAACTGCCAGTGCATACTACAGATCACCATGATAATAACCAAACAAAGCTAGGAGTAAGAAATTCTTTAGTGGGAATCTCATCCTCCACATGGGGGATTGTAATAATGTTAAGTATAAAAATTTGGGTTCTAATTTTTGTTTTCATTACCTCTGAGTTTCATATGTAACAACTGGACAATACATAATTGTAAAATCTCTAAAAAGATTCTGACTTTCATTAGACATGTTTTTGAGAACTTTCATTGTTTGATTTGGTTATTGGCAAAGTTATTTAAAGTTGTATTAAGATGAATTTTGTAGGAGACTTTTGAGCAGAGATTTTCCAGTTGAGGAAGAACATCTAAAGAACCTGAGAAAGACTTTTTTGCAATCACACCTGAGACCATGCCCAGATTACAGAGCTGCATCAAGATGATGTCCCAAGAATTGTCTGGAGATGAGACTTCTAGAGAAGTAAATGGACATTTTCATTTTGTTTTCCTTTTTCCTGTTGCATACACTATTTATAAAACCTGCTTCCTAAAGTGGGCTGCCTCCTTTAGTTCTGTCAATGTGTGGCTCGATTCATTTTTATTACCCTTCACACCATTAATCATCATAAGCCCCATGGTTTAAGAACCGTTTGTAAAGTATTTTTAATATTAGTTATTGCTTCTTTAAAGAAACTTTTTTAGTTTCATAACAAAGCACATGGGGGATTATGAGAAAATAATTTGGGTTTTTTTGTCTGATAAAAGTATTTTAATTTTTTCCAGTTACATGTAAAAATAGTTCTCAACATTTGTTTATACAAGCTTTCCAATTTCAGATTTTTCTCCCTCCCTCCCTTCCCTACCCCCTCCCCTAGACAGCAGGTAATCTGATATAGGTTATATATATATATATATATATACACATAATAACATTAAACGTATTTCTGCATTAGTCATATTATAAGAGAAGAATCAGAGCAATGAGGAAAAACCTCAAAATAGAAAAACAACAGCACCAAAAGCAAAATAAATAGTATGGTTCAATCAGCATCTCTACTCCACAGTTCTTTCTTTCTGGATTTGGAGATCCTTTTCCATCATGGGACCCCTGGAATTCTTCTGTACCATTGCACTGATGAGAAGAATCTAGTCCATCGCAGTAGATCAACACACAATGTTGATGATACTGTGTACAATGTGCTTCTGATTCTGCTCATCTCGCTCATCATCAGTTCATGCAAGTCCTTCCAGGTTTCTCTGAACTCCTCCTGCTCATTGTTTCTTATAGCACAACAGAATTCTATTACATTCAAATACCACAACTTGTTCAGCCATTCCTCCAATTGATGGGCAACCCCTCAATTTCCAATTCCTTGCCACCACAAAAAGAGCAGCTATAAATATTTTTGTACATGTGGGTTCTTTTTGCATTTTATGATCTCTTTGGGGAAAAGACACAAAAGTGGTATTTCTGGGTCAAAGTGTATGCACAGCTTTATAGTTCTTTGAGCATAATTCCAGATTGCTCTCCAGAATGACGGGATCAGTTCATAGCTCCACCAACAATGCATTAGTGTTCCAATTTTTCCACAGCTTCTCCAACATATATTATTTTCCTTTTTTGTCATTTTATCCAATCTAATAGGTGTCAGGTGGTACCTCAAAATTGTTTTAATTTGCATCTCTCTAATCATTAGTGATTTAGAGCATTTTGTTCATATGGGAATAGATAGCTTTGATTTCTTCATCAGAAAACTGCCTGTTCATATGCTTTGACAATTTCTCAATTTGGGAATCATTTGGATTCATATAAATTTGATTTAGTTCCCTATATATTTTAAAATTAGACCTTTATCAGAAGTACTGGGGTTTGCTAGGTAGTGCAGTGGATAGAGCACTGGCACTGGATTCAGGAGGACCTGAGTTCAAATCCAGCCTCAGACACTTAACACTTACTAGCTGTGTGACCCTGGCAAGTCACTTAACCCCATGTGCCTCACCAAAAAATTTTTAAAAAATTAAAAAATAAATAAAATAGAAGTACTGGCAATAAAAATTGTTTCCCAGCTTTCTGCACCCCTTCTAAAATTTTGGATGCATTGCTTCTGTTTGTACAAAAACTTTTTAATATACTATAATCAAAATCATCCATTTTGCATTTCATAATATTCTCTATCTCTTGTTTGGTCATAAACTGTTCTCCTTTCCAATGATCTGAAAGGTAGACTATTCCTTCCTCTCCTAATTTACCTATGGTATCACCTCTTATGTCTAAATCATGTATCCATTTTGACCTTATTTTAGTATTACATGTAAGATGTTGGTCTATGCCTAATTTCTGCCATACTATTTTCCAGTTTTCCCAGCAGTTTTTATCAAATACTGAATTCCTATCCCAGAAGCTGGAGTCTGGGTTTATCAATCACTACATTACTAGTGTCATTTGCTACTGTGTCTCCTGTGCATAGCATGTTCCACTGATCCTCCACTCTATTTCTTAGCCAGTCCCAGATAGTTTTGATGACTGCTGCTTTATAGTAAAGCTCCAGATTTGGTACAGCTAACCCACCTTCATGTGCATTTTTTCCCCCTTATTTCCCTTGATATTCTTGACTTTTTGTTTTTCCAGTTGAATTTTTTATTGTTTTTTTTCTAGCTCTATAAAATAATTTTTAGGTAGTCTGATTGGTATGGTGCTGAATAGGTAAATCAATTTAGGTAGAATTGTCAGTTTTACTATATTAGCTCTGCCTATCCATGAGCAATTGATATCTTTCCAAATATTTAGATCTGATTTGATTTGTGTGAAAAGTGTTTGATAAATATGTTAATAGAGTTCCTGGGTTTGTCTTGGCAAGTAGACTCCTAGCCATTTTATATTATCTACCAATACTTTAAACGGAATTTCTCTTTCTATCTCTTCCTGCTGGACTTTGTTGGTCATGTATAGAAATGCTGATGATTTATGTGGATTTATTTTATATCCTGCTACTTTGCTAAAGTTGTTAATTGTTTCAAGTAATTTTTGAGTGAATTCTCTAGGATTCTCTAAGTATACCATCATATTTTCTGCAAAGAGTAATAGTTTTGTTTCCTCCTTTCCTATTCTGATTCCTTTAATTCCCTTTTCTTCTCTGATTTCTAATGCTAACATTTCTAGTACAATATTGAATAATAGAGGTGATAATGGACATCCCTGTTTCAACCCTCATCTTTTTGGAAAGGCCTCTAACATATCTCCATTACATATAATGCTTGCTGATGGTTTTAGGTAGATACTGCTTACTATTTTAAGGAAAACTCCACCTATTCCTAAGCTCTCTAGTGTTTTTATTAGGAATGGGGGCTATATTTTGCCAAAAGCTTTCTCTGCATCTATTGAGATAATCTTATGATTTTGGTTGGTTTTCTTATTGATTTGGTTGATTATGTTGATACTTTTCCTAATGTTGAACCAGACCTGCATTCCTGGTATAGATCCCACCTGGTCATAGTGTATTATCCTGGTGATCACTTGCTCTAATCTCCTTGCTAATATCTTGTTTAAGATTTTAGCATCAATATTCATTAGGGAAATTGGTCTATAATTTTATTTCTCTGGTTTTGCTCTGCCTGGTTTTGGTATCACCACCATATTTGTATCATAAAATGAATTTGGTAGAACTCTTTCTTCACCCATTTTTCCAAAGAATTTGTATAATATTGGAATTAAATGTTCTTTGAATGTTTGGTAGAATTCACCTGTAAATCCATCTGGCCCTGGGGAATTTTTTCTTAGGGAGTTTATTGATGGCTTGTTCAATTTCTTTTTCTAATATGGGCTTATTTATGAATTTTATGTCCTCTTCAGTTAACCTGGGCAGTTTGTATTTTTGTAAATATTTATCCATTTCATTTAGATTGTCAAATTTATTGGCATACAGTTGGGCAAAATAATTCCTAATTATTTATTTAATTTCCACTTCATTGGTAGTCACATCACCCCTTTCATTTTTGATACTGGTAATTTGGTCTTCTTTTTTTTTTTTTTTTTTGAAAATCAAATTAACCAATATTTTATCTATTTTATTGGTTTTTTCATAAAACCAGCTCTTAGTTTTATTTATTAATTCTATAGTTTTCTTGCTTTCAATTTTATTATTTCTCCTTTAATTTTCAGGATTTCTAGTTTAGTATCTAATTGGGGATTTCTAATTTGTTTTCTTTCTAGCTTTTTAAGTTGCATGCCCAATTCATTGTTCTCCTCTTTCTCTTTTTTATTCATGTAAGCAGCTAGAGCTATAAAATTTCTTCTAAGCACTGCTTTGGTTGCATCCCATAAATTTTGGTATGTTGTCTCATTATTGTCATTCTCTTGGATAAAGTTATTGATTATTTCTATGATTTGTTGTTTGAGCCATTCATTCTTTAGAATGAAATTATCTAGTTTCCAATTGATTTTCAGTCTACTTTTCCATGGCTCTTTCTTACATGTAATTTTTATTGCATCATGATCTGAGAAGGATGCATTTGCTATTTCTGCCTTTCTACATTTGACTATGATGTTTTTGTGCCCTAATACATGGTCAATTTTTGAGAATGTGCCATGTACTGCTGAGAAGAAGGTATATTCCTTTCTATCTCCATTCAGTTTTCTCCAGACATCTAGCATGTCTAACTTTTCTAGTATTCTGTTCACCTCTTTCACTTCTTTCTTGTTTTTTTTTTTTTTTTGGCTATATTTATCTAATTCTGAGAGGGAAAGGTTTAGATTCCCCCAATAGTATAGTACTACTTTCTAATTCCTCTTGTAACTCATTTAACTTCTCCTCTAAGAATTTGGATGCTATACCACTTGGCGCATACATATTTAATATTGATATTGTTTCATTGTCTATAGTGCCTTTTAGCAAGATGTAGTTTCCTTCCTTATCTTGAAAATAGTTACTGATAATGCATTTCTTGGGGTTCACTGGGACCCAGTCTTAGTCAGCTTCCTCTCAACCCCCACTAGAAGCTTTAGCTCAAGAACTCTCTCTCTGGTCTCTTTTAGAGCCAGCCTGAAGGTTCATTAGAGATAAGGTTCTTTGTGATTAGCTCAGTGAAGAACAGAAATAGAAACCAAACCCATTTGAAAGAGCCTTTGCCCTCAGGGGATCTGTCTTTCACTAGACCCTGATGCTATCATGCATGGTACAGCTCATTTTAATATGGACTACCCTCAGGTCACATCAATAAATGGAATTGAATGATTCTAGCCAATTAGCTTTGAGCAGTGTGTAAGAGCCACCTCTATCAGAAGAGGAAAAAGACTGAAATCACTATGTGAATGCCATTCTGTGTGGTATACTAAGCAAGGAAGGTTGTCTGGTTCATCAGCACTCTCCTCTTTTGGTAAAGTAAAACTTCTGAACTCTACTTGGAGCTATGTACTCTCTCTTAGTGATAATATGATGCTGTGGTTTTTTTGGCTTGTGTTAAATGTGGCCAATGCTGTCCTTTTGATATTATTTAATAAATGCTTACTACCTAATTTATAAGTAGTTATATTTTAGTAAACCCCAGACTAGTTGCCCTGATAATTTAGACAGAAACAGGGTAGCCCCCCAAATATTTTAACAGACACACTCCTCTCAAAGATTGTGCTGTAGTGGTAGCAGTTACCCTTCTGGACAGTAGAGTGAGCTTACTGTCAAAAGAAAATGAAATGATTGGGGTTCATTGTCTCTGCAGCATGCCAATTGCATAACAAATTGAGACCAGGTCTCCTCAGCTTGGCACTGGACCCCAAATGCAGGACATAATGATTTTTATTCATTAAAAGAAAATAATTAATAGGATCCAAACCAGGATACAACATTAGGTAATCTAATTTCTAACTGGAGGGAAAATTAGGGACTTTCCACATTGGGAAGGGGAAACCAAACAGGTCCAATTTCTTGAAATTAGAAAAAGAGCCCTCCCCCCCAAGTATCTATTCAGTCAAAGGAACATGGAAACAGTAACTGACTAGAACAGGGCCAGTTTTCAAATAAGACATATGGATTGTATGAGATATAATTGTGAGAAAACTCTTTTCATCAGTCATTGTATCTGACTGAATTTCTGGTCAGCAGAACATGGGTCCTTAGTTAAATTTCTCTAAGAAACAGTAGAGGTAGTTAAAATCTGAGAAAACAGGAAAATCCAGAAGAAAAAATTCCAAATTAAAAGAAAAAAATAGAACTGGTAGATCTTAAAAAAAAGAAAAGCAAAAACAAAAAAAAAAACTTACTTTCTACTTGCCAAAAGAAATAACATTGAGAAATCTAGTAGATATTATAGTACTGTTGACTTATATAGAGATTGTTTAACTTTAAGTTACACACTCATGTTTAAATTCAGCAAGCTGCCCAATGACATAACTCATTTATGTCATGAGCCTATAAGAACTGATAGTGATGATGTCAGATTATATGTTGACATGAGCTAACTCAAATTTGACTTTGCTTAAGAATATACTATTAAATAATAGTTTTACTGCACTCACTGTCATTTGGAGAAAATGCTCTATTGGTTTTACTTTTGTTGACTTTTTCTTTTCATTAAAAAAAATGAATCACTTATGCTAGAGTTTCACTTAGAAATATAAAATAATTATGGCCATAATTTTTTGTCCCCTCTGAGAGGGTCTCAGGAACACACCATGACCCTGTGATGGAAGAAACAAATCTTATGGTTTGGAATTCTAATCCACTTGGTTTTTCCCTTCAGACAAGAATTGTAAGATCTAAAGCAAAGTAGACAGAAACAGTGAATTAGCCAGTAATTTTACAAATGTCCCTGGCTTCAGCTACTTGTTACATTTTTTTTAAATTTAGGGCCTTTAGAAAGTGTGTTATCCTTTACTCTTTACTTTTAGTCATCTTATATATCTAATCATTTGACAAATATTACCATTTCTATTTCTATAACAGCTTCTCAAATTTCCCATTCCCTCAACTCATATGATCACTACCCTAGTTCAGGTCCTCTCAACCACTCACTTGACCTTGTGAAAATTTATTTTGATTTGGGGACCCCACTTTTGGGCTGAGATTAGAAAGCCTTGGGCCCTCAGGGTTTTTTCTGCATGGGAGGGGCTGGTGGCCCTCCCCTTCTGCTTCAGCTGAGCCAAAAAGCCCTGTGGGCTATACAAGACACCAGGTCAGACAGCTGAGTGGATCTATCCGAGAGATCCCGGGCTCGTCCAGGCCGGCCTCTGGCATAGCCCGTGCAGAGGTCCTTGGGTATACAGCAGGGGCACGGGCCCCTGGAGCCCTGGGTATGGTACGCATGAGACACTCAAGCATTCCCTCCCAGCTGCAGCCCTGAGCCGCCATGGGATTAGCTTGGTATGTGTGGGGGTGCCAAAAGCCCCGAGGTTTGAGTGGAGAGAAGGAAGATATACATACCTGGGAGTCAGCGAGGGATGCTCACAAGATTAGAAGAATGGAGAAGGATGCAGGAGAAGGCTAAAGGAATAGAGCCAGAGGCAGATGTACAGAGCTTGGGAGAGGCCAGACAATTAAGAGAACAAAAGGACACTGGAGCACTAGGAGAATGGAAGGAGAGGTCAGTGAGAGAGAAACACAGGGGCTCAGCAGCTGCAGTACAGAGAGGAAAGTTAGATGCAAGGGGATTGACAAAGTGAAAGGGGCTTGGAGTTAGTGAAAGGAGCTGAGCAGTGAAAGTGGTACATACCCTAAGGGAAGAGGTGGCAATGGCCCTTATTGTATTAAAAAAGTTCCAGGCACAGCAGGTGGAAAGAGACATGCTGGAATGCAGGAATGCAGTCAGGTTGTGCATTTTATTTCCCTGTATTCTTAATTTTAAATAGTATCTCATAAATAAACTCTGCTTTGATTATTTAGTTAAGAGGCTTCTTAATCTTTTGCTTATCAATTTTGGGAGTGGAGCAGTGTGGTGGAACTTTATAAATGGCCCATATTAAGTTAATAGCAGTCAGATAGCCAGTTAGTCAAGAGTCCCAGATTAAGTACTCCAGTCAGTTTAGTCCCTCGAAATTAGCCCCAGCTAAATTAACATATTTCTACATTTGAATGGTCACCCAGATGGGACTTATGGCCCAATTATAATTTTTCTAAACTTATAATTTTTCATATAATTATAATTTTTCATAAGTCCAATTATGTATTTTTTCAGACTAGATTAGTTAGTTATAATTAATGTTTTTATAACCTATTGCAATAACCTTCTACTTGTTCCACTTGGTTGAAATCGCTTCCCTTTCTAATCCATCTCCCACTTAGTTCCCTAAAATGGTTTTCCTAAAGTGTAGATCTGGCACAGCTAGGTGGCACAGTGGATAAAGCACCAGCCCTGGATTCAGGAGGACCTGAGTTCAAATCCGGCCTCAGACACTTGACAGTAACTGTGTGACCCTGGGCAAGTCACTTAACCCTCATTGCCCCACCAAAAACAAAAAAAAAACAAAAAAAAACAAAAAGAAAAGTAAAGAAAAAGTGTAGATCTGACTTTGTCACCTCCTTATTCAATAAACTTCTCTGTGTCTCCTTGGTGCTACTCCAGGAATTGTATTATGGCATTATTTGGAGGTTTTTGGCATGAGACATCTTCTGTGTCACCTTGATGACTCTGGGATCAGATAGAAACTGCAATATTTTTCTCCCTTTCCAGTCTTCTTACACAGTGCTTCCCACCACAAATTCTATGGACTAGCCCTACTAGCCGACTTGTTGCTCCTAATACATGACATTACACCTCACATCTCCTTACAATTGCCATTGCACTCCATGTATATAATATATACTCCATGTATAGAATGTATACTCCATGTATAGAATCCACATACATCATATCCCTGCATCTCCAAATCTCTAATTTCCTTCTAGAATTAGCTCAGGTTTCACTTTCTACTTCAAAAATTATCTGATCACACCCTAGCTTCAATTACCTTTCCTTCCTAAAGTATTCATTATTTTTTTAGAATTCTGTAAATACTTATACATTTGCAGGTGGCCTCCGCCTTTAGAAAGTAAGCTCCTTGAAGGCAGGGACTGTTTATCTGGAAGTGTCAGGAATATAGTATATTATTAATAAATTTATATTGAATGTTTAGGCTATTACTTTGTGTTGGGTAAAACAAAATCACCTTACCTGCCCCCCAGTATGGGGGAAGCTAGCTAGGATTTACTTATAAATTAGAAGCTTCAGCAACAGTTTAGGCATTTGGCATTTATTAAAGTATATTAGAGGTTAGTAGAGAGAGAACACATGTCTTTGAAAGCATAGGAAAACCTAGCTAAGATCTATGCAGGAGAAAGAGAGAATAAGCTGCCTTCACTTAGTCAATCATGCTACCAAGAGAAAGCACCTCAGTCTTCTCAAGTAGAAGCTTCCTGCATGACAGGAAGGGGGAGGTCCCCACACACAGCTCCAAGCAAATTGGCTGGTAGCATTCAAGTCCATTGATAGACATGACTTGAAGGCGGTCCATGAACTGTGAGGTAAATTACTGGTGCCAGATCGACCTTTGAAAGGTCACTCCATGCTTTCTCAACAGGGGGCACCTGGTAATAATATGCTCACAACTTCTTCCATAAGTTTTCTCTTGCTTCTTTTATGTGAGATACTTTGCTCAATTCCACCTCTACCTTTCCCTTTCTGCCAGGGCAATCCTCTCACCCCTTAATTTTATTTTAAAGATGTCATCATGGGGAAGCTAGGTGACATAGTGGACAAAGGACCCGCCCTGGACCCAGGAGGACCCAAGCCCAAATCCGACCTCAGACATAAGACACTCCCAAACTGTGCAACCCTGGGCATGCCCCTCAATCCCAACTGAACCCCCCTCCCCAAATGAGAAATAAGCAATAAATGCTTTTCAGATATCATTCCTTCCTAATCAATTCCCACCTGTGCCCTCTATGCAAATTTATATCTTTCATTTGTCCTAATATTGAGAAAGTTCTTATCTTCCCATATAGGAATACAGTTTAACCTTTTAACATCCTTCATAATTTATTTTTCCTGTTTACCTTTTTATGTGTCTCTAGGGTTTTGTGTTTGAAAATCAAATTTTCTATTCAGTTCAGGTCTTTTCATCACAAATGCCTGAAAGTCCTCTTTTTCACTGAAGTCCCATTTTTTTTACCCTGAAATATTATATTCATTTTTGCTGGGTAGGTGATTTTTGGTTGTAATCCCAATTCCTTTGCCCTCCAGTATCACATGCCCCCTGATCCTTTAATAGAGAAGTTGCTAGATCTTGTGATATCTTGACTGTGGTTCTACCAAACTTGAATTGCTTCTTTCTGGCTGGTGGAAATATTTTCTCCTTGACCTGGGACCTCTAGAATTTGGCTAAAAAATTCCAGGAAGTTTTCATCTTGGAATCTCTTTTAGGAGATGATCAGTGTATTCTTTCCATTTCTATTTTACTTTCTGCTTCTAGAATATCAGGGCAATTTTCCTTTACAATCTCTTGGAAGATAATGTCTAAGCTCTTTTTTTGATCATGGTTTTCAGTTAGTCGAATAATTTTCAAATTATATCTCCCAGATCTATTTTCCAGGTCAGCTCTTTTTCCAAGGAGATATTTCACATTGTCCTCTATTTTTTTTTATTCATTTGGATTTCCTTTATTGTGTCTTGATTTCTCATAGTCATTAGCTTCCATTTGTTCAATCCTAATTCTTTTTTTTTCAATCCTAATTCTTAAGCAATTATTTTCTTCAGAGAGCTTTTCCATTTGTTTTTTCAAGCTGTTAACTTTTTTTCATGACTTTCCTGCATCACTCTTATTTCTCTTTCCATGTTTTCCTCTACCTCTCTTACTTTATCTTCAAAGTCCTTTTTGAGTGTTTCCATGGCCTGAGACCAATTCATATTTTTCTTGGAAGCTTTGGATGTAAGAGCTTTGACTTTGTTATCTTCTTATGAAAGTGTGTTTTGATCTTCCTTGTCATCAAAGAAACTTTCTATCCTTTGCATCTTTTTCTGTCTGATCATTTTGCTACCCTATATCTTGACTTTTAACTCCTTCTTAAAGTGGGGTCCTGCCTCCAGGATCCACTGTCCCAGGTAGATTGAATTAAGGAGAGACAGCTTCTTCACTCCCCTGGCCTATGCTCTGGTCTGTAAATAGCCCCAGGTTTGCTTGTTCTTTAACCTAGAAACAGAATTCTGTCTCACTATGGTTGCTATTTTGGGGCATGCCTGTGCCCCTCCCCAACCTGGGCCCTCCACTAAAGACTGCTTCCTGATTCCTATCACAAGCAAGACAAGCAAGTTATACCTCAGCACCAGCAGCAACCCCTGTAATCCCCTGCTGGCCAGCCATTCGACCCTTTCATCAGACTATGAGCTGAGTTTTAGAAGTAGCCACAGCAGCAGCCGACTCAGGAGTTCCAGAGGTCTCTTTCTTTGCTACAGACTGCCTGAGCCTGGATTTATGATGATGCAGCTCAGGTCTGGGCTCCACTCCCACCTCAGTACAACAGACCTTTCCAGCCAACCTTCTAAGCCATATACATTTACATGATCAGCTCCATGGAATTTGTTCCAATTCAAACCCCTAATACACTGGTAAAGACTCAGGAAGATTTACCAATCTGGAGGGGGGAAAAAAGCAAAACAAAACAAAAGCAAAAACAAAAACAATAAACCCAGTGAGAAATGTTGGTTATACTCTCCTGACCCAGGACTGACCTTCAAGAAGACTAGTACTAGTTAATTAACGACAATGTTCTAATTGCTTGCAATGAAATATTGCTTTAAACTTATTTTTGTCTAAGCTTCCTGAAATTGTCATTTTATTTTTAATTTGATTCAAAGTGCTATCCTTCCTACCTTATACTGTGCTCTAAAACAATACATTACAAATAAATCTTGAATGATTTTCTTGTTTTCCCCAAAACAGCAGTACAGGATAGTTTACAACTTTGTGCCAGTGTTCACAACATTTGCCAGAGGTTGGCTCATACCAGCTGGAAGTTTCAGTGTGAATATTTACATTTCAGAAATCTCAAATGTGACCAATCAGAGCTTGATTTATTGTTTTATTATCTAGGCTTAAGAAATTAATGGAGAAAATGTCAACAATGTAGATTAAACTTAAAATTATGTTATGCATATATTTATAACTATAGATGTTGAGTTGTTTCAGTCATGTCCAACTCTTCATGACCAAATTTGGGTTTTTTTGGCAAAGATACTAGAGTGGTTTTTCATTTCCTTCTCTAGTCATTTTACAAATTAGGAAACTGGGGCAAACAGAGTGAAGTGACTTGCCCAGGGGTCACACAGCTAGTAAGAATCTGAATTGTAAAATTGGGAGAATCAGTTCCACTTGATCTGTCAATTATAGCTGAGTGGATCATTAAGATTTTATATTATTTAAAGCAAACCAATGTCTGTCTCATTGCCTAGCTCGGACAGCTTAAGGTCTTCTTTTCTCCATTGACAAGCATGGCATTTATTTTTAAAATGAAATACTATAGGGGCAGCTAGGTGGCACAATGGATAAAACACTGACCCTTGATTCAGGAGGACCTGAGTTCAAATGTGGCCTCAGACACTTGACACTTACTTTCTGTGTGACCCTGGGCAAGTCATTTAACCCTCCTTGCCCACAAACACACACACACACACACACACACACACACACACACACACACACACACACACACACACCAAAAGAAACCATACTACAGCAGAAATGATTATAAGCTTGTACAGAAGCATAAAGCCCAAATAACATAGAGCATGGCCATAGATTAAAATGAATATTTATGTACATTTGTGGTAAGAGTTTTAGTTTGTATTTGCATGTACACTGAGTATGTGGAAAAATGACTTCATTGACAAGATCATTTGAAAGTTGTATCACATTTAATTTTTTAGTAGATGTGCCATTTGAATATGGATCATCGAGTTTTAGTAAGCAAATAGGTCATTGGGAAAATTGATGAAGGCCTGCTGCTACAAACTCTCCCTCCACCCTCAATAAATTCAGTCTGCTCTTTTCCTGTCTTCTTTTTAAACCCTGCCTATCACTTCCAGAATGCTCTTTGATTGTTAACAATCTTCCCTTCATTCTAGATTTCTCCCTTTTACATTGCCTCCCTCTTATGGTTTTCATTGAAAACTTTCTCCTAAAGACTATCTGTTGACATCCTTTCTGAGATTGAATGCTGAAGTACCTTGGTTTGGTAAAAATATCACTGAATCAAGTCAGAGAAGCTGGGTTCAAATCCTACCTCTGATACTGACTATTTTATTTTAGGCAAGTAATTTTACCTCACTGAACCTCAATTTACTCATCTGCAAAGTGAGGAATTTATATTAGATGACCTCTGAAATATTTTTTAGCTCCAGAAATACAATCTTGTGATCCATATTCCCAGACTCCCAGGCCAGGAGGAGGAATTAGCCTCCTTCTTCTTCCCCATTGCCACTTATATGTATATCTTCCTTCTGCCACCATAGGTCAGGAATCCCTTCTACTGAAAATTTCACTGTCATTATTATATGTTTAGATGCTTGTAGTTGTTGACACCAATAGTGGTGGTGGTTTTAGATATTCTCAATTAAAGAATTAAACTTGGAAGCCAAATAATTTAGATACAAGTAGGAAGTGGTTTATTGTAATTGAGCAACTGGTCAGGAGGAGAGATACTGTATCTCAATCTCTCCAAAGCAAAGAAACTGCTAACTTTTTATAGAAGAGAGTAAACAAAGAAAAACCATGTGAAGGGTCTTCTCTATTTCTTGGGTTCCCCCTCTTGGGGCACTTCACGAGAATATTTTGTATAGCAAATGTCATGATGCCTTAGAGGATCTGTCCTTGGGCTGGGCCATATCCTGGAGCAGATATCAAGATGCTCTGGAGGCTCTAGCAGCATCCTTATCCCCCCAGAGGTTTACATATTTCAGCTCTTCCTTATTAGGGAAGAGGGCCCTTTCATGATACTGAACTGAAAACCAAAACAATCAGGCCAGACAGGACAACACAGCTCTTTCTCAATGCCATTCTGCTATTTCTGATCCTGTCCCTTACTGAAAACCAAAACAATCAGGTCAGTTAGGTCAGCACAATCCTTTCCCAATGCCAGTCTGCTACTTCTGATGTTATCTCCCACCTCAGTTATCAAGTATTATCTAGGTCAATCTGCTTTTTCCTCATTGTCTAGTACCTAGATCATAATCTTTTCTTCCACCATCTCCCTCCCACAACTTCTACCCTTTCTAGTTCTTCAATGTCCTCAAGTCTCATGAATTTATTATCTCCAGTCTACCTCAGCTGTTCCCAGGATTGGTCATTCTTAAACATACATTCTTTTTTATCTTCTCCCCTTGCCTGGAAGTGATTCCAGGTGCCAGAATTCCTAATTAAACCCAGAGTGAATCAGATTTAGAACATTAAATAATTGAACTGGGATAAGTACTGAAATGGTGTTTTCACTATTATGGGGAACTCCAAGTTGAAGGAACCGATTGCTAACCCAGGCTGTAATTTTCTTTCTAATTTAGAGTGTGAGGGAACTTCCTAGAATAGTAGAATTGGATCTTTGAAGGTATATAGTGACTAGAAAAAACACAAAATAACATTATCTATGTGCTGTTGTATTTTTACCCATTTTGTTAAACATTTTCCAATTACATTTTTGGGGGGTGGGGCAATGGGGGTTAAGTGACTTGGCCTGGGTCACACAGCTGGTAATGGTCAAGTGTCAAGTAGCCGGATTTGAACTCAGGTCCTCCTGAATCCAGGGCTGGTGCTTTATCCACTGTGCCATCTAGCTGCCCCCCAATTACCTTTTAATCTAGTTGGCTAGCTAGCATTCAGGCTGTGTAGGTGGGAGTTTAGCACCTCAGGAAGAAGTAAATGTAAATGACTTGCCTAGGGACAAACAGGAAGTATGTGTGAGAGATAAGACTTGAACCCAGGTCTTCTTGCTTCCAGGACTGATCTCTATTCATTATGCTACTACTCCAAAGACTTTAGTCATAAGAAAAACAAAAGTACATCTTTGATGAGTCATCTGTTGTTGTTTTTTAACTTATCCTTTGTTTTCCTGAGCAATTAGTAAAGTAAGGCATTTAAATAGTCTTCTGCCTCCAGTAAAGAAACAGTGCCAAATACAGAAAATTTACTGGGTTAAGAATAGTTGAGTAGGGAAAAAAAGTGGAAAGTTTTCTTCTATTTTTACAGCCCTGGCTAGGTGAAGCCAATCACCAAGCCTCTTTTGAAATATAATTAGTAGTAACATGCTTGAGATATGAGAGCCAGAAAAAAAATGTACTAGAGAAGAACAACTACAGATTGTGCATACCAGGACTTGCTTTCTATAATTTATTTGTTTGTTTGTTTTTCCTGGGGTGGGGGGGGGTTGGTGGGGAGAAGGGATTTAAGAAGCAGATGCCTCCCTCTTTCCCCTGCCATTTCTATAAGCTCATTTCCACTGAGCAGAAAGAGAAATCTATGTGTGAAATTCAGTCATTAACTTTTCATCTCTAATTTCAGAATCCTGTAACATAGGTCAAGAAGTCATCTCGTGTGGTGTCAGGAAGGGGACGATGAAAGCTAGCCCAAAATAGCACTTGGTCAGGAAACTCATCATCAATTTTGAATGGCATTTCTAGCAGGGACATAGAGAAATCACATTGATTCCCTTGTCAAGGGTTCTATTGACTCAGTCTGTAGTGGGCTGCTCAGGCTGGTCTACTGTGAAGCCTGTTTGAAAGCACCTTCATCTCTGCTACAATATATTATTTAAAAATGTCAAGCTTGTTTTGCAGTCACTGGAATCTGAATGTTTCAGAATGAACTCCTTACATGTACACAAAATAATTCCTTACTAATTTTCTTAAATTATGCATCAGGTCTCTACTGGCAAAAGAATTCAATCATCCTTTCCCCCATTCCCTTAGCTTTGTTCTCCCTTGCCCCTTCTCCTGATAATATTGACGTAGCAATTTTGAAGAATATTTGTTTCCATCCTGAATTTTGAAAGAATAAAAATCGTCTTAGTAGACAAGAAAGATGAAAGTAATATTAGATATGGGAGAAATGAAATACTGAATCTCAAAGGTGTAGGAGAGCCAAAGGAGTATGGGCATATGTTGACACTGAAAATGCTTGCATTTTCCTTCATTTCAGCAGGAGAAAATTAAAAATATTAACATAAGGATTTTCAGCAAAGCAACAATTTATTAATCACTTAGTATAGGCCAGATACTATAGCAAGTATTGATAATATAAGAAAAATCAAGGGAAATAATGTTCACAGAGGAGACAACATGCATATTAATATGTACATACTAGATAAATAAAGAGTAATAGAAGGTAACCTGTGGGGAAGCTAGGCCATCTGGGAAAGACCTACTGCAGAAAGTGATATTTGAGCTGAGACTTGAAGGAAGTCAGGGATCCCAAGAGGCAGATGTAAGGAGGGAAAGCAGAAGGGATAACTTGTGTAAAACTACAGAGGCAAAAATAAATAGAATATTGTGTATGAGGAAATGAATTTGAGTCAGTAGCATTATTCTTTAGGGTTCATAGAGGTAAGTAAGAATTATTAAAAAGAGTCCATATACTTAATCAGACTTCCAAAGGGATCTATAACACACACACACACACACACACACACACACACACACAAGATTAAGAGCTACTGACAACTATTTCTTCTGGTAGCCTCATCAAGAAATCAGATTTAGCTAGCATTTCTAGGAATAGGATTCCCTGAGAGATAGAGTGAGAGAGAGAGGGAGGGAGGGAGGGAGAGAGAGAGAGAGAGAGAGAGAGAGAGAGAGAGAGAGAGAGAGAGAGAGAGAGAGAGAGCTTTATCTGTCATCTATATGTATGTATGTATGTATGTATGTATGTATGTATGTATGTATGTATCTATCTATCTATCTATCTATCTATCTATCTATCTATCTATCTATCTATCTATCTATCTATCTATCTATCCCTAGGATCTCCCTCAAGTTTCAGTCCCACATAACCAATTTTTATTGGGCATTTCAGACTGAATGTCCAGAAGGCATATTAAACTCGAAATTTCTAAAAAAGTAAATTGGTTATCTTTTCTCCTAAACCTTGCCATTCTTCCACACTTCTCTGTTTCTACTGAAGGTACCATCATGATTCCAGTGACTCAGATTGGTAATATGGACTTCTCACTCTCCCTCACTGCACAGATCTAATCATTCTCCACTCTCTACTCACACAGCTATCACCTTAGTCTAGGCTCTCAACACCTTCCACTTGGATTATTCCAACAGCTCTGTAATGGATTTTCCTGCCTCAAGTCTCTTACCAGTTCAGTCCATCATATACCCTGCTGCAAAAGTAATTTTCCTTAAGCACAGTGTTGACCATATAACTCCCCTACTCAACCAAATGCAGTGATCTATTCCCTCTACAACATAATACAAATTTCTCTAAGTTTGAAAGTCTTATACAACTTAGCCAAAACCTGTCATTCCAGTATCATTGGACAATACTCTATCTCCCACACTCCATTTCAATCAAACTTAATTCCTATTTGTTTCTTATACAAGACATTCTACTACTTCCATCTCTGGGCTTTTGCATTGCAGTCCCCTATGCCTAGAACACAATACCTCCTTACCTCCACCTCATGGATTCTTTCTCTCTCTCTCTCTCTCTCTCTCTCTCTCTCTCTCTCTCTCTCTCTCTCTCTCTCTCTCTCTCTCACACACACACACACACACACACACACACACACAAACACACACACATCTTGGGCACCATCTTCTTTATGAATCTTTTCCTGATCCCCTCAACTTCCAGTGCCTTCCCTTCTAAATTACATTTTGCATTATCATTACATTTTTATCTGTTAAATGTATGACTATGCTGCATTTGGGTTTATGTGATGTCTCCTGAATTAAAATTTAAGGTAATTGTTGGATAAGGATTGGTTTTTTCTGTGTTCTTGTATTCTCAGCACCTAGAATAGTGCTTGGCACATTAGTAGGCTCTTAAGCACTTGTATATTTATTGATTGATTACATCTATTTCTACCTGGACCAAGATGCCATTCATCTCTAAGTTTACTTAGAGTACAGACTGTATTATCCACCCAGTGATCCATTCCAATGCTTAGAATTGTTGGTGGAATTCTAAATACTAGATTGAAATTTTCACCCTCAACATTAGCACACTTTAATATATAAACCTTTATTCTGGTGTTGTTATGCTGGGGATCCTAAATAATAAATTGTCTTAAGAGACAAAAGACAATCCCTGACATTAAGGGGTTTATAATCTAATGGAGCTTTTGAAAATTTCTCTGTTGAATTTTGAATATGTTCCCTGGGGAAGGTAACAGACCTCCCTATTATTATTAGGTCAACAAATTGTCCCCTCAGTACCTGTGAGAAGGAAATGAACCCCTATTAATTTTTAATCTTCTACTGACTCTTACTGAATAATGTCTTCTCACCTGCTAGCTTTTGGGACACTAGAACAATATTCTTTGAGGATAAGCAGCTTCTTCCTCCTGAGAGCTTCCAACTTACACTTTTTCATTTTATTTTTTTTTTTATTTTTGTGAGACAATGATGGTTAAGTGACTTGCCCAGGTTACATAGCTAGTAAGTGTCAAGTGACTGAGGCCAGATTTGAACTAAGGTCCTCCTGAATCCAGGGACAGTGCTTTATCCACTGTGCCCCCTAGCTGCCCCCCATCGCTCACTTCTTTTTTTTTTTAATTTTTTTTTCCATCGCTCACTTCTTAAGGAAGAGTCTCAGATAAGTTTTTGAGTTCTAATAATATAATTGTGCTTCTTCTTTCTCCTTTGTGGAAGACTGATGTTCTATAACTTCCCAACAAAGATCTGATCTTCCTTCTTCCATCTCTCTTTTTAACCCTTTCTCACTTCTTCTCTTAGGGACACTTCATTGAATCTCATGTTTTGGATTGTAGAGAGGCATTCTATTAGTCTTTTTTACTTTTTCACCCAGGAAGTAGTTCAGCCTACCTTTGAAACATCAATGGTTAATAAACTTTTTATTTTTTATTATTTCATTTATCATTACTATTAGTCTTGTTCATTCATACTCTGCTGATCATAACTTGCATCTGTCACTGGGATGTACCAGACTTAAAACAGAGACTGTAATGAAAGAAATAGAGAATAGAGTCCAAGTTGAAAAGTGATTCTATATAAATACTGAGGACCTCCAGATGCTTTTGTTGGGGGTGGCATTATCCTGATCACAATGGGTACATGCAGAGCCCATAAATGAAATCCACGAGATATCAAAAGATTTTGTACTAACAGTCCAAAAAATGCAGACTAAAAACATCAAGTAGATGAGGAATATCTCTTGTCCAAACTATTACATAGACCTAGATTAACAATTTATAGGACTTATCCATCCATCAGTATATGTATATAGATATAGAACTCTATACCTATCTGTGTATATATATATATATATATATATGTATATATATATATGTATGTATGTATATGTATGTGTATACACATATACAAATACATGCATGTATATATACATATGGGCATATGTGTGTGTATGTGTATGTATGTATGTAACTGGAGCTGTAAATAGATAATAACGTCCAAAATTGAACAGCAGGAAAAGAGCAGGAGAAGAGCAGGTCATATTGTCTTTAGTAAATTTTAGAATTCTTTTAATGACCTCAATCCTCTCCCTGAAACAAAAGTCCATCATTTAAAAAATCAATACTCAACTATTTTTATATAGCCATTAAGTCATGGAACACTATGATCTATCAATAGTTGCTGGTAAACATCATCTTAAAGGGAATGGAGAGGTAATATGTCAATATGTGTACATGTATGTGATATACGATATAATTATGATTTACCAATGTAAAGAATGTCATAAGGAATATAATATTGAAAAGGAAGGTAGGTTGGTGACATGTCAAGATCCAGGGATTACGAATAGATTGCTGCTGTACTCTATTGTTATCCTAACAATGGAAGGAAAACTTGAGGATGACTCTAGATAGGTTGATTATACTTCTGTGATGAATTTATAAAAGGATATGAACAAGAATTACACGAAATGGGCAGATGTAGATACACATACATATACAACACACACAATATATACATGCATGCATACACACGTGTATATATATGCACATTATCCATATATCCATACACATGCATGTATAAACACACATTTATGTATATACACACATATGTTTAAATATATATCTATGGGATAAAATCACCTACTTAATGAGATAATATGTCCATATACATTCGATTGTGTAACTATCTAATATAATTAATCTTTTAGGATTGTTATAGGACTTGGGAATATGTCTTTTTCCTTCATAAAAGTTAAGTTCACAAAAACTGAAGATAAATCAAATAGTATCAGAGAAAACATACATTTCTGATTAGTGTAGAAGGGATGAAGTTAATGTGCATTTACTAAGAATTTTCTTTGTGCCAGCACTGTACTAAGCACTTTAAAAAATATATTAGCTCCTTTAATCATCACGACAACCCAATGAGGTAGACACTGTTTTTATTATTCTCATTTTACAGTGAAAGAAAATAAGGCAGACAGGAGTTAAGTGTCTTTATCAGGGCTGCAAAGCTAGTAAGTGTCTGAGGACAGATTTGACCTGAAGTCTTCCTGACTCTGGGCTCAACACTCTATCCCTGCATCATTTAACTACCTCCTAGTGTATATGTTTGCTGAAATGATTAGACCAATTCCAACTGCACCAACACCACAAACTGTAGTATTTCTAACATTGACCATTTCCATCTTTTGTAATCTTTACTAAATTTCTGGGTATGAAGTAATAAATTTCTGGGTAATAATTTCTTCCCTAGATGAAAAAGCAATAAGATCTCTCAGATCTGTACCTTAAGCAAATCAAGGCTGAAAGTAAATGTTCAGTATGAATAAAGTTTTGACATCATGACAGACTGATTGATACAACTTCTTTTGAAAGAACATATTTCTATTATTTTTTTCTGAAATTATGATTGCAACATGATTTTTCTTCAGATTTCTCTAAAACATAAGAAATTTTGTTCCAGTGAATCATTTAATGTTCTATGTGTCCCTGTATTTATCTTTGTTTGTCATGCAGCAAAGTGTTGCATTGTGTTTTCTAATCCATTCTTCCCTTAATGGCCCGGAAGAATGGAACTACATAGTCTGATTCATACAGATACATTTAATGACAAGCTAACATTTTATATACAAATGCTTTCAATTCTTCTTTTCCTTCTGAGACGAAATCTGTAGTAATAAACATCTTATACCAATAGAATCTTTCACTGGAAAATCACGATAATAGAGCTAACAGGTCACAAGTGGGGAAAGGGTTGGGAAAAAAGAAAAATTTGGGTTAAGGTTATATTTCCAGCTACTTTTAGTCACTGCTTATAGAGAAAGCCATTTATTTATCAGTACCTGGTAATGAACACAATTAAATGTTAATTGAGATGATGATCTTCAGTTATTAATGGGGTCACATTCATATTGTATGCAATTCTACCAAGGTAGAATAAGAATAGAAAGGGCATATGATTAGCAAACATAGAATGAAAGAATCATAGAGAAATATGGCAACTTTAAAAAAGCATAGGAGAACTGTATGTCTTTACCATTGAAGTACTTTTCTTAAACTGTATTTTGTGACTTAGTGGTTTATTCTCTTAATTAGGTGATAAGCTAAAAGGAAACCTAGTTGGCATTTAAATGATAGCAGTAGTAACTTCACTTTCTATCTCCCTTTTCCAATTACTAGTAGAGCCAGGATCCTTCACTTTTTATTTTCCCCTTTATAGCTGATGAGTGTCCTTTCTTTTCTCTTACTCCTTTCCTCACATTTCTTGGAAATGATATTGTTCATTTTCTGCTTATATATCAGAGGTCCTTCTGTTCATCCTATGGCATAGCTCATCCCTTTTGAATTGAGAAAAAGAAAATTATCTCCCATGGTTTTTGAGAAATGAGAGGTATTATATGTAAAACATTCAAACAGGCCCCAAGATTATCTTTGATCATGAAGTGATTGTTGAATATTCCAGAAATCAGAACTATGTATTTGTATATAAAGGAAACTACTTGCTGAGTAATTAAAAGAACCTACAAAAAGGAAACAAACTATATAGGAATTGCTAAAAATATGAGATCAGTCCAATAAAAGAGAAAGGAATAAATGCTAATAAAGGACTTATACTTGTGGCAGTCATGAATTCTGGGACTATTTGGTTTTGCCTATGTATTCCCAGTGTCTTACATATATTTGGAATTTAATAAATGTTTGTTAAATCAAATTAAATATTTGAACTCATGTTCAGCAGAACTATCCGATAAAGAAATTATAGAACAAAACTTTTGTTTCTTGCATGGATGGGATATAATAAATAGTGATAATATTTTATAATGAGGTTCTTCTGATACTTAAATTATTAAAGTCCTATGGTTGAATTCAAAATTGACCTGCTTTTTAAAAAAATCTACTTTGCAGTGGGAATTTTTTTTTTAATGTTTGAAGTGTGAGTTATTTCTGGTTCTTTTTACTCAAAATTATAAATCCTGAAATCCTTAAATTTGAATACTTCAAAATATCCATATTTTATTCACTGTGTATATTCTGTTTGCTAACAGGGAATCTAACCCTGAGATACCTTAGCCAAAATAGCTTTCATAGACAAAACAAATAGATCAGCTCTCTAGTGTTTGCCTTTGCACACTTAGCTAGGCTGGGCTATATACAGTGGATATAAAGTCTTTTAATCAGGCCCATTCTCAGTGCCTTTCCAGCTTTGTAGGACCTTCCAGAATTTGTGTTTTCTGACCATTTTTAAGCACTTTATGTAGTAAAAATTATTTGTGGTAAAATTATTATTGCAGTTTTTAGCTGACTCATTTGGGAGAGGCCACACATGGCCCACCCTGAAGCTACCTCTACTACTGGGATTAGAAGAAGAGCTCCCCATAGGCAGTTTTTGAAGGACCTCACCTTTTGGGAGGAGGAAGATTGAACACTCCATGAGGGGAGGCAGAGGTTCTTTGGGAACTTTCTCTCTCTCTGGTGTCTGCTTTTCCGGTGGCATGAGCAATTGTAGAATGTCCAGGTTTTGGTGAGTTAATTACAGAAAATCCTAAATTCCTTTGAATTATCTTAATTGGAAATGATCTGGGAATTGCATAGGCTAAGTTTAGAGTTAAGAGTATTTATCTGTATTTCTTTTTCCCCTATTCCCTTGTCTTTGATTTTTATTAGTTCCACCTTTGTTGTTCAATTAATTCCCAAGTAATAAAATCTGATTCTTTTGTGAATTAAACCTTAAAGGTTCCTTTATTATTGGCCTGGGAGAAATATCTAAAAAGGGCAGTTCAGAGGGGAGGGTAAACCTAAAAGGTCCCTCATATTTCCAGGACCCCAGTATTTAGGCGAGTCATTCAATTAATGCTCCGTATATCAAATTTTGGCCCTCACATTTACCTATATGCCACACTTAGGAATTTGAATAAGACTTTACTAAAGGAATTCCACAAGTTATATTATTTTGTTTGTTTGTTTGTTTGTGGGGCAATGGGAGTTAAGTGACTTGCCAAGCTAGTAAGTGCAAAGTGTCTGAGGCCAGATTTGAACTCAGGTACTCTTGAATCCAGGGCTGGTACTTTATCTACTGCGCCATCTAGCTTCGCCCAAGTTATATTATTTTTAAATGAATAGTGTTTGATGGTGAATAGATGCTTGATTTAAAAAATATATATTAATTCTTTCTAAATGTAAAGGGATAAATAAGACCCTTGTGCAAAACAAGGTACATTCAATTCTTCTGTGGGGCCAAGCATAAGAATTTTAAATATATAGTATTAAGTATTGTTTTATAGTTCTGAGACAGTGAAGAGCCTGAGAGTGGGCTTTTTGTCAACTCCCAAAGGCCCCAACCAGAGATTAATCTAGACTAATTGAATTAAGCAAGACTGACTATGAGATATTGGCTTTGCTGATTAGCCTACTTAAAGTTAATTAAATTAAAACCACACCTGCCTGACTCCCAAGAAGGAGTTTTCTCAGAGGCTGTGAACTAGGACATCAACAGGAGACCACACTCAACTAATCAGCTTGAAGGTCCTCCCCTTCTGGGAGAGGGAAACAGGAAGTAGGAAGCAAGGCTGGCTCCCTAGCTCTGGTCTCTTTCATGCCAGAACCTTGGGCTGGTGGCTGAGGGAAGGAGAAGAAGGAGTCTATTCTGAACCCAACATGTTCTCCACTAGGCCCTAATATACTTTAATAAATGCTTAATGCCTAAACTGTTGCTGAAGCTTCCTACTTATAAGTAAATCCTAGCTAGTTTTCCCCAAAAACAGGGCAGAAAAAGGCAACCACACACATAAGATTTTAAACTTCACAAGAGAAAGTTTCGGTGTAATTAATAATCAATTTATTAATTGATCTAGCTGACAATCAATAAATTGATGGTCAGTGGTTGTTCTCAGTCACCAAAGACAAAAACATGGAAATCAATGAATACATTTAGAAAAGGTGTCCCTGACAGGTAAAAATCAAACCTTATTGGTGAACAATTAATAAGGGGGCGGACATATTAATAAGGATGTGGGCTAAAAGTCTTCAACTCCTTCCTCTGAGAATGTGGCTTAAGCATGAGATTCAGTCTGTAATGATTGGAATGACGCCACCTACTGGAGACTTGCTGTGGAGAGCTCCACCATGAGGAAAATGCCTCAGAGGCATTGTGGCTTTTCCTTGGCGTCAGGAAATGACGCTTGCTCATGGGTGTTGTCTATCAAGTCTACCAGCCAATCAACTGGAGGAGCCTCCTATGGTCTGGGAGGAGACAGGAAGGAGGAAAGGGAGCCTGCGCAGAGAGCGCGGGCCCTTTTGGCTTCCAGACTTGATGGTGGTGGCGGCAGAGGACTTCACAGGAGATTTGAGGAAAGATAGGAATGCCAGACTGTTAGAATTCTGTTCTCAATCTTTTTCTTTCTATTTTCCAATAAACCCTTAAAACCTAAACTCGTTTTATCAGTGATTTTTAGTCAGTTTCCCCCAAACTGGGGGAACACATTAGAATCCACATTTAGAATCTTAAATTACACAGTTTGGCTGACCACGAAGAGGAAAACCAAACGTTCATCTTCTGATCTTCTGATTGGGTAAGATTTCCCCTCCCTTGTCCCCTTAAATTGGAAAGAACTACCAAGTATAGGCTATTTTAAATTTCAAATGGATCTTTTAAACACCCTAAGTACCCCTTTTCTAGCTTTACCTTCACTAATCAAAGATGTTGGCCAGCTTGAACTTGAATATATTTTTATTACTCTTTGTGGTTTTGTGGGGCTTTTTGGTGTGGTATGGAGAATTTGGCATGTCCTAGATAATGTTAGAATAAAGATGATTCCCTGGGATTCCCCATTAGGAAAGCTACTTATGGATTGGAATGAGGGAAAACTTAGACTAAATACAACCATGACCAGAGGAGAGCTTATCAGACTGTGTTTTATGTGGCATGAGGAATTACAGGAAGAATGGCCCAAATATGGGTCATTTGATCCCCAAACATTGAGGCATTTGCAAAGAACCCTAAGTAGATGTCCACCTGAACATTTACGTTATTGGAAAATCTGGGCCAGAGCAAGTGAAAATTATCATACTAAAAATATAAAACGAGGAAAATCCAGGCCCCAGTTTACATCTGAGTCTGCCACCCAAACTGAAACGATAGACTGGCAGACAGACATGGCCTGCCTAACCGAAATGCCCAACAGAACAACTAAATCCAAGGCCATTCAGACTGAAATTCCAAATGACCCAACTCTTATTCCCTCACCCTCTACTTCCTCCATGCCAAACAAACAAATAAAGAAAGAAAGAAATGATTTCCCTGTAGAGGAGACAGAGAAAGTAAAAATTTTTCCCCTTCAAGAGATCCTTGCCCATGGTCAAAAAGGTACTATACGTAAGCTCAGACAATACACACCTTTTACACCCAAGGATTTGGCTTTATGGGGACAAAGCACTCCTAAATTTGATGAAGATCCCACAGCAGTTATCAGGCAGTTTAGAGCAATTTTGAGAGCATATCAGCCCACTTGGAATGATGTTACTGACCTTATGGAAATAATATTGTCCCCAGGAGAAAGAGCAGATATAGTAGCTGCAGCAAACAGCCTGGAAGCCACGGGAAAGGTTGATATTGGGTGGCCTATTCAAGACCCTGACTGGGACCCCAATAACCCTGAGCATTTTGATATGTTGAAAGATGCAAGGGAAACATTGCTGAAGGCAATGGAATCCTGTATTAGAAAGACTGATAACTGGCAAAAATTTATAGATATAGTTCAGGGACCTGATGAGAGACCTAATAGATTTTATGACAGGCTGTGTAAGTATGCCAGGCAATATGCTAGACTAGACCCATTAGACAGTAGAGACGCCCATATTATCTGCTCTCATTTTGTAAACCAGTCATTACCAGAAATTTGGAAATATTTTAAAAAGCAATGTCCTGGGTGGAATAGTTTGAGTCCTGACAGACTTAAAGAAATAGCAACATATATTTACGAAGGAAATGAGAGAGAAGAAAGGAACAGACAGGACATTTTAGCTCCAGTACAGGAAACAACAGGGCAGAGAAACTGGAAAATTGAAAATCGTTATCAACCCCCTAAATTTTGTGAGTACTGCAAAAAACAAGGACACTTCTTGAGGGAATGTAGAACTAGAAAACAAGACCTTAAGAGGACAATGACCGAGAGCCTTGAGGAATTCTTTGGGGGAAATCGAAATAATTTTGGAAACTTTTATCAGAAAGGAAACAACCGGAGTAATTATAACCCTTATTACAGGCAGAATCAAAATGGATATAAATCTTTTCAGGGGGATACAAAGAGACAGTATCAGGATAACCGTACACCCTATCAGGGAGGAACAGAAGGACAGAACCAGAATCAGGGTAACCATGGACTCCCTCAAAGGGGGTCACAGGATTGACAAGAGGAAGGGGAGGAATGGAACAAAGATAATGAAAGCAACATATTCCCAGATCTGGATTTTTTGAATGCACTTGTGCCAGTTCATTCACCTCCCCAGAGTAATGAACCTCATGTGACCCTCAAAGTAGGGGACACGTATTATGACTGTTTACTAGACACAGGAGCTTCTAAATCAGTATTAATAAGCAAACCAGATGCTGGGTGTAGACCTGTAGGATTTTTGAATGTAGTACGAGTCTCAGGAAAGAGCCAGAGAGTGGCAAAATTGAATCCTCGCATGGTATCTATGGGGCCCTTAACAGTAGAACATTCATTTTTACTCATGCCTGATGCCCCTGTAAATTTATTAGGTCGTGATCTCCTTTGTAAGCTTAGAGCAACCATATCTTGTGCTCCAGATGGGGCTGTCTCCCTACAATTGCCAGAGGATACTGTTCATTTATTACCAATTTTACTTACAGAAGCTCAAGGAACAGCAGGGGAGGTATCCAAAATCCCCTCTGACATTCCTGAGTCTTTATGGGCCTCATCCCCTAATGAGGTGGGGCTCCTTAAGTCTGCCATACCTGTTACCTTTAAAGTTAAGGGGGGACCACCCCCCTCCATTCCACAGTATCCATTGTCTAGGGAAGCAATAGAAGGGATCACACCTATAATTGAGGCTTTGAAAAGCCAGGGTATTATTATTCCATGTCATCACTCTCCATGCAATACTCCCATTTTGCCAGTTAAAAAACCCAAGCCTGGGCCAGATGGTAAACCTGTTTATCGTTTTGTGCAAGATCTTAGAGCAATTAATAATTATGTTATCCCTAGACATGCTATATTGGCTTCCCCTTCTACCATACTTTCTTCCATTCCCTATGAATCTACATGTTTCACAGTGGTAGACCTCTGCTCTGCCTTTTTCTCCATACCAGTACATGAGGACTTCCAATATTTATTTGCTTTTACCTGGAAAAATAGACAGTGGACCTGGACTAGACTCCCACAGGGATTTGTAGACAGTCCTACATTATTTTCCCAAATTTTACAGCAGGATCTGGCCTCTATTACCTTTAAAAGCTCCACACTAGTACAATATGTAGATGACTTACTTTTGGCCTCTCCTAATGCTGAAATTTGTCAGGAAGATAGCCGTCACTTACTGCTGGAGCTGCACAAGAGAGGACACAAGGTTTCCAAGACAAAGGTACAATGGTGTTTGCCCCAGGTAGAATATTTAGGATTTATTTTGGCTGCTGGAACTCGCTCTGTCTCTTCTAAGAGAGTCCAGGCCATTCAACAACTTTCTGCCCCCTCTACTAAGAAGCAATTAAGAGCCATTCTGGGAGCAGCTGGGTACTGTAGACAATGGATACCCTCTTTTGGTGAAATTACTAAACCTCTCATAGCTCTTACAAAAAGTTCTGTTCCAGACATTTTACAGTTGGATCCCCAGCATCTCTCAGCCATAAAAGAATTAAAACGGGCCTTGTTATCAGCACCTGCCCTGGGACTACCAGATTATAGTAAGCCTTTCACTCTCTTTGTGCATGAACAAAGGGGGGTGGCTTCTGGAGTCCTGACTCAGTCACTGGGGCCTAACCAACGCCCTATAGCCTACTATTCAATTCAGCTGGACCCTGTAGCGGCTGGAGTGCCACCTTGCCTTAGAGCAGTGGCGGCCACAGCCCTTTTGGTAGAAAAAGCCTCTGATTTGGTCCTAGGTAACCCTCTAACTGTGCAATGCCCTCATGAAGTGGAGGCTCTCTTACTACGTCACAGAACACAAGCCTTTTCAGATCAAAGGCTGGCTAAGTATGAAATAACCCTGTTAGGTAATGAGAATATCACTTTAAAACGCTGCACAGTTCTTAATCCAGCAACACTACTCCCTAATTTACCATTCTCGGGGGAACCGTTGCATGACTGTGCTTCTTTAGTTGATATGGCTGAAAAACCCCGTGATGATCTTTTTGATACACCTTTAGAAAATCCTGATCTTGTCCTCTATACAGATGGTTCCTCATTTATGAGAGAGGGAACCCGTTTTACTGGAGCTGCTGTAGTTTCTGATTATGACACCCTCTGGGCAGCTTCTCTGCCTTGCCATTTTAGTGCACAGGCTGCTGAACTTGTGGCTCTTACACAGGCCTGTAATATAGCCAAAGGTAAGAGTGCCACTATTTTTACTGACTCGAAATATGGCTTTGGCATATGCCACTTTATTGGTATGATTTGGCGTCAACGAGGCTTTCTAACATCCTCGGGCAAGGCTATTGCCAATGGGGACCTTATCAAGGACCTCTTAGATGCCCTGAAACTGCCTTCTTCCCTAGCTGTTGTACATTGCCCTGCCCACACAGGGAATAGTGATCCTGTTTCAAAGGGAAATGCACGAGCCGATTCTGCAGCCAAGCTTGCTGCATTAGAAGCTCCTGAACATGTATTTAACCTTTCACCTTCTGAGGATATTCCTTCCAACCTAACCTATGACGATTCTGAAGTAGAAAAGTGGAAAAAGAAATTTAAGGCGAAACAGATCAATGGCATCTGGGTGTCTCCGGAAGGTAAGCCATTTCTTCCCCGGAAATTCTACCACCAGGTATGCCTCTCTGTTCACAGAAAAGGCCATTTTGGTACACAAGGCATTGTAGACTCTATTAAGAGAACCTGGATAGCACCAGGTGTAACTAATACAGCATCTCGAATCTGCTCGGGCTGTTCCACATGTCAGTCTTATAATCAGTATGCTTTTAAGGCCAAAGCTTATGGAGGGCGTCCTCTAGCATATACACCTTTTGAGCACTTACAAATTGATTATATTACTATGCCAAAAGCAGGACATTATAAATTTTGCCTTGTTATAGTTGATCAGCTCACTCGGTGGGTGGAGGCCTTTCCCAGCCCCCGAGCCACAGCTGCCTTTGTTGCCAAAATTCTTCTTAAAGAGATAGTACCTCGTTTTGGCCCACCAGCCCGCATCGATTCTGACAAAGGCACACATTTCACTGATTCAATTTTATCCCAAATCTACTCTTTCTTGGGAGTGACTCCAAAATTCCACACGCCCTACCATCCACAAAGTTCAGGCCAAGTTGAACGTATGAATAAAGAGCTTAAGAGCATGATTGGCAAATTATGTACTGAAACCCATTTGAAATGGCCTGATGTTCTACCATTGGCATTATTCTATCTACGAAGTAGACCAAGGGGAGAACTTCATATATCTCCTTATGAAATGCTTTTTGGTCACCCTCTTATCCAAGCTAAAACTTTTTCCCCAGTTTATACATCACTGGTGGGAGGTGATACTTCTGTTGCCTCCTATATACAGGAATTACAGACCAGGCTACGTGAACTCCATGAGGCAGGAGCTGTGGTCCAGGCAGGACCATTAGACTTTTCATTGCATAACTTCAACCCAGGAGATAAAATATATGTAAAGAATTTTCAGAGAACCAGTGGAACCCAACCTGCCTGGGAAGGACCTTTTCAGGTATTATTGACAACTCCTACTGCCATTAAAATTGGTGAAAAAGACTCATGGATTCATTGCTCTCATATAAAGCCTGCACCATTCATAGGTGAAGAGATTTCAGATAGACCTGAGGTAGATGCTAAAAAGCTAAAAACCCTAAGGATAGCAACTGTTAAAGAGCAAAGAGAGTTCAGAGGAAATAGGCAGTTCCCATTTGATAATCCCACTGATCAGTTAAATGCTTTGGGACTCAGTCTTCGTAAAGTATCAGGAGACGGAAATTGCCTTTTTAGGGCTTTAGCAGACCAGCTAGAAGGTCACTGTAGAAATCATCTCAGACACAGACAAGAAGCTGCTTCTTATATGATTAACCATAGACAAGAGTTTGAGTCTTTTATAGTAAATGACTCCCCTTTTGAAGAATATGTTGATGAATTAAAGAAATTTGGAAAGTGGGGAGGAAATGATACAATTGTAGCATTTGCTAAGCAGCATCAGCTGAATGTTGTGGTTCATCAATTAAATCAGCCTTTATTGAAAATCAGTGGCACAGACAAACCTGATGCTAGAGAACTCCACATTTTCTACCATAAAGAACATTATGACAGCATTAGAAAGATCAATGACAATTCAGAAACCCCTGCCACTTTGGCTTGCAGAGAATTGGGGAACCAGTTAAAACAATGTGGCATACCCCAAACTCTAGCAGCTTAAATACCTTATAATTTAACAAGCATTTCCTTCTACAGGCAAAAGCACTGAAGCACATGGCCTAGTTTTCTGGCCCACCTCAACTATTTTTTAAAAATTCTTTTGTTTTGACTTTTGAAAGGCACTAAAAAAACCTGGAATTCACCACACCTTTAAGTTCTTTAAAAGCACAAAAGGGTGCTTAGCGAATCTTTTGTTTTTTATTTTTATTTTTGGTTTTGCTTTGTTTCTTGACTTTTGTTTCTTTTGCTTTTCTTTAAAACTAAATTTTATAAACTAAGTGATTATTCAAAGACATTTTAAGTATATGCTGTGGGTGAGGCTATCGGGCCTCAGAAGCTACCAGAATTCTTTTTTTTTACTCTTTCTTTTTGAGAGAACCATGAGTTCTAATGAGTTTTGTTTTATTTATTTATTTTTTCTCCTTTCTCTTTTATGTTGTTCTGTTTAACTAAAAAAGACCAGAAAGGGTTATTGAACCCTATTGCTTGATACCTCACTGAAAACATTGAATATTGAAATCTTATTTCTTTTTGAAAAATTAATCACCACTTTAAGTATCTGCTACTGTTATACTAGAGAATTCATGTATAAGATGATGTGGTTTACTTGCTAAAAGAAGATTATGTGATAATGTCTAATGTAATCAGCTATTTACATTCGTTTATTATTTATATGTCATCATACTCTGGGTATGGTTTGGAATTATTGTATATATCACTAATATATTCTCAGTTATGCAGCATAGCACGCATTTTTACCATCATACTGTCTTTGTTGAAATTAATGAGATTTTGGAAGTATGGAAACTTATCATTTCAGAGACTAATTTGCTGTGAACTCTGATGCAGGCCCTGTAGAGAATATATGTGCAACAAAAGGAGAGACAGGTATATGTAAGTCCATGGTTTGCTTATGATGGTGACTATGTAGAGCACAATTACTAGGCACAGTCCAGTATTCATCCTCTCTCCCTCCTAATTTAACCTAATTTAACTGAACTTAATTATCTTTTTATCTCACTCAGTTGAACTCACCTGTGGCCTAGCACAATCACTGGCTGTCTCGGAACCATGAGATATGGTATGATAACCTTTCCATAACATTTTCAGGTGTCATGAACACATACTAAATTTGGCTTTGATCCAGACACATGGTGGTAAAAAGTGTTACACATTGCATAACTACCTCAACCCTCTATTACAAGTCTAACCATATAAAGGAAGGAATGTAATGGAATTTATTAATTTGATCATTGACAATGCTATGCTAAGGTTTAGTAAAAATACAGCAATTCAAACAGTTAAAGAAGAGAATCCAGCTTTCCAGACCAGAGTCCAGTTTCCTCCTGATGACATCTTACCACTTCAAGAAGACAAGAGAACTCAAAGACTTTATATGAACTGTTTTGCTTTGTTAGTTTTTACTATCTCCTTTCTGTTATAATATACATCATCTGTAACATGTACCCTCTGCAGAGGCCCTCCCTTTGCAAGACTAATGTCAAAGCGTCGGTTCATGAGGAAAAAAAAAAAAAAATCGCCCCTCTGGACAAAACTTTCCTCTCTTCCTTTTCTATATTGTTGTTCACATATTATTAGTTAGCAATAGTTATTATATTCTTTTTACTGTTCCGTCAAGGAAACATTTTGTTTCTTGAGGAACAACAGGGGGGACTGTAATGATTGGAATGACGCCACCTACTGGAGACTTGCTGTGGAGAGCTCCACCATGAGGAAAATGCCTCAGAGGCATTGTGGCTTTTCCTTGGCGTCAGGAAATGACGCTTGCTCATGGGTGCTGTCTATCAAGTCTACCAGCCAATCAACTGGAGGAGCCTCCTATGGTCTGGGAGGAGACAGGAAGGAGGAAAGGGAGCCTGCGCAGAGAGCGCGGGCCCTTTTGGCTTCCGGACTTGATGGTGGTGGCGGCAGAGGACTTCACAGGAGATTTGAGGAAAGATAGGAATGCCAGACTGTTAGAATTCTGTTCTCAATCTTTTTCTTTCTATTTTCCAATAAACCCTTAAAAACCTAAACTCGTTTTATCAGTGATTTTTAGTCAGTTTCCCCCAAACTGGGGGAACACATTAGAATCCACATTTAGAATCTTAAATTACACAAGTCACTTCCAGAAACCTAGAGAAAGAAATGCATCTCTACCTAGACAACTTTGGTTGGCTTTCTCCTTCATTAGCTGAGTTATTTTAATTCCAATGGGGGGATGCAAGAGCATAGATTTAGTGCTTTATGGCTAGAATTCACCTAGAATAGATTTTATTTACACTCTAAATGGAAATAAGGTCTTCTAATGTCCCGCCCAAGCTCTAGAAGCATGTTCCTGGAGGATTTGAGCAATTTCATCTATCAGCAATGTCCTTCAGAGACTGGCCCCTGAAAGTAGAAACAGAAAAAGACTTAATCCTGATTTAATAATTAGTTGTTAATATAATAGAAAAATGTTCACTTCTCTCAATTCTTTATATTTATTTTCTTGTATTCAAGAATGTGTCTTTTTCCAGTTCTGATTATTTAACTCTTTATCATTTCATGTAATTCTTCTCATAGTTTTCTAAATTCTTCATATTATTTTGCTTCTTATGATAATGTATTCCATTAGATTCTCGTATTCCAATATAGTCATTCCCTAAATAGCAACCCACTTTGTTTCTCATTCTTAGCTATCATAAAAAGGACAATAATCTTCCTAATAATTTTTGTCAAATGGGTGAGTTCTTATTCCAAAAGTTTGGATTTTTTAATTCATCAAACAATAGATTATTATGGTCATTTACTATGTGTATTCAGTAACTAACATATTCCATTGATCTGCCTCTCTATTTATTAAGCAGTATCAGATTCTTTTCACAATTCCTGAAAAGTGTAATACTAACCATGTTGGTACCTATGGGATACTTCCTTTTGTCATTTGCTTCTGTGGGTTGTATGTCTAGGATTAGGATCATGTATATTTGTTGTGTGTAATTCTTATAAGAACTCGTTTTTCATATCCTTTGACCACATAAACACTAACAAATACCTTTGCTCAAATACACAAACACATACATATGCTTAATTACTAATATATCTTGGATATTCTACCCTTACCAGTGATATTTTCAGCTGACCATCACACAGTATTTCATATCTCATCTAGCTATCTATCAAACTACCCAACCCAGGCATCTTATATACCCTTCAATTATTTATGTCATTATTTCTATTTAATTGTTTTACATTTCTATTTATAAAATCTTTAAATGTCACCTATGGGTTGAGTGCCAGGCCTGGAGTGAGAATCATCTTTCTGAATTCAAGTCTGGCTTCAGACACTTACTAGTATGGCCCTAGGCATTTAACTTAATTCTGTCTGCCTTAGTTTCCTCATCTGTAAAATGATGTGGAGAAAGAATTAACAAATCAATCCATTATCTTTACCAAGAAAATCCCAAATGGGTTCACAAAGAGTTCGGCTCAACTGAAACAACAACAAACAAAAAAGCCTTGAATGTGTCTTGGTAAATTGACTCCCATATATTTTTACATATTTTGTAAATATTTTGAATGGAATTTCCCTTATAGTATTCTTATGGATTATATTTTATGCATAGAAATTCAGATGATTTTGTTAATTTATTTTAAATCTAGCTATATTTTTGAAGCAATTTGTAATCTCAATTATTTTCTTTGCTTGAATGCTTGTGTTTTTTCCCCTAAGTAACCTTTTATATAAGCTAAAAAAACTATTTCCATTTTGGCATTGTTTATTATTTTAATTTCTTTGAATTTCTTTATGCTCTTATCACACACATTTCTATAATTTCTCCAGCTCCAACCCCACCAACTTCTAGTATAGGGTGGGGCCTCAGGAGAAATAAATTGTGACCTTCTGGTCACTTCAAGCATCCCCTAAAACAACACTGTAAATCTTTGCACCTGCTTGGATGTGGGTCCCAGGAACTATAAGGACACAATTACCAAACACTTTTTCCCCACAAATAAAGTCATATGTAAATGATTGGAAAAAAAATATTAAGGGTTATGGAAAGGCCAAGCCAACCTAATAAAAATCACAATTCTATCTAAATTAATTTATTTATTCAATGACTTACTAATCAAGCTACCAAAGAATTATTTTATGGTGCTAGAAAAATAATAACCAAATTCATCTAAAAAACAAAAGGTCAGATATGGTAAAGAAATTAATCAAAAATATTTAAAAGGTCAGATATGGTAAAGAAGTCAATTAAAAAAGATGATTTAGTATTAACAGATCTTAAACTGTGTATTACAAAACAATAATCATGAAAACAATTGTTATTGGCTAAAAATAGAGTGGTGGATCACTGTAATATATTAGGTATACAATACATAGTAACAAATGACCATAGTAATCTAGAATTTGATAAATCCAAATATCCTTGCTTTTGGAATAAGAACTAAATATTTGGCAAAAATTGCTATGAAAACTGGAAAGCAGTTTGGAAGAACAAAATATAGACATGCATCCCATATCACATACCAAGTTAGGTAAAAGTGGTTATATGATTTAAATATAATGGGGGATATCATAAGCAAATTAGTGCAATATGGTAAATGTTACCTTTAAGTTCTATGAATAATGGAAGAATTTATGATCAAACAAGAATTTATGATCAAACAAGAATCACAGGTAGTAAAATGAAGAATTTTGATTACATAATTTTTAAAATTATGCAAGAAAAACCAAAGCAGCTAAGACCAGAAATAAAGCAGAAAACTAGGGAAAAATGTTTACAGCAAGTCTCAGAAATATATACAGAACTGAATTAAATGTATAACAAAATTATTCATATTCCAATTGTTAAATGGTCAAATAGTATTAAAAGGCAGTTTTCAGAAGCAGTAATGAGTCATATTAAAAAATTCTCTAGATTACTAGTGATTGGAGAAATGAATATTAAAACAACCCTTGGGGGGCAGCTAGGTGGTGCAGTGGATAAAGCACTAGCCCTGGATTCAGGAGGACCCGAGTTCAAATATGACCTCAGACACTTGACACTAGCTGTATGACCCTAGACAAGTCACTTAACCCTCATTGCCCTGAAAAGAAAAAAAGGAAACAAACCTTAGGTAACTGAACAACTATCAGACTAGCTAATATAACATAAAAGGAAAATAATAAAAGTGGGACAGAATGTGGAAAAATTGGAATACTAATCCACTGTTAGTGGAGTTGTGAATTGATCCAACCATTCTAGAGAACAATTAGAAACTATGCCCAAAGCACTATAAAACATTGTATACTGTGTGACCTAGCAATACTCTGTGTTCCAAAAAGACAAATGTAAAAGGAAAAATAAACCTATATGCACAGAATATTCATAGCGTTGCTTTTTGCAGTAATAAAATATTGGAAATTCAAGGGATGTTCATCAACAAGGTAATGGCTAAATGAATTTAGTATGTGAATGTGTTGAAATACTCTGATGCTATAATAAATTATGAGAAGGATGGTTTAAAACAAAAAAAAAAACCCTTTGAAGATATATATAAACTATTGCAATGTGAAGTAAAATGAAGGAGAAAAATGTACATAATAGCAATATTGTACAATTCTCAACTATTAATGGCTTAGCTCTTTTAATCAATAAAATGTTTGTTTTTTATTTAGAATTTTATTTTTCTCCAATTACATATAAAAACAAATTTTAAGGGGCAGCTAGGTGGCACAGTGGATAGAGCACTGGCCCTGGAGTCAGGAGGACCTGAGTTCAAATCCGGACTCAGACACTTAACACTTACTGGCTGTGTGACCCTAGGCAAATCACTTAACCCCAATTGCCTCACCAAAAAAAAAAAAAATTTAAACATCAATTTTAAAACTTTCTGTGCCAAATTCTTTTCGTCCCTCCCTCCTACCCCCTTAAGAATTCAAGCAATTCAATATGTTATACATGCGTGATTATGCAAAAGATTTCCACATTATTCAAGTTGTGAAAGAGAACAGACAAAAAAAAATACTTTAGAAAACAGAACTACTAAAAAATGTTTCAATCTGTATTCAGATACCATCATTTCTTTTCTGTAGATGGAATGTAATTTTCATAAGTCCTTCATAGTTGTCTTGGATCATTGCATTGCTGAAAATAACTAAGTCATTCACATCAGATCATTTTACAATATTGCTGTTACTTTGTATACAGTACATTTTACTTTGCTTCAGTTCATGAAACTTTTTCCAGGTTTTTCTGAGAGCATTCTGCTCATCATTTCTTACTGCACAATAGTGTTTCATCCTCATCTCATCCCACAGTTTGTTCAGCCATTCCCCAATTGACAGATGAATTGAACTTTTTGTTTGTTTGTTTTTTATCTCTTTTTGGATACCACCATAGTAGTGGTATCAGTAGGTCAAAGAGTATGCATGGTTTTTTAGCCCTTTGACCATAGTTCCAAATTGCTGTATAGAATGTTCGAATCAGTTTACCAAGAGTGTATTAGTGTTTCATTTTCCTCATATCCCCCACAACATTTGTCATTTAACTCTGTTGTCCTATTATCCAATCCAATAGGTATGAGGTAGTACACAGAATTCTTTTGACCTGAATTTCTCCAATTGATAGTGAGTTAAAGCATTTTTTTCATATGTCTATAGGTAGCATTGATTATTTCATTTGAAAACTTCATGTCGGGGGGCAGCTAGGTGGTGCAGTTGATAGAGCACTGGCCCTGGAGTCAGGAGTACCTGAGTTCAAATCCAGCCTCAGACACTTAACACTTACTAGCTGTGTGACCCTGGGCAAGTTACTTAATCCCAATTGCCTCACTGAAAAAACAAAACAAACAAACAAAAAAACCAAACTTCATGTCTTTTGATAATCTATCATTTAGAGAATGGCTCTTATTTTAACAAATTTGACTAGGTTCTGTATGTGTTTGAGAACTGAGAACTATAAAACAAAGTTGCTTCAATTTGTTTTTCACAGTAACTATGGCTAACTGTATTTTCCTCCATCCTATTCCCTCCTCAAGACATTTACTTTATATTCTATTTTCTTTCACCCTATCCCTCCTCAAAAGTGTTTTCCTTTTGTCTACCTCCTCCCCCAATCTACCCTTCCTTCTTTTACTCCCCACCCCCACTTATACCCTTCCCCTCCTACTTTCCTGCAGGATAAGATAGATTATTATAACTAATCGAGTGTGTAGGTTATTCCCTCTTTGAGCCAATTTTGATGAGAGGAAGGCTCACTCACTCCCCCACACCTCCTCCATCTTCCTCTCTACTCCATAAGTTTTTTCTTGCTTCTTTGATGTGAGATACTTTACCCCATTCCACCTCTTCATTTCCTTTTCTCCCAGCGCATTCCTCTTACCTCTTAATTTTAGTTTTTAAGATATCATCCCTTCATATTCAACTCATATCTGTGCCCTCTGTCTAAATATAGTCCATTCATCTGCCCTAGTAATGTGAAAGTTCTTATGAGTTACAAGTATCAGCTTAACCTTTTAATATTCCTTATGATTACTTTTTCCTGGTTACCTTTTTATGCTTCTCTAGAGTGTTGTATTTTAAAGTTAAATTTTCTGTTTAACTCAGGTCTTTTTAGCATGAATGCCTAAAAGTCCTCTCTTTCATTGCAATCCATTTTTCCCCTGATATATTATACTCACCTTTGATGGGTAGGTGATTCTTGCTGTAATCCCAGTTCCTTTGCCCTCTGGAATATCATATTCCAAACCCTCTGATCCTTTAATATAGAAACTGCTTGATCTTGTGTTATCCTGACTGTGGCCTTACCATACATGAATTGTTTCTTTCTGGCTGCTTGCAAAATTTTCTCCTTGACATAGGAGCTGTGTAATTTGACTATAATATTCCTGGAAATTTTTATTTTAGAATCTCATGAAGTGATTGGAGGATTCTTTCAATTTCTATTTTACCTTCTGCTTCTTTAATATTAGTGCAATTTTCTCTGACAGTTTGTTGGAAGATGATGTCTAGGCTCTTTTTTTGATCATGTCTTTTAGGCAGTCCAATAATTTTCAAATTATCTTTCCTGGATCTATTTTCCAGGTCAGTTGTTTTTCCAAGGAGGTATTTCACATTTTTCATTTTTTTTGGTTTTGCTTTATTGTGTCTTGATTTCTCATCAAGTCAGTGTACTTTTGCTCAATCCTTGTATTTAAGTAATTAATTTCTTCAGAGAGCTTTTGCCCCTCCTTTTCCATTTGGCCAATTCATCTTTGCAAGCTGTTGACTTATTTTTTCATGATTTCCTTGCATCACTTTCATTTCTCTTTCCCTTTTTTCCTGTACTTCTCTTACTTTATTTTCCAAATCCTTTTTGAGTTCTTCTATGGCCTAAGACCAATTCATATTTAATCTTGGAAGCTTTGGATGTAGCTCCTTTGAATTCATCTTCTTCTGAGGGTGTAATTTGATCTTCCTTATCACAGAGAAATTTTCTAGGCTCAGCATTTTTTTTTCTGTTTGCTCAGTTTCCCAGCCTATTTCTTGACTTTTAATTCCTTCTTAAAATGAGGAACAGTTTCCAGGGTAGAGGGTGCAATGTCCCAAGTTTCAAGGGGTTTGAGCAGCTGATGTCTGAGATACTTCTAGGAATTAATATATCCCAATTCCTCCCAGTTGGCATGATTCAAGGAGAGTCATGTTCACCACTCCCACAGGCCTGTTTCTCAGCCCTCTTACCCAGAATACAATCCTGCTGCACTGTGCCTGCAAGCTCCAGCCCTGTGTCCCTCCCCTGCCTGGGCCACCACCCAAGATTTTGACCTGGATCTGAGCACTGGCAAAATAACAGAATCCCATCTCAGTGCCAGCAGAGACCCCTGTAATCTCCCCCTGGCCAACTGCTTGACCCTTTTTCTGTACATGGGCTGAATTCCAGAAGCAACTACTGCCTCAGCTGCCTCAAAAGCTCCTGAGGTCTGGTTTTCTGGGGCTGGATCTGTGCTAGCATGGCCTGCAGTGGGCTGCACTCCACCCTCACTGTGGTACAACAGACCTTTCCTGCCGACCAAGATCCTGAAAGCACTGAGGGGCCCTAGGAGACCAAGGACCAGGACTTGTTACTGCAATAAATCATCTCAGGGATTTGCATTCTTTCCTTTTGTTTCTTTTTCCTCGAGATTTTATATAAAGAATAGAATACAAGCCTGTAAGTTATTTTCTAAGCTTTTACCATTTCTAAGATGCCTTCAGCAAATCCATTTGCAGTCTTTTCCATATTATAGTGTATCTAAAAGAGTTAATAAAACATTTGAAAGCTGCATATACATACATACATACACACATACATACATATAATTTTAAAATATTTTTAAATATTTTTAAAAAATAATTTGTCCACACCATCTTTTCTCACTTACTTCCATCTTTGTATAGTCACAGAGAAGAAATTCCTTCTTACTACTAGATCACTGCTCACACTTTCTACTACTGACTATCCCTTCTCTCAGAACTCCCTATTTGGAGTTATTAATTTGGATTAATAAATTTGGAAATTTAGAATACATTTTCCTCCCCATTGCCAGCTTCAGATTGTCACCCTACCACCATCATCTAATGACCTCCCCTCCTTTGAAGTTCACTATTAAAAAAGTTTTTTACTTAATCCAGATACTGTTAACCATTTAAGAACCAAATTGCTTTCTTTCATCAAGAGGCAGGCATTAAAGCCTGACACATGTTCTCCCTCTCCATTGCCTTTATATCAGGGAATGTATGTATGTATGTATGTATGTATGTATGTATGTATGTATGTATGTATATATACATTCCCTTTATACCAGGGAATTACACACACACACACACACACACACATATTAAAGCACACAAATATAATTGCTGTTAGGGTATTTGAAAGAATAAAAGTATATTTATATGTATATATGTATATATATATACATGTATGTATGTATATGTATATATTACATTTATATTCATAACTACGTTTTTCATCCTCACCATGATGACCAATATCTCCATCTCTAAGTACTTTCAGAAGAAATCCACCCTACACTTGCTACACTCTCCTTTCTGCCTACTGTCAACCTTTTGTGAATTATTTTAACTCTATTCCCTCCTCTTGAATTTCTTTCCTATAATTGTGCCTTGAAATTCTCCCACACAAGATTCTTCTTGCTATCTGCCTACTTCATTCTTATTTATATGCAGCTGAATAGAGTAGTGTTTCCTTGATGAAACATCTTCCTCTCAAGAGATGACTTCTCATCCTCCCTAATCAACTTTTTATCTCAATTCCATATACTCTAATTTTTTCTTTATCTCCCACCTCTCTACTATTGCTACTAAACCTACTTCATTCTTGTCTCAAAGAGGACAACCTTCTTTCAATCACTAATCCCTCATACATACCTGACATGGGGCTTAGGATAAATCAAAAGAAATTTCTCCCATGAGAAGTAAAACAAAAGATGACCAGATAATAGAACACACATATTGAGGAATCAAGGATCTGTTAAAGTTCAGATTGACCAACTAGATCTCAGGACAACATAGCTAAGAAGTAGATGGAGATACAATTCTATAGCAGGAAAGTCAATTAGGTGTGACTACTATCTGACTAGAGCTGGAAAAAAGAGATTACACCAAAGGTCAAGACCATAATTTCTAAAAAATCTCCCTCAACTCTCAGGAATATGACAAACATCTAGGATTTCCCCACCCTACCCCAAAAGGGAACTTTCTAGTTTTCAAATGGACACCCTATATATCCTCTATAAAAGCTTTTGCCTTCCTTTTGTTCTAGGAGGAGGGTGTTTCTAAGTCACCTTCTCCCCCAGGAAGTGAAGTCCTTGACTTCCCACTAGGTCATTGTTGATATTTTTTTCCCTTGAAGTCTAATATCACTCCTACTCGTGTAATTAGACTTTTTATAATGGAAACTAGCTTTCGGTGTGGAGATGGGGAATGGGAAGGGGATCACTATAAATACTTCCACTGGAAAAATAAATATAACCATTATGAAAATAGAAATTTACTTACTTCCAACATATATTCATTCTCTGTTCAATATAATTCAAAGGTATCAACATACTATAAAGAAAAAAGTAGCATGAAATATTTAACTACATGAAAGGACATATTTTTAAATATGACAAACATGAAAATGAAAACACAGAAAACAAATTCAGTAGATTAAAATATTTTCTTGTTTGTATTTTTTATTGATTCAAATACAAGTAGCTTTAGGCTGTTGAACCTGAGTTGAATAAATATTATCATTGATAGGACATACTCATTGCTGTTAATGAAGTCTAATGTTTTAGATTAAAAAATTCAAGAAGTATAAGGTTCAACATGAAAATTATGGCAGATGGTTGTTTACAAATATCATTACTTTATATAAGAATGAATTGGTCTTTTCAAACTCACACAATTTTGTCAAATTAATGATATCAATGTGACTAAGTAATGGTTTTCTAGATAACATGTTATATATTGCAAATAGCCTGTATTTATAGTGATTATGTATCAAGAGGAATGAAACAGAACATGTCCTGCTGGCAAATATATGTAATTTATTAGTTTAAACATGGATTCAATTTATTTGTCACAATGAATCATGTAGAATATGTTGAAGTTAAGCAAAAAAAAAAAATCTGTCTGTATTTAAATGACCTGACTATAGTCTTTGGGATTTAGCTTTTTAAAATAATATATGACATTTCTACAGTGTTTTAAGTTTTATAATGCACTGTGTATACATTATTGCATTTGAGCCCCAGAGCAAAAATCTGAGGCAAGTGCAAAAGATAGGCATGTTTAGCTCCATTATCCAGATGAAGAAACTGAGTGTAAAAGAGATTAATTTGACTTGCTCAAAATCAAAAGCTTGTATCAAAAACTGTTATTTGAACCCAGATATTTTTTTATTTCAGTCCCATTGTGTAATGCTGACATAGGAAATGTAATTAAGATGTTTATTTTCTTTAACTTAATAATTTGTGATCAACACCAAAATATGAACTTTTTCCTCTAATAATCATGGATTATTCAATTCATGGATAATTCAATTAAAATATTTATTAATCAAAAAAGTTAGACTTTAATTATTAAGTTAGAATAACAGTGAGTATGATGAAAGTTAAAAATCAATCCCCTGATCCTCCATTATATTATGAAATGAAAAGGTGTCATTTCTTCTTATTAAATTGTGGTTTGTTTTTTTTTTCTGGAAAACCCAACTTCATATAAAAGGTCACATCCTATGTATTTCAACATAAAGAGGAGGCAAATTGTGGTAAGACTTCATTGCATTGCTCATAATTAGGAAAGATTTTGAAAGCAAAGCTGGTGGTGAGTGGCGATTTCAAGAGGATCATCCAATGAACCCCAAGCTCCTCTTCCCCCAAACCTTTAAATTTTAAAGAAAAAAAAGAGATAGCTTTATAAACTTGGAGATAGTGTATGCCAAATGATGAAACTCATTTTAGTGACAATTAGTGAAAATGATTTTTTTATTTATGATTTTAAAATTGAATTCTAACCATCAACATACTGAATATTGTTAAAACACACTTTTGAAATCTATCAATGTAGCATGGGTTTCTTGAGATTTTTTTGTTGTTGGTTTTTTTGTTTTTTGTTTTTTAGTGGAGTTTATGGATGGTATAATTCAATAAGAAAAAAACTAAGCTCTTAATTCAATTAAAATGATGGTTGTAGAAAAATCCAGATGTATGGCTGAATGTCAAGGGTGATTAGGATTAATAAAATATAAAATAAAAAGCTACAAAAGCATATCAAATACACTCTTCTTTACCAGCACAGCTTAAAAGCAAATATAAGACTTATGATCCCAGCTGAATCTCACTCACTTGATAAATTAATCATTATATTAAAGAACACATTACCAAATTATGACAAAGAGAAACTAGCTTTTCCAGTAATAGTAGTAATGTTTGATTCATCCCACCACTTTTGGAAGTATCTACCAGGAAGTATCCCTTCCTAATTAGGTCCCCATTCCCAGCCATTCTCCACTCAAATTTTCTTTCCACTTAATGAAGAGAATAATTGGGATTGAGTCATTAAATTGGTTGTGGAAATTTATTTTTATCAAAATTTCTATTTCCAGATGAGGAAACAGAGACCCAGAGGGATTAAGCAAAGAACCCTTATCACAGTTGCCCAGCTTTTCAGGCATATTTTTAAAAACTTTTATAAAGTAAGTTCATGTTAGAAATATAATTTGAGTTACCTTCAAAATTTTATTTACTACACTGGGTTTATTATGGAGCTAGTGAACAAGGGAGCTAAAGTTTGTACCTAATGGCCTTGATTCCAAATTAAATGTTCTTATTTTGTCTTGTTTTGTTTTTACAGGGCCATGAGAGTTAAGTGACTTGACAAGAGTCACATAGCTAGTAAGTGTCAAGTGTCTGAGGCTAATTTGAACTCAGGTCCTACTGAATCTAGAGTTGGTGCTTTATCCACTGGGCCACTTAGCAGCCCGAATGTATTTTCTACTCCATCAAATTGTTTCTGGCACTTTGCTAGTTTGAAAAGAAACTGAAAAATTGCAATAATGAAGAGGCTTCTGCTGTACATCTGGAAAGCTGTTTACTGGTGTATACATGCATACATACAATACATATATGATAATAACAAAATTCATCAGGAAAAACAAAATGTCAAGAATATGAAGGGAAATAATGAAAAAAATGCACAGGAAGGTGGGCTAGCTCTACCAAATCTGAAGCTTTACTATAAAGCAGCAGTCATCAAAAATATTTGGTACTGACTAAGAAATAGAGTAGTTGACCAATGGAATAGCTTAGGCACAAGAGACACCATAGTAAATGACTGTAGTAATAATCTATTGTTTGATAAACCAAAAGACTACAGCTTCTGGGATACATACTCAATATTCGACAAAAACTGCTGGGGAAAATGGGCGATAGTATGGCAGAAACTAGGCATAGACCAACATCTTACCCATTATACTAAAATAAAGTCAAAATGGGCATATGATTTAGACATAAAAGGTGAAACCATAAGTAAATAAAGAGAGGAAGGAATGGTTTCCTCTCAGATTTATGGAAAGGAGAACAGTTTATGACCAAACAAGAGATAGAGAATATTATGAAATGCACAAAGGATGATTTTGATTACATTAAATTAAAATATAATTTTGATTACATTAAATTAAATTGTACAAACAGAAGCAATGCATCCAAAATTTTAGAAGGGATGCAGAAAGCTGGGAAATAATTTTTATAGCTAATGTTTCTGACAAAGGCCTCATTTCTAAAATATATCCGGAATTAAATCAAATTTATAAGAATCCATGTCATTCCCCAATTGAGAACTGGTCAAAGGATATGAATAGGCAGTTTTCTGATGAAGAAATCAAATCTAATTAATGTCATATGAAAAAATTCTCTAAATCACCATTGATTAGAAAAATGCAGATTAAAACAACTCTGAGGTACCACCTGACACCTATCAGATTGGATAATATGACAAAAAAGGAAAATATTAAATGTTCGAGAAGTTGTGGAAAAATTGGAACATTAATGCATTGTTGGTGGAGCTGTGAACTGATACAACCATTCTGGAGAGCAATTTGGAACTATGCCCAAAGGGCTATAAAGCTGTGCATACCCATTGATACAGCAATACCACTACTAGTTTTTTTCCCCCAAAAAGATCATAAAAAAGGGAAAAGGACCCACATGTACAAAAATATTTATAGCTGCTCTCTTTGTGGTGGCAAAGAATTGAAAATAGAGGGACTACCCAATCAGTTGGGGAATAGCTGAACAAGTTGCAGTGTATGGAATTAATGGGATTGTATTGTGTTAAAAGAAATGATGAGCTGGCAGATTCCAGAGAAACCTGGAAAGACTTAAGTGGACTGATGCTGAGTGAAGTGAGAAGAACCAGGAGAACATTGTACATGTTTACAGCAACATTGTGTGATGATCAACTGTAACAGACTTGGTTCTTCTCAGCAATGCAAGATAATTCCAAAGAACTCATGATGGAAAATGTTCTCCACATGCAGAAAAAAGAACTGTGAATTCTGAATGAAGATTGAACCATACTTTTTTCTACTTTTTGGTTGTTTTTTTCTTTTTTTGCAGTTTTTCCCTTGTGTTCTGATTCTGATTTCATGACATGACTATTGCAGAAATATGTTAGGGGCAGCTAGGTGGCATAGTGGATAGAGCATCAGCCCTGGATTCAGGAGGACCTGAGTTCAAATCTGGCCTCAGACACTTAACACTTACTAGCTGTGTGACCCTGGGCAAGTCACTTAACCCCAATTGCCTCACTAAAAAAAAATATGTTTAATTTAATTGTCCCTTTATCAGATTGCTTTCTGTCTTGAGGAGGGAGGAGGGAAGGGATGGAGGGAGAAAAATTTGGCAGGAAAATATTATAAAACAATCTTTTCAGGTAAGTGGAAAATAATACAATAAAAATAAGAAACATTTTTTAAAAATAAGGAAATAAAAATAGAAAATAAATTAAGAGAGGTACAGGAAACAATGGGAAGAGAAATGAAAATGATGTAAGAAAATCATGAAAAAAATCAACATCTTGATAAAAGATACACAAAAAAATACTGAAGAAAATATCACCTCAAAATAGAAACTAGACCAAATGGTAAAAGGGGTACAACAAGCCAGTAAGGAGAAGAATGCCTTGAAAAGCAGGATAAGCCAAATGGGAAAAAAGGCTCAAAAATTCACTGAAGAAAAAATCCTTAAAAAATAGAATTGACCAAATGGAAAAACAGATTAAAAAAAAATCACTGAAGAAAAGTTACTTAAAAATTAGAAGTGAGTAAATGGAAGCTAATGTTGTTATGAGAAATCAAGAAAAAATAATACAAAATAAAAAGATTGAAACAAAAGAGGCCAATGTGAAATACAACTTTGGAAAAGCAACTAACCTGGAAAATCTATCCAAGAGAGAAAATTCAAAAATTATTGGACTATCTGAAAGCCATGACCAAAAAAGAACCTAGATGTCATCTTTCAAGAAATTATCAAGGAAAACTGTACTGATATTCTAGAAGCATAGGACAAAATAGAAATTAAAGAATCCACTACTTACCTATTGAAAGATATCCCCAAATGAAAACTTCCAGGAATATTATAGCCAAATTCAAGAGCTCCTAAGTCAAGGAGAAAATATTTGAAGCAGCCAGAAGGAAATCATTCGAGAGCCACAGAGTCATACTCAGAATCAAAAAAGATTTACCAGATTTTACATTTAAGGATCTGAGGGTTTAGAATACGTTATTCAAGAGGGCAAAGGAAATTGTATTTCAACCAAGAATCATCTACCAACGAAACTGTGTATAATACTTAGGGGGAAAAGATGAGCATTAAATTAAAAAGAGGACTTTTAGGCATTCTTTATGAAAATACTAGAGCCGAAAAGAAAGTTTTTAATTTAAATATAAGACTAAAGTTAAGCATAAAAAGTAAATAGGAAATGGAAACTATAAGGTATTTTAAAAGTTTAAACTACATTCCTACATGGGAAGACATTTATGATTTTGGGGGCAATTGAATGGAGTATATATAGAAAGGGCACATGAATTGAAAGCTATGAATTGAATAATGAAGGCATGTTATCTAAAAAAGAAAATTAATGAGTGTGAAAGGAATTCACTGTGAAAATGGGAAGGGGAGAGGTAGAATGGGATAAATTACCTCACATGAAGAAAGAAAAATCTTCTATGGTTGAGAGGAAGATAAGGGAAGGTGAGCGGGAGTGGTGAACCTTTATATCATCAGATTTAGACCAAAGAGGGAGTAATATACACACTGAATTGGGTATGGAATTCTCTCTTACTCTGAAGGAAAACATGAGGAGAAGGGGATATGGGAGTGATAGAATAGAGGACAAATTAGGGTGGTGGTAGTCAGAAGCAAAATATTTTTGAGGAAGAAGAGGATGAAAGGAGAAAAATAGAATAGGATAAATGGGAGGAGGGGAAGGTAGAATGGAGGGAAATACAGTTAGCAATAGTATCTGAAAAAAAATTTGAATCAAGTTGCTCTGATAAAGGCCTCATTTCTCAAACATATATATAACCGAGTCAAATTTATAAAAATAAGAGCCATTCCCCAATTGATAAATGATCAAAAGATATAAAAAGTTTACAGTTTAAGTAATCAAAGGTATCTTTAGCCATATGAAAAAAAATATGCTTTAACTCACTCTTTTTTTAAAAAAATAAAAGTATTTTATTATTTTCCAGTTACACATAGAGATAGTTTTCAACATTTGTTTATATAAGATTTCCAATTTCTAGTTTTTCTCCCTCCCTCCCCCCTCCCCTAGACAGTAGGTAATCTGATATATGTTTTATATATATATATATATATATATATATATATATATATATATATATATATATATATAAAACATTAAACATATTTTGGCATTAGTCATGTTATAAGAGAAGAACCAGAGCAATAAGGAAAAACCTCAAAATATAAAAACAACAGCACCAAAATCAAAATAAATAGCATGGTTCAATCAGCATCCATATTCCACAGTTCTTTTTTTTCCTGGATTTAGAGAGCCTTTTCCATCATGAGTCCTTTGGAACTTTCTTGTACCATTGTATTGGTGAGAAGAATCTAGTCCATCACAGTAGATCAACACTCAATGTTGATGATACTGTGTACATTGTTCTTCTGGTTCTGCTCATCTCACTCATCATCAGTTCATGCAAGTCCTTCCAGGTTTCTCTGAACTCCTCCTGCTCATTGTTTCTTACAGCACAATAGCATTCCATTACATTCATATGCCACAACTTGTTCAGCCATTCCCCAATTGATGGGCAACCCCTCAATTTCCACTTCCTTGCCACTACAAAAAGAGCAGCTATAAATATTTTTTGTACATGTGGGTCCTTTTCCCTTTTTTATGATCTCTTTGGGAAAAAGACCTCAAAGTGGTATTGCTGGGTCAAAGGGTATGCACAGCTTTATAACCCTTTGGACATAATTCCAAATTGCTTTCCAGAATGGTTGGATCAGTTCACAGCTCCACCAACAATGCATTATTGTTCCAATTTTTCCACAGCTTCTCCAACATTTATTATTTTCCTTTTTTGTCATATTATCCAATATGATAGGTGTCAGTTGTTACCTCATTTTAACTCACTCTTAATTGGTGAAATGCAAATCAAAACTATTTTGGGGTACAACTTTATACCTATTAGATTGGCTTATTTAACATAAGAGGAAAATGACAAATATTGGAGGGGTTGTGGGAGAAATTAAACATTAATGCACATTAATGGAGTTGTGAACTAATTCAACCATTCTGTAGAAAAATTATGAACTATTCCCCAAACAGTTCTAAAACCAATACTCTTTGATCTCATAATACCACTACTAGGTCTATATCCAAAAAGAGATGAAACAGAAATTGAAAGGAACTATAGATACAAAAATATTTATAGCAGCTCTTTTCTGATGGCAAAGAATTTGAAATTGAGGAGATGCCAATTAATTGGGAAATGGCTGAACAAATTGTGGTATGTGATTATGATGGAATACTATGGTACTATGAAAAATTATGAGCAGGGTGCTCTCAGAAAAAAAAAAAAACATATTTCATGGAGTTATAGGAGACATAACCAGATTTGGACATGAATAGGATTTATAGGTTGAGAGTAATAACAATGCTAAAATGCAAGGTGAATGAGAAGATGGGTATGTTCTCAATAGTAACAGAGGAAATTGAAAGAAGGGTGGGATTGGGGGTAAAGATAATAACATTTGTTTTGGACATATCAAGTTTGCTATAAGACATAAAATTCAAAATGACCAATAGGCAGCTTGTGATATGGGAGCAATATTCCCCTCAAAGGCCCAAGAAATACATGAAGGCATAATCACATTTAAAGAGAAATCAATGTAGAAACTGTAAGGGGCTTGGTCAATATGGTAAATACTGCAGAGGAACCAAGAAATAAGAGAATATTTGGAGAAAAAACAATGATTGACTATTCTGTGGTGGGTAGGATGCATACTATTTTCTCTCTGTCTTTTTGAATACTCATATCTTCGGATTTCACCTAGAAAATTCTAAAAAAGAACAATGGGAAATCACTGATGCTCACTTAGATATGTGTCTTCCAAAGTCTGTTTTTGTAGCTATGTGGATATTAGATTTAAGAGAGAAGAGAATGGGATCCACGACAACATGGATATTATATTAGTCTGAGAGAGATGATCAGGGCCTAAACTATTCATGATACATAGCTCTTGTTCTAAGAAAAGTTATTATTTGCTAGTGTGTAAAGAGCAAAAGAGAAAGAAATAAACCAAAGTGCTGGACTGTTACCCATGAAATATCAAATGAATCCATGATAGATCTTCAACCCATTAGAATATTTAAGTAGGATTTACAGGAGAAAAACAAGACTAAAATTAAAGAAAGTAAGATGATTGTTGGTTTTCACAGGTAGAATGGGTACCAAGACTGATAGAATTACTAACAAAATAAATTATGTCAAATGAAACATTGATAAACAGGAGGAACCAATTAATTTTTTGAGTAATTATGGCTCTTATTTAGAAAGCTCTACATGGTTTTGGAGCTTGGTACAACTAGCAGAATGTTATACACAAACAGGAGAGAATAATCTCCTGGCAAAGAAATGAAAAATGGAGAAATAATGACCAGTAATCAACAGATCTGGTGTGTGTGTGTGTGTTTAAAAGAATCTTTTTTTCTTTTTTTTCTTCCTTACTTTTTTCCAACAGGCAACTTCCATCTACTTGAACAGGTTAATTTACCTAAAACATACTAAAAATTATAAGATCACTCATCAAGAGACTACAATTCAGAAAGTTACTGTGTTCAATCAAGTTATTTAATAACTTTTAGATCTGTGAGAAACAGAGTGAGAATAGTTTGCCTAAGTGAAGAGAAACTTCCGAACTTCAGTATAAAAACAACTGTGAATGATAATGAAGAAAATTTAAATCATGAGGCAGTTTCTTCTTCAATAGTACATAGGTCACTTTATGTAGTTTCCAGGTCTTGGTACACTGATATGTTGACTATTCAGGCCATATCTGCTGCTTAGGGAAGCTAATTTAAATGACTAGAGAAACCTTTGAAACATTATGAGAAATTGACTGTATTTTTTTTCTTTAAATATCCCTTAGTCAATAATTTATGGTACTTAACAATTCTTAAGCTTAAAAATAAACTGACCATGACATGTCTCCTGATGTTCCAAGTTTACCAATCCAGATAATTATAAAAAAGTTTTTATTATTAATTAAAATAACTTGCAATGTAACTATGATATACCTTTATTGAAGATAGAAGTATTAAAATTAATACCCTGTAATATTTAAAAATATTTAGACAAAGACTGTGTCAAGATTCTATAAATTTTAATGCTATGATGTTACTTGGCCTCAATACTGGTGATTCCAATTATCAATTTTTTGAACATTTACCTTAAAAAAATTTTTTTACACTTTAAAACCATAAGTGGACAGAATTCCAATTAAAGGGGAAAATGTTCACATGCTTTAATCAGGAAATATCCAAAAAGATTGGAAAAGATATTATATCAATTCTGTCTTATAGTCATTACCAGTGTTTTGAATAAAAGCTTTAAAAATATAAAAGATCCATATTATGTTCTGAATGATTTCTTAGGTAGAGCATGATGGCATGAGAACTAATGTGCTCAAGACACACCAGTGCTTCCAATTTTCTCTGACAAAACAATTCTTTTCAATTTGCTCACTTCAACCTGCCGGTTAGGGATTTTCTTGGCAGCCATGTTACTCAGTATGTTTTATCAATTGATCATTATACATAAAGTGCTGAGCACACACTTGATGAACCCATTTCTTTTCTTCTGCATGAGTTCTGTGGTATTAAGAAAGTTCATCTAAGTCAGCCCTTTTTTTTTTCTTTTTTTTTAGTGAGGTAATTGGGGTTAAGCGACTTGCCCAGGGTCACACAGCTAATAAGTGTCAAGTGTCTGAGGCCGGATTTGAACTCAGGTACTCCTGAATCCAGGGCCAGTGCTCTATACACTGCACCACCTAGCTGCACCTAGCCCTTTTTTTCTTAATCACAACAATCCCAGTTGCAGTTGAAAAGCTTCTCTCCAATGAAATTATGAAGGCAGGTTTTAAAGGGGGGACTTTTGAAGTAAGATTTCCTACATTTTGGAAAGTTACAAACATAGTTTCTTATGAAAAAAGTCAACTGGAGGTATGCAATTTTGAATGGGAATAATGAAGACTTAAGCAATAGCAAAAGGAAGTAACTTAATGTTCCTCAGAATCATTGCATTGGGTTGGCAAGATGCTGTTTGTGGCAGAGCAGCAGGGAAAAGTGCAACATAATATCTCCTAGAAGCACCAACATTGCTCATGGGTAAGGTGAGCCATTATAATAAAAATAACTTAACCTAAATTAATTTATTTTTCAGTGCTATACTAATCAAATAACCAAAATAATTAATAGAGTTAGGAAAATTAATAACAAAACTCATTGGGAAGAACAAAAGGGAATTGATGGAAAAAATGTGAAGGAAGGTAGCATACCTGTATCAGATCTCAAACTGTATAATAAAGTGGTAATCATCAAAACAATCTGGTACTGACTAAGAGAAAGAGTGGCAGATAAGTGGGATAAATTAGTTATGCAACACAAAGTAGTAAATGACCATAGTAATCTAGTGTTTGATAAATGCAAAGATTACAGTTTTGGGGACAAGAACTCACTATTTGTCAATAATTGATAGGAAAGCAGGAAATCAGTTTGGCAGAAAATAAGTATAGAACAACATCTCACACCATATGCCAAGATAAGGTCAAAATGGGTACATGATTTAGGTGATACCACAAAGAAATGAGGGGAACATGGAATAGTTTATCTGTCAGAACTATGGATAAGGTAAGATTTTATGATCAAACAATACATAGAGAACATTAAGTGTCATGGGATGTAAAATGAATGTTTTTTAAATATATCAAATGAAAAAGATTTTGCAAAAATAAAACTAATGCAACCTTAATTAAAAGGAAAGCAGGGGCAGCTAGGTGGCGCAGTGGATAGAGCACAGGCCCTGGAGTCAGGAGGACCTGAGTTCAAATCCGGCCTCAGACACTTAACACTTATTACCTGTGTGACCCTGGGCAAGTCACTAGTCACTTAACCCCAATTGACTCACTAAAAAAAAAAAAGGAAAACACAAAGTTGGGAGGGGGAATTTAGGTAGTGTTGGAAAATTGGGACACTAATATATTGTTGGTGGAGTTGGGAACTGATACAACCATTGTGAAGAGAAATTTGAAACTATGCCTACAGGGATATAAAACTGCGCATATATTCTGACCCAGAAGTAGCTCTATTTGATCTGTATCACTTTGATAAGTTGCTTATGGCCATGTTGTTGGCGACCACTTGATTATAAATTTCTCAGTGTCCAGTTTTCATAGTGTCTTTCCAAAACTCCAATACTCCATTGTATCTTTGAGCAATCCATTTGGTACTTTCTCCAACAATCCAGATTGCAATCCATGTCTTCCATCTTGTAAAATATTTGTACATGTCCTCCTGTAAATATACCTTAAAAGGTCTACTAAACATATCAGAAAGATTTTCTTACCTTCTTTTAACTTTGCATCAATTCTAGGTGAGCATAAAGGCTATTGAATATTTATCATTCTTTTTATTGTGATTGACACATAACATCTTTTTTTTCTAGTTATGTCTGTTCAAAGAGTTCCCAATCCAAACAGAAGCTTGCACATTTATGAAATTACAACAAAGGAAGGAGAAGGCAACATAAATCTCCTCCTAAATGGGAGTAGGAGGGGAGAAGAAATCATGAATAAATAAAATGGTAAGATCAGCATTATTTTCCCTTGGGAACTGCTAGACTTTGAAGACAGGAAGGTCTGTTTATCTACAAGGATCCCAGATGCACAAGCAATTTCTCATTCTACTACAGACTGACTGACACCTGTCTTGATTCTTGAGGACAAACAGAAAGTCCAGCTCAGGGTGCAAAAAACCAAATTATGTCAGGGTTTTTTTCTGGGTTTGTGGAGCTTTGTTCTTGACATGCTCATGGCCTCTTACATACTCTGGGTCAAAGTGTTCCAGTGTTTTTGGAAAAAATGGCAACTCAGAAGGATAAGTTTAGGGAACCCCCTTAACAAAATAATTTCTAGAATCAAATTTCTAGATTGATTTATTTGTAATAAGTAATATATATTTGTATAAATACCAAGTAGTAGACATTTGCTACATGAACAGTGCTGCTTTTTTTTCATAACTCCTGTAGTCATCAACAAGAATAACACCAAGTTAGAGATATATGACTGTGCACACAGGCCTTACATTTTCAGCATACTGACCCTGCCCCATCAAATGTTTTGAGCAGACTATGGGTGATCTTCATTATCAAGCACACGGCAGTAGGAACAGTATGTTTTGCTAATCAAGGTAACCAACCCCTTTCAGCTTCAAAGTCAAAACAAAACTCTCAGGGAGTGTGTGGTGTGGAGAGGAAAGGAATAAAGGAGTAAGATACTGGAACTGTTCTTCTAGATCCTGCAGGCATTCCCCTATAGCTTACTGATCTTGTTGATTGTGCCTGCAGGAATCATGTCCAAGACAGAGCTATATTCTGTCAACTTAGAAGTATTAGAAGTAATATGACAATTTTGTTCAAGTATTTGAAGTGCTGTTATATGAAAGAGAATTTAGACTTTTTTGTCTCATCCTTTAGAGGGCAAAATTGCTGAAAATTGCAGAGAGAATTAGTTGGCCTTGATGTAAGGGAATAAAAGAAAACTTTCCCAACAATTAGAACTACCCAAAAGTGAAATGGGCTATGTGGGGTGATAGTAGGTTACCCTTCAGAACTTCACTAACTAGAGCAGAGTAACCTGGCTTTGACACACAGCAGTTAAGCAGTTGAAAGCACTTAACACTCTTTCAGCTGTGCAGAAGCACCAGAGCTTAGAAACAAGGTAACAAGAATAATTAATTACAACAGTAAACTATCAGATCCCATATCATTTCCTGGTAGTTATACCCCAAGTGAGCTCTTTCTTTCTATTGCATCTCTACTCATTAAATCTGGTGTTCAGGGTTTTTCCTCTCATTAAAATGTGTTGATGTTTGGGGAATGATACCCTCCTATTAATCGAAATTGTATTAAACAAATTATTTGTGGAACCATTTTTAAAAATTTGCTCTGGGGATCAAGAGTCATGGTTAAGTCTCTACCACTCACTAGTACTCTTCAAGTAAACAATGAATGATAACATCTTGAGGTTGATGTAGAAGGATTAATTATAGAGATATAGATTGAACTATATCATCTCTAAAGTCCTTCTTAGTTTTTAGATTTTATTGTTATATTATTTTCTTAACAGAATAGAGTGAAAGGGTCCAGTAGAATTTTAATTATATTTGTATGGGCAAAGAAACCAATAAAAATAAGCTGCCAGTTTAAAAGTTTCATTTCTCCCTGGCTTTGTCAATTCCCAACTAAATTACCACCTTCTACCAGAAGCCCAGCCAATAGAGTCATCTCACTGGAAGCAGCAGTGGAATTCAGCAGCCGCCTGGGTATCTGAGCAGCCTTTTAAATACCTCCTTGTTCACCTTCTAGTATGAGGAAGGGGCTAGAAAAGGTGCTGTAAAAATTGTCTAGTTACCCAACCCTGGCTCGATTACTTTGGCAGGCAGGGATTCTACTAGGTCAAAATTCAGGAAAAAAATGTACAAAACCTTCTGCAAAGATAATTCCAGTCACCATCAGCACATAAAATTTGCACATACTTAGAGACAACACAAAATCCAGTAGACCTGAAAGATTATCAGCTCTTGTTGCAAGAGAACTCATCAGATATCACAGCCAAATAGCAGCCCTGAGTGGAATAAGGCTGGAAAATGAAGGCCAGTTTACTGAAGCTGGAGCTGGATATGTGTTTTTCTGGAGTAGCTGCAATGAAGGGAAGAGTTGTGAATATGGTGTAGGCTTTGCAAATCAAAACTAATCTAGTCAACAAACTTGTATGACCAAAGAAGTGAATTCCAGGCTCATGACAGTATGGTTGCCACTTGCAGGAAAACACCACACCACTGTCACCAGTGCCTATGCTTCTTCCATGACAAACCCTGATGAGGTCAAAGAAAAATTTGTGAAGACCTGGAGATCCTTATCATCAATGTGCCAAAAGATGGCAAGCAAATAATTCTGGGTGACTTTTTAAAATTCTTAATAATATTGTTTCTAGTTACCTGTAAAGATAGTTTTCAACATTCATTTTTGTAATATTTTGAGTTCCAAATTTTTCTCACTCTCCCCTCCTAAAGTCAGCAAACAATCTGATATAGATGATATATGTAGGATTATATTAAAAATATTTCCATATTAGTCATGATGTGACAGAAGAATCAGAGCATAAGGGGAAAATCTCAAGAAAGAAAAGAAGTAAAAATAGTATGGTTCAATTTGTATTCATATTCCACAGTTCTTTTCCTTGATGTGGAGAGCATTTTAAATCATGAGTCCTAAGTGATTGTAAGAAGAGACAGTCAAGGGGCAGCTAGTTGGTGCAGTGGATAAAGCACTGGCCCTGGATTCAGGAATATCTGAATTCAAATCCGGCCTCAGATGCTTGACACTTACTAGCTGTGTGACCCTGGGCAAGTCACTTAACCCCAATTGCCTCACCAAAAAAAGCAAAAAACAAAAAACAAACAAAAAAAAGAAGAGAGAGTCAAGATGTGAGAGTAATGAGGGTGTTATGTGGTGCAGCGTACTGGACTGGTCATAGACTTATCTTCTCCTTATTTCATTCAACCAAAGCAATGGGTTCAAGGCAAAATGATTACCAGAAGACAATGTCAACAGATTAGAGCACTTCTCTGAGTGGGAACAGTCTGTTGCTAACTTGGAGGGGAAATTGAGCCACACTTGGTTGGCAACAGTGGAGCAAAAAAGGAGTGGACAGCATTTGGTGTACAGTGCTGCATTTGCTCATCTGGGTCATAACACTCACAAACATCAGGACTGGTTTGATGAAAATGGGGAAATTCTGAAACTGCTAAATGAAAAATAACTCCATAGGGTTTAACAGCACGATAGTTAATTTACCCCAAAGATGGCAGTGTTTAACTCCATCAAAATTAAAGAACAAGCAATACTTAGGGAAATGCAGGATTCTTGGCTCAGTAAGAAGGCACATCGAATTCAGTTTTATGCTGATAGTAACAATCTAAAGTGCTTTTATGATGCTTGAAATTAAAAAAATTAATTTATTCTAATCTGAAAAAATATATAACTGGGCTTATAAATTATATCTATATGAAAATTATAACTTTAGAAAAATTATAATTGGGTCAAAAAGTCCCATCTGGGTTGCCATTCAAATGTAAAAGTAATTTTAGCTAACTTGGGGGATTAATCTATCTGGTGGGCCTAATCTGTGGGTATTTGACTGGCTGGCTATCTGACTGCTATTAATTTCCTAAACCAATCTGTTAGGACCTTTAAAAAATTTCTCTACACTGCTCTGCTCCCAAATTGAAAAGCAAACAATTAAGAAGCCTCTTAATTAGATAACCAAAGCAGGGTTTATTTATAAAAATAAATGTAAGAGATAAGAAATGCAAAGTTATATGAGACCTGTCTGCTTTCTGCACATCTCCCTCTGCTGCTTGTGCTTACTCTTTGCTGTCTAACTTTCTTCTCTGTACAGCCTGGCTGAACCACTGTGTCTCACTCTTACCAACCTTCTTCTCTTAGTCCTCCGTCATCCTCCTTCACTGTCTAACTACCCTCTCTACACCATAGCAACAAACCCTGAAAAGCCCCTTGCACCATACGGCTCCTTCCTCTGTCCACCCCACCCTCAGCATCTTTTCTCTCACTGACCTCCTTGCATTCTCTTAATCCTCTGGCATCCTCTTTCTGTCAGTCTAACTCACTAAAAAAAAAAACTTTTTCCCCATACCATTCTTTCTCTGTCTGTCTGCTCTGTCAGCCCACACTCGGTATATATCTTCCTTCTCTCCCCTCAAACCTCAGTCTCCCTATGCCCCCACACATGCCAAGCTAATCCCCCCAGCCATGCTAGGCTGTGGCCAGGGGGGCTCGAGTCTGCCTCATGCACCACCTCCAGGGCTCAAGGGGAATGGCCCCCTGCTGCGTTCCTGGGACCTCCACATGGGCTGTGCCCAGTGCCTGGCAGGACAAGCCTGGGATCTCCGGGGCAGCTCCCCTCAGGGCAGAGGGAGCTGGGGCTTTCCCCAGCTGTCAGCCTGACTGTTGTTCTCTAAGGCCCGAGGGGCTTCTCTGCTTGGCTGAAGCTGAGGGGGAGGGACACCATCCCCTCTTACAAAGAGAACCCTGAGAGCCTAAGGCTTTTTAATCTCAGCCCAAAGGCAGGGTCCCCAAATCACAATAAATTCCCACAGAAAGCTATTTATGGACCAACAACATATTGTGTATCTCAACTACTCAGGGCTGATGGAGCTACATTGATGAGTGATAAGAGCATTCTCAACAGACCATCATCAGTCAATGGTTAAGTCATTGACAGTTTACCTTAGGTTGAAGCCAACCCCATTGTAAGAAATAATGGGCTTTTTGCCAACACCCAAAAGCCGAAGATTGATTTGGAATGATAAGATTGACTAAGAGTGATTGACTTCACTGATTAACCCACTTAAAGTTAATTCAATTGAAGCCACACTTGTCTGACTCTCAAGATGGTATTGTTCTCAGCTCACCTCAAGGTGAGACCACCCTCAAGACGTGGCTTATTTTTCCACAAAATGTAGAATATTTTATATAAACTCAAATGATCTGATCAGCCACAGTCAGACACAATGTAACTTGATTCTAACATAACAATGTCATTTTGGTCCTCTACAAGAATGAAGGACAACAATCAACCAACCACTCGTTCCTCCAAATGGAGATTTTTTTTCTCCTCCTACCTTCAAGTGTTGTCTGGATGCCATTACTCTTCCTGAAATTTTAACTAAAATTCTAGATGATGTTCTCAAAAGAAGAATTGCAAATAATTAAGAATTTTACAGGGGCAGCTAGGTGGTGCAGTGGATAGAGCACCGGCCCTGAAGTCAGGAGTACCTGAGTTCAAATCCAACCTCAGACACTTAACACTTACTAGCTGTGTGACCCTGGGCAAGTCACTTAACCCCAATTGCCTCACTAAAAAAATAAAATAAAATAAGAAATTTAAAAAAAAAAGAATTTTACAAAGAATAAATGTTCCACATTAAATGCATACAAATCAAAACAACTAATCCTGATGTTTTATCCCACACCCAGCAAAATGATAAAAAAGAGAAAAATAGTAATAGTTAATGTTTTAGGGAATATGGAAAGATAAAAATATTAGTATATTTAGTGTAACATTTTGGAAGGTAGTTTGGAAGTGTGCAAATAAAGTGACAAAAATCCATACCCTTTGATACAGATTGTATCACAAGGCATATCTCTTAGAGAAGTCATGGAAATAAAGAAAGCATACAAACACACCAAAATATTTATGCCAGCATAGTGTAGCACTAAGGACTAGAACCAAAGTAGATGCTTCTTGATTGGAAAATGGCTGACATAAACCTTCGTACTGGAATGTCAATGTGGCTTAAAATGATAAATATGATGAAAATAGGAAAGAATGAAAACACTAACTTGGACCTTTGCAGAGTGAAGTAAAAAGAGCTAAGAAAACAATATACACGATGATGTCAAAAATTTGAATGGAAAGAAAAATATCCATGAAACAATGTAATGAGCATATTGCAACATTGGGGGAAAAAAGTCATGGCCCCAAAGAAAACATATGAGAAAACATTTCACCCAGTTTTTTGGAGATACAGGAAGTCTAAGAGTATGGAAAATCAAACACATCTTCAGATTTTTTGATATGTTATCAATTTTTGCTTAATTTTCTTCAGTATTCCTCTTTTCATTTTTTTTCTTTAAAAAGTTTTCTTTGCTTTATAAAATAGCTCTCTGGAACAAGAGAGAGGTAGGATAAGGGGGAAAATTTATGTAATATAAAAATAAAATATTCCAATAAAATTAATTTTACCAAATTCTGAATAAATTAAACTAATTTTAAAGCACCTCAGATTGAATTTCCAGTTCTCCAGTTCTTATCAACTATACCCCCTTTTTGTTTTTAACAGTAAGATAGCATTGAGTTTTAACCATAGAATGTAAAATCCTTGGAGGGAAAGATTTTTTCTTCCCTCTTTCTTTACTTTTCTCTCTTTTTTTTCTTTCTCTCCTTCCTTCCTTTCTCTGTCTCTTTTTTCTCTCTCCTTCCTTCCTTTTTTCTTTTATCCTCTTTCTCTTCTTTTTTATCTCCGATAACTAGCACTGTGCCTGGCACATAGTAACGTGCTTTAGTAAAATTATGTTGACTGATACCAATATCTAATATGTTTAGTTTAAGAAGACTAAATGATGACAGGAATGGATGTATGCCTCATGTCGTCTTAGAATCAGTTTGAATTACAATACAAGTAAAATTGTTCTTGATTCTTTCTTCTCTTGAGGAGAATACGTTTAGTAATTTCCATATGTCATTTAGTTAACATGATAAAATAAAGGAAGTTTAGCCTTTCAAGCACAATAACAGAGGTATCAGAATTTGATTGACTATTACATTATAACTCTTATTATATTCTATGGACTCAGGATGCTTTGGTAATTAGCCTGTCAAGTCAATTATTACTCTTCATTAAAAATGAATGTAGGGAACAATTAATCTTGTAATCTTAGTTTCATTAGGATATTCCATTTTTGCAGTTTTATGCAGTTCACTGTCTTCAGCTTAAGGGAAGTATCATTTGCTAATAGAAGGTTTCACCTTCATTATTTTGATTATGTACTTGAAATGAAAAATGTAAAATTGCATAACTGAATGAGCATTCTGCATTGTTTGTAATTGAGCATTTTAAAAAATTGGTCCTAGACTTAAGGGCTCTTCTATCTTTCACTTTAGCTTTGCTTAGATATGGGCATAGATTTTCATACTGTGAAAATGAGTGCACCATTATCCTTGATGCCAAAAAATGCTGACAAAAATAAAATTCCATATATCTCAATGACTTTTCTACATATCCAAACAAAACTTGGGAAAAAATGAGTAAACGTGATGTTATTGTGGGTTTATTTTACATGGTTGAATTCAGAAGAAGATAATAAAGAATTATCTCTAGGTCACTAAATCCTAACTCAGATATCTGTTTGATTGATAGCTTTAATATTTATTGAATACCAACCATCTTCAACTTACTGCCCAGATGAGACAAAAGACACAGTCTTTGTACTCTACCTTCTAATGAAACAAGACAGAGGTGGTAATAAAAGTTTAAAAATCAATTTCTCCTCTTCTTCTCTGACAAATAACCCCATCAGTTGGAAAATTACAGAGAGAAAGAAGTCCATATGGACTTCAGAAGGCGCTGGAGTGAAACATTTAATCATAGAATTGTAGGACAAAAATGAACCTTGAGAGGTCATTTAGTCAATCCTCCTGCCTTTAGCACTGCACTCCAATATATAAGAACCTATCCTATTTCAAAAGATCGACAGAGTGGAAAATGTCACCATTTCTCTTGGTAGCTTGTGTCAGTGTTTTAAAAACTTCACTTTCAGGAAAGTATTTCTTACCACTAAAAGAATTAAATCCCTTGAGGTTACTATAGGAGTAATAAAATTAGAATCTTAATTTAGAAAAAGGTATGGGGGTGTGTCATTAATTCTAACTTCTCACCCAAAGCAAGACTCTAAAAAGTATCTGGCGTATGGTTTTAAAGCCTCTGCTTGATTATTTTTCAGTGTCCAAGAGTACTACTAGGTGAAGCAGCTCATTCCCTTTATAAATGGTTCTAATTTTGAGAAAGTTCCTTCTTTTATTAAGGCAAAATCTACTTTCATGTCAGGTCCATGTATTGTAAGGTTCCCCTAATGTGGTTTTGGGAGAGTAATGGAAAGGTTGTTACATTAGTGTCCAAAGACTAAGGTTGTATTCTTGGCTTCTACTAACTAAAAGCATAATTTAATCCCTCTGGATCTATTTCCTTTCTGTAAAAGGAAGAGTTTGGATAGGATGATCTCTAAGTTTTTATCAAGCTCTTATATCCTATGATTATCTGAAATCCATGATTGTACATCTTCTTGATTTTGTTCAGTAGGGGTATTATCTCTATTTCTGGGGATATATTCTATACTGCAATCAATGCATCCTATGCTTGTATTATTTTTCTTTCGAAAATAATTCACATGGTCATTTCACTTTGAATTAATGTTCAACTACAAGCTTACTTCTTTTAGCATAAATCCTTCTCACAGTATTTGGAATTAGACAATATAAGTTTGCCTTTTACTTCTTGTACAACCTTGAATTAACTTCATTTTTACCTCTTGTTTATGGGATGAAAATGGCTTAACTTATTGTTATGTTTCCACCTCTAATTCTATTATTTTTGTTGCTGTTGCTACTGTTATTGTTATTCTTTTTTTCAAAAAAGTTGATTTTATTAAAAATCCTTGTTTCATAAGAGAGAGTATAGTATAGTGGATAAAATACTGGATTTGGGAGTCAGGTGACCTATTTTAAAGCCAGCCTCATTTAGTATCTATTTGAAAGCTGGGAAAGTCACTTAACTTCTGTTCCTCAGTTTCCTTGTCTCTTGTGCTTAATGGCCTTGGATCATAACTTCTCAGCTCCAAAAATGTGATCCTTTGATTCTGATTTAAATGCGTTATTTAAATGGAATATTTTAGAGTTTCCTTCTCCCTCTTTTCCCTTTAAGAAATTAGCATAAAAATCCCATATAAATTTAAAAGTTGTTTATAAAGACTGGAAGAAGTCCAATTCCCAACTGATGGCTATTCCCTCAATTTCCAATTCTTTGTCACCAAAAAGATTGCTGCTATAAATGTTTTTCTACATGTCGGTCCTTTTCCCTATTCTATGATCTCTTTGGGATACAGACCTAGCAGTGGTACCACTGGGTCAAAGGGTATGAACAGTCCCATAGCCCTTTGGGCATAGTACCAAATTGCTCTCCAGAATGGTTGGATCAGTTCCCAGCTCCACCAATAATGCATTATTGTTTCAATTTTTCCACAGCTTCTCCAACATTTATTATTTTCCTTTTTTGTCACCTTAGCCAATCTGATAGGTGTCAGGTGGTACCTCAGAGTCATTTTAATTTGTATTTCTCTAATCAATATTGATTTAGAGCATTTTTTCATATGGGAATAGATAGCTTTGATTTCTTCATCAGAAAACTGCCTGTTCATATCCTTTGACCATTTCTCAATTGGGGAATGACTTGGATTCTTATAATTTTGATTTAGTTCCCTATATATTTTAGAGATGAGGCCTTTATCAAAAGTACTGGCCATAAAAATTGTTTCCCAGCTTTCCGCCTCCCTTCTAATTTTGGATGCATTGCTTCTATTTGTACACAAACTTTTAAATTTAATGTAATCAAAATCATCCATATTGCATTTCATAATATTCTCTATCTCTTGTTTGGTCATAAACTGTTCTCCTTTTCATAAATCTGAGAGATAAATTGTTTCTTCCTCTCTTAATTTACCTATGGTATCACCTTTTATTTCTTAATCATGTACCCATTTTGACTTTAAGTATAAGGTATAAGATGTTTATCTATGCCTAATTTCTGCCATACTATCTTCCAGTTTTCCCAGCAGTTTTTGTCAAATACTGAGTTCCTATCCCAGAAATTGGAGTCTTTGGGTTTATAAAACAGTAGATTAGTACAGTTATTTACTACTGGGTTTCCTGTACCTAGCCTATTCCATTGATCTACCACTCTATTTCTTAGCCAGTACCAAATAGTTTTGACGACTGCCACTTTCTATTATAGCTTCGAATTTGGTACAACTGCACCACCTTCCTGTGTATTTTTTTTATTAGTTCCCTTCATATTTTTTATTATTTTTTCTAACTCTATAAAATAATTTTTAAGTAGTCTGATTGGTATGGAACTGAATAAATAAATTAATTTAGGTAGAATTGTCATTTTAATTATATTAGCTTAGCCTATCCATGAACAATTTATTTTTTTCCTATTATAGAAATCTAATTTTTTTTTGCATCTCAAAAGTGTTTTGTAATTTTGTTCATAGAATTCCTGGGTTTGTCTTATTTTTTTTTGGTCAATTTGATTAAAAATAATTTTACTCAATTATTTTTTTGCAAAGTAAATAAAGTATATAAATTTTGTTTCAATTTAATTTGATTCATTGACTTTATACCAATATTCATTTTGTTGCTACTATTTTGATTATTTTATGGAGAATAATACTGATTGAAGTAGTGGGACATGAGTTAGCCCTGCTTCCCTCATACCAGTTAGGATTATTATGAAGAAAGAAGTTGTGGGGCAGATATGGGTCAATTTGAGTTAACCTTTTCCCCCTTGTTGTTTGATCTCAGAAGAAGTTGAGGAGGTTTTGGACAAGAAGGGTATAAATGCAGTTTTTAGGGCTTTGTCAAGGAGTCCCTGATATCTCAGGGGACCTCCTTACTGAATGTTTTTAGTATCTTTGGCCAGGGTCTTGATCTGTTTTTATCTTCCTGAACTGCTTTTTCAATGCCTTGAGAAGTCTTTTTGGTATGAGAGTATTTGATATATTTTTATTAAATGGATAGTTTGTTTAAACCCTCAGGTAATCAATTATACCAGATGTAGATATGACTATAATACAATAGTCATCCCTCCCTATGTATGACCTTAATTTTTGATAAACATGTCATCTTTGACTTTATTCAAATGATTGATAAGTATGTTGAACAAGAACAAAAATAACATTCTGTGGCACACTACTAGAGATATCCTGCTGATTGATATTTGTTGATTAATATTACTTGGGTGTGTAGCTTTTAAACCCCTTACAAAACTATATAAATCTATTCCTGTGATATATTGGAAAGTACTTAGGATGTAAACTCAGAAGACCTCATATATAGTGGAAGCCAGCTAGGTGGCACGATTCATACAGTGCCAGTCCTGGAGTAAGGTAGATTCCTTTTTGTAAGTTCAATTCTGATCTCAGAAACTTGCTATCTATGTGACCCTGGCAAGTCATTTAACTCTGCCTCTGTTTCATAATCTCTAAAATGAGCTGGGAGGAAAAGTGTCAAATCAATTTGGTATTTCTGCCAAGAAAGCCCCAAAATGAGTCATGAAGAGTCAGACATAACTGAAAAATGACAAAAAATATACTAAATTTTAATTGAAATTCAAGCTCTAGATTGGTTTAAAGTTACAGTGTCACTGTATTTTATTACCTATCTACATATCTCTATATTAGTAATTTAAATAATAAATTAAAGCTTTAATAAAGCTAGAAAATGGCACATACACGCACACTGTATTTGTATGTTTAATGACACATGCATATTCAAATGCATATGTATGTTTATACCTATATATAGATAAACTATGTATGCAAATGTCTGTACGTATATATATATCTATATGCATATACATATATATGCCTTTTCCTTTAAGACCATCTCTAATTTTCCCTATGTTGCTATTAACATGGTAACAACTTTTTACACATTAACCTTTAACCAGCTATACAGACACCTAACAGCAATTGTGTCTAAATTGTACTATCCTAGTTTATTGATGTGTGTCATGCAAGGAAGAATCAATAAGCTTTCTCAAGTCAAGACGCATTTCATTTGTGTTAGGAAAGTTGATGATCTGTTCCTGTCAGCTATATATACTTTATATCACAATGGATACCTTATGTTTATCTTTACCTTTCTTCTGGTGGAACTAGAATAGTCACTGTATAAGACAAAGATGTTTCTTGTCTTTGAAATTGATCTCTATATCTACATAGACATATATGATCAAGACCAGTGATTTCTTCATTGTAGAACATTCTTGTTGCGGAAATCTGCTTTACTAATGCTGATCAGTAATACATTAGGAACTTAGATTCAGAGAGAATTGCCTTTGACAATAATATATGTCAAAGGCAAATTTATAATGAAGTCCTTTTGTGATCTTCATAACAGCACTATCAGGTAATAGCCATCAGAATCCCTATTTTGCAGATTAGTAAACTGAACCTGAGAGAGGTGGGAAAATGAAATAAGCATTTATAAAGTATGCCTGCTAGACACTGTGAAATATCTTATTTTAAATCTTATTTAAAGGACAATCCAAGACAATACAACTAGTAAATGTTGGAGTCCAGATCCATACTCAAGGTCTTCCTTAGTTCAAGAGCCATACTCTATTTTTGTGTGCCTTTTTGTGTTTACTATGAAAAGTAGCATCTGTGAGGTGGCACAGGTCTCCTTGGCCTAGGCAGTGGAAGAACTTTGAACATGATATTATGACATTAGCCAGCAAAGGATGCCCATAAATTTACCCGTATTTCCTTGTGTAAACACACCCAAAGTGAGAATTCCCTGATGTCTAGAGATTTATCAAAGGCCTTAAGATCCTAACATATAGGACTTTATTTTAGATATTAAAAATCAAGGCCATATGAATTTTGATGTACAGAATAGAGTCTATAATATGCTCCCTTAGAAAGTTGATAATTATGATTCTGTGTTTTTTCATTTATGATTCAAGGTCAGTAATTGCTTGATGGTAATATATGATTTTTTCCCTATATCTCTTACTTGTAAACAATTTTTTTTTTTTTTTTTGCGGGGCAATGAATGTTAAGTGACTTCCCCAGGGTCACAGACCTAGTAAGTGTCAAGTGTCTGAGGCAGGATTTGAACTCATGTCCTCCTGAATCCAAAGCCAGTGCTTTATCCATTGTGCCACCTTGCTGCCCCCCAAAAGAGGTTTGTTTTCTGTTTGTGGGGCAATGAAGGTTAAGTGATTTTACCAAGGTCACACAGCTTGTAAGTGTCAAGCGTCTAAGGCTGGATTTGAACTCAGGTCCTGCTGAATCCAGGGCCGGTGCTTTATCCATTGTATCACCTAGCTGCCACTCATAAACACTTTTAAATGTCTCACTAATCTAAAATTTTTGAAACCTTAATATATCCACTCAATATATAACATTTTAATTTATTCTAAACAAAATATCAACATAAGTACAAATAAATATACTATATAGAAGTCATGCAATAAGATGCCAATTCAAAACAAATTACTTTCTTTGCTATTGTAAATATGAGCTTTCTTTGTTTTCCTCATCCATTCTTTTTACATTAAAAAATTGCTTGATTTTCTAGGTGGCACAGTGGATTCAGAAGGACCTCAGTTCAAATCCGGCCTCAGACACTTGACATTTACTAGTTGTGTGACCCTGGGCAAGTCAATTAACCCTCACTGCCTCACACAAAAAAAAAATGATTTTTTTCCTTCCTTTTTTATTGCTTCCTTCTATAGCTATCCACACACCACAGAGATGCTGCCTAAAATAATTCCTGCATTCGTTGGTATCTACTCACCATGGGGCTAATTACTCTTAATGAGCTTTCCTACCTAATCAGAAAGAGATGAAGATTACCTCTCTTCTTAGATATGTCTCTGGAGAAGAGTTTTGTTGTTCTTTTGGTCTACTTTTCTCTACAAGAGGATGTAAAACTTCATTGCTGGACATCCCTATGATTGTTCTTTAACTGAAAATAAGCTCTAAGATCACAGGGTCCTGCCTCCTGTTCTTATTATAATATGATCTTCCTCCAATCAGGAAAACCTTGGCATATGATGTTTGTGAAATAATCTGACTTTCTAATCTTGCCTTATATATGAAGGAAGTGTGAATCACCCTTTTTCTCCTCCCAGTATCTTTCTTCTGCATATCTCACAATTGTTGACCCTTTTGACAAACACAAAGAAGATGGAGTTTTTTCTTTCATCTTAAATTAGCTTAGTTTTAGGGAGATTTATTTGAACATCTACCTCTTTATTTGACTAGTGAAGCGTGAATCATACATTCATTGAATATTTGAATTAGAAAGGTCTTTTAAAATCAGCTGGGCTAACCCTGTCATGACAAAGGTCAAATGATATTCATATTTTGAACTTGTGAATTTTTTTTAAAAGTTATGTTATCTTATAAATAATAGAAACAAACATTTATTCTGTCTGCATCAATACATTTTAATGTTGTTTCTTCTTCAGAACTTCTAATAACTTTTTAAGTATAGGATTTATCAAACTGATGAAGAATGCTCAGTTAATCTTGGATACTAGACTATATCCTCCTCTGGGAGGACATTTCTCTCTGTCAGCATCGCTATTCATAAATATATTGGTGAGGGGCAGCTAGGTGGAGCAGTGGATAGAGTACCGACCCTGGAGTCAGGAGGACCTGAGTTCAAATCCGGCCTGGACACTTAATACTTACTGTCTGTGTGACCCTGGGCAAGTCACTTAACCCCAATTCCCTTGCCCAAAACAAAACAAAACAAAACAAAACAAATAAATATATGGGTGACATGCTGTTTATTTCCCATGCCCATCTTCTCCCTCAGAATTTCTTTCTCCAACATCTGCTTATCTTAATTAACTTCAGTCAAAAATAGTATAATGCAGTAGAAAAATTTCTTGACTTAGAAGCAAGAGACCAATGAGTTTGAATCTGGTTTCTAATAGTGATTAATTGTGAACTTTGCAAAGACTCTTGACCCCTCTAACCCCTACTTTCCCCATTTAAAATGGTGATAATAATATCTATTGGTTATTTTAATATTCACATGTATTAATGTATGAATGCATTACTTTAAATTTAAGATTAAATAAATGACATTAAATATTGCTATCTTTTCCCCCAATATTAATCCATAAACACTTTATTATCTGGTTATTTTTAATGTATCATCACCCCATCTCCACTATCATTTGCAAAACTAGAATGTCTTTCTCCTTTCATATACTGTATCTGGTGTTTATTAACTTATACAAATGTTATGATATGACCCTATACGTATAATTGCTATCATATTTCTTGCCTTCTCAACCAGTGGGGGAGGGGCTGGAGGAAGGGACAAATTTGTTCACTTGAAATTTTGTTAAATGAATGTTAAGCTAAATTAAGTATATTATGGTAGTCAATTTTTCAAACCTCCTCAAGAGACCTACTCATTCTTATCTTAGAATGGAGGTGACTATTAAGTTCTCAAAGGTTTTATAATTGGAGTTCAAGTTATTCTATATTCTACCAAGCTGTGAATTTTTCTAAAGAGTACTCATGATAGACTGTCTTGTCTTTGAGAACCAGAAGTAAAGATGGGCCATCACTAGCAAGTTGGACTCTAGATAATGAATCCATTGGTCATGGAGATTCATAAAGCCTAAAAATGCAAAATGTGCTCAGTTCTCTGTGTTCCCATTCTGCTTCTGCAGTGACAATAGGGGAGAGTTGTTAAAGGGTGCAGAGAGACTAGAATTACATGATTTTATATTTTCAGTATATAGTGATTTCTCAAGATTAAAAACAGGAGATATTTGTACAATGACTTTGTTATTTGACTTCTGTTCCTCCTATCTGAATGAAATTGTTTTCTGCAAAGTTATTCATGATTTAAATAAAAATATTATTGAATCTAATAGCCTTTCTTTTGTCTTCTTTAGATTGTGACCTCCTCAGGTGTAAACATTATGTCTTTTTCTACTCATTTAGCTCTTTGTTATTTCATTTTTTAAACTCATAAATATTTTTTGTCATAATTTTAAATTCCCAATTTTATCCCTCCTTCCCGCACTCCTTTCTCCCCTTCCTAAAGTGGTAAGCAATCAGATATAGGTTTATTCATAGGCAATTATGTAAAAAATTTCCATATTTGTCATTTTGTACAAGAAAACTTGAATCAAAGAAAAAATTGAAAGAAAGTAAAAATAGCATGATTCAGTCTATGTTTAATCAATATCAGTTTTATTTTGGAGTTAGATAGTATTTTCATCATTAGTCCTTTAAGGTTGTCTTGGATTATTGTATTGCTGAGAATAGTTAAGTCATTCTAGATGCTCTAGTGTCTAGGTGATATTGTGCTCATTTCTTTGAGAACCAATATGCTGTAAATTCTCCTAAATTAGATTCACAGCATCTCAAAAGTATATACTTCAAAATACAAGAAAAAACAGGTGGATAAAGACTGTTTTACAAAGATATTCACTTGAATGAGTTGCCTATTGATGCTGGGTAGAAAACATTTATTCAGCACACACAATATACTAGAAACTGTACTAAGTGTTGGGGTTAAAAATACAAGCATAATGAAAAATAGTTTCTGACTTAAGAAGCCTAAGTTCTAATGGGGAGAGGAGATATGGTAGGAGATAGGGACATGTGGGGATGATGTTAAAGTCTATAGTCAGAAGCAGGGTTAGGAAGGGAATAAAAGATGCATGACCTGGGCTCCTCTCCAAAATACTGAAGGAATTTCCAATACATCTTTTTTAGAGAGAAACTATAGAAGGTCATTGAGTAGGGGCAAGAATTAAAAAGAAGAAAAACATCACAGTTGTATTTGAGTAACTGCCTAGTTGTTTTTAAAGTCTATAAGTTTCTCCTTAAAATAATAAAAAAAAAACAAAGCATAGTTCATCCAAAGGGCAATGGACAGATATATAATAGGCATACATAACATGAGGAATTTTAATCAAAAAGGTAAATAGTTTGTTTATTCAATGAGAATTTTAATCAAAAAGGTAAAGAGTTTATTTATCAGTCATATCTGACTTTTTGTGACCCTGCAGAAGATAGGATGCCAATACTATGCATGGGGTTTTCTTAACAAAGATCCTGGAATGGTTTGCCATTTCCTTCTGCTGTGGATTAAGGCAAAGAGAGGTTAAATGACTTCAACAGCATCACACAGTTAGCTAGTATCTGAGGACATATTTCAACTCATGTCTTTCTGACTCTAGGCCTAGCACTTTATCCACTGAACCACCTAGTGACCTCCTTTATTAGGATAAAATATTATCAGAAAAGGATGTGGGCCAATTATACACTGGGAGCAAAGCATAAGAAATTACCGCTTGTTCTTTACTCTTACCCACATAATGTTACGAGACAGGGATTTCTCCAGCACATTTGGGAAATCTACTATGGAAGACTAACAATAACACTTGATAAAAAACTAAACAGGATGAAAATTTTGGTTAAGTTACAATCTATGCCATATTCATGCCAATAAGATAACAAAGCTATCATCATAGTGAAATGGGAAAAGCATTCTACTTGGGAGTTAAACAATAACAAGGTCTGACTCATCTCCAAAGTCTCCAGGTTGTGTGACTTTGAGAAAGTCACTTGTTTTCTGAATCTTAGTTCTCTCATATATAAAGATAACATATAAAATCAGTTTCAAATAACTAAATATTATTCTATTACTTGTTGTAAAACTAGGACTATAACCAGGTCATTTGATTCCGAGGGCAGCATTGTTGCTGTAACACTGTATCATCTCTTGTATTTTCATGCCCTTTCTTGCTACCATTTTTACGGCCCTGAATTCAAGTGTGAGAAAATTATTAATAACGGGGTTTCTGAAAGAACTGGGCCTGACCTTTCTTAAGGTTAGCCCAGAGTCAGGAAGTTACCTCATTCAAAACCACACCGCCCTGAAAGCCTTGTTCCCATGAGAGAATCTGTTCTCTGTCTCTGACATCAGCACGTTCTACTCATGGACCATCCTCAAATCCAGTGAACCAATAGATTTATGTGATGCTAGCCAATTAGCTTTGAACAATGTTTATGGGCAGGCTTTGCTCCTGCTCTCAGGAAGCTTACAGAGACTCTTACCCCTTTTGGTGCGGGAACTGGGTGAGTGGAGATGCAGCCCTATAGGGTTCCCCATTTTCTCTCTTTTCTAGGCTTTCCTATCTTTCAGACCCATATGTACTCTCTTTATTAATATTTAATATACTTTAATAATACCCCAAGGGGTCAGCTAGGTGGCACAGTGGATAAAGCACTGGCCCTGGATTCAGAAGGACCTGAGTTAAAATCTGGCCTCAGACACTTGACACTTACTAGCTGTGTGACCCTGGGCAAGTCACTTAACCCCCATTACCCCACCAAAAAAATAATAATAATAATACCCCAAAACTGGTGCAGTAGCCGCTAATTTCTTTCTTTCTTTTTTAAGCCTCTAATTTCTAAGTAACAAATATATGATAAATCCCAGCTAAAATTTCCCACACTTGGGACAGAAATAGAGTGACCACATATAGTTTTATATATATATATATATATACATATATATATATATATATATATATTTAGCGAGGCAATTGGGTTTAAGTGACTTGCCCAGGGTCACACAGCTAGTAAGTGTTAAGTGTCTGAGACCGGATTTGCACTCGGGTACTCCTGATTCCAGGGCCGGTGCTCTATCTGCTGCACCACCTTGCTGCCCCCACATATAGTTTTACTCATCACACTAGTAAGCATAACCTCTCTCTAACCTTAGATTAAGCTAAATTAGATAGACAGAAAAGAAACTTTCTGAAGTAACAAAAATGGAAAGCTCAAAACATTATATGTTTTATCTTCATAATATCACTAGAATGACATCTCATTTTGGTTTCATGACAGGGATGAAGAGGAGTGGGAAGTTCCTGTGTAAAAAACTACAAAGTATAACAAAATTGCTAATCAATCCATTCACCATTCAAACAATTCACCCATGCTAAGAAACAACTTATTTGCTTTTGTGTAAGACAATGAATTAGACAAGTAGAACCAATTCTCCTAGACTGTCAAGGAATTTATACTTTAATAGCATGGCAGAAAAGGAACATCTTCATAAGAGAATTATAAAAGTGAGAGAGTGAAATTATTATAAAGAAAAGGTGACCAAAAGTACCAGAAGAAATTTTTGAAAGCATAGATCGTTTTCAAGAAAGGTATGTCAGGGAAGGATATAGAAAGAAGGAAGAACTGGAGTTGTATCTCTTTTTTGAAAAATAAAAGTATTTTATTATTTTCCAGTTACATGTAGATATAGTTTTCAGCATTGTTTATATAAGATTTCCAAATTCAATTTTTTCTCCCTCCTTCACCTCCCTCCACCCCCACTCCCAGATAGCAGGCAATCTGATATATGTTATATATAAATATATATATATAAATATATATATATATATATACACACACACACACACATATACACACATATATACACACATATATACATACATATACATAACAACATTAAATCTATTTCTGCATCAGTTATGCTATAAGAAAAGAATAAGAGCAATAAGGAAAAACCTCAAAATAGAAAAACAACAGCACCAAAACCAAAAGAAATAGTATTGTTCAATGAGCATCTATACTCCACAGCTTTTTTTTTTTTTCTGGATTTGGAGAGCCTTTTCTATCATGAGTCCCCTGGAACTTTCTTGTGCCATTGTATTGGTGAGAAAAATCCAATCTATCATAGTTGATCAACACATAATGTTGATGATACTGTGTATAATGTTCTTCTGGTTCTACTCATCTCACTCATCATCAGTTCATGCAAGTCCTTCCAGGTTTCTCTGAACTCCTCCTGCTCATCGCTTCCTACAGCACAATAGAATTCCATTACATTCATATACTACAACTTGATCAGCCATTCCCCAACTGATGGGCAACCCCTCAATTTCCAATTCCTTGCCACCACAAAAAGAGCAGCTATAAATATTTTTGTACATCTGGGTCCTTTTCCCTTTTTTATGATCTCTTTGGGAAAACGAACTAGTAGTGGTATTGCTGTATCAGTGGGTATGCACAGCTTTATAGCCCTTTGGGCATAGTTCCAAATTGCTCTACAGAATGGTTGGATCAGTTCAAAGCTCCACCAACAATGCATTAGTATTCTAATGTTTCCACAGCTTCTCCAACATTTATTATTTTCCTTTTTTGTCATATTAGCCAGTCTGATAGGTGTAAGGTGGTACCTCAGAGATACTTTAATGTGCATTTCTCTAATCAATAGTGATTTAGAACATTTTTTTCATATTGCAATAGATAGCTTTGATTTCTTCATCAGAAAACTGTCTGTTCACATCCTTTGACCAATTCTCAATTGGGGAATGACTCAGTTTCTTATAAATTTGATTTAGTTCCCTATATATTTTAGAAATGAGGCCTTTGTCAGAAACACTGTCTATAAAAATAGTTTTCCAGATTTCTGCCTCCCTTCTAATTTTGGATGCATTGCATCTTTTTGTAAAACCCTTTTTAATTTAATGTAATTAAAATGATCCATTTTGCATTTCATAATGTTCTCTATCTCTTGTTTGGTCATAAACTATTATCCTTTCCATAAATCTGAGAGGTAAACCATTCTTTCTTCTCCTAATTTACCTATGGTATCACCTTTTATGTCTAAATCATGTACCCATTTTGACCTTATTTTAGCATGCTGTGTAAGATTTTGGTCTATGCCTAATTCCTACCATACTATCATCCAATTTTCCCAGCAGTTTTTGTCAAATATTGAGTTCCTATCCCAGAAACTGGAGTCTTTGTGTTTATCAAACAATAGATTACTAAAGTCATTTACTGCTGTGTCTCCTATGCCTAATCTATTCCATTGATCCACCACTCTATTTCATAACCAGTACCAAATTGTTTTGATGACTGCCACTTTATAATCAAGCTTCAGATTTGGTACAGCTAGCCCACATTGCTGTGCATTTTCTTTTTATTAATTCCCTTGATTTTCTTGATTTTTTCTTTTTCCAGATGAATTTTTTAATTATTTTTTCTAACTTTACAAAATAATTTTTAGGTAGTCTGATTGGTATAGTATTGAATAAGTAAATCAATTTAGGTAGAATTGTCATTATTTATTATATTAGCTTGGCATATCCATGAGTAATTGATATTCTTCAAATTATTTAGATCTTATTTGATTTGTGTGAAAAGTATTTTGTAGTTATGTTCATAGATATTGGGTTTGTCTTGGCAAGTATTTTATTTTGTCTACTGTTACTTTAAATGGAATTTCTCTTTCTATTTCTTGATGCTAGACTTTATTGGTCATGCATAGAAATGCTGATGATTTATGTGGATTTATTTTATATCCTGCTACTTTGTTAAAGTTGGTAATTGTTTCAAGCAGTTTTTTAGTTGATTCTTTAGGTTTCTCTATGTATACCATCATATCATCTGCAAAGAGTGATAGTTTTGTTTCCTCCTTGCCTATTCTAATTCCTTTAATTCCTTTTTCTTCTCTGATTGCTAAAGCTAACATTTCTAGTACAATATTAAATAATAGAGGTAATAATGGACATCTCTCTTTCACCCTTCATCTTATTGGGAAGTCTTCTAACTTATTTTCATTACATATAATGTTTGCTGATGGTTTTAGGTAGATACTGCTTACTATTTTAAGGAAAGCTCCACCTATTCCTAAGCTCTCTAGTGTTTTTATTAGGAATGAGTGCTGTATTTTGTCAAAAGCTTTCTCTGAAATTATTGAGATAATCATATCATTTGGGTTAGTTTTCTTATTGATGTGGTTGATTATGTTGATAGTTTTCCTAATGTTGAACCAACCCTACATTCCTGGTATAAATCCCACCTGGTCATAGTGTATTCTCCTGGTAATCACTTGTTGTAATCTCCTTGCTAATATCTTATTTAAGATTTTAGCATCAATACTCATTAGGGAAATTGGTCTATAATTTTCTTTCTCTGTTTTTGCTTTGCCTGGTTTTGGTATCACCACCATATTTGTTTCATAAAACAAATTTGGTAGAACTCTTTATTCACTTATTTTCCCAAATAATTTGTATAATATTGGAATTAATTGTTCCTTATATGTTTGGTAGAATTCACCTTGTAAACCCATATGGCCCTTGGGATTTTTTCTTAGGGAGTTCTTTAATGGCTTGTTCAATTTCTTTTTCTAATATAGGCTAATTTAAGGATTTTATTTCCTCTTCACGTTACCTGGGCAGTTTGTATTTTTGTAAATATTTATCCATTTCATTTAGATTGCCAAATTTATTGGCATACAGTTGGACAAAATAATTCCTAATTATTTATTTAATTTCTACTTCATTGGTGGTCATATCACCCCTTTCATTTTTGATACTGGAAATTTGGTTTTCTTCTTTCTTTTTTTTTAAATCAAATTAAACAATATTTTATCTATTTTATTGTTTTTTCATATAACCAGCTCTTAGTTTTATTGATTACTTCTAAAGTTTTCTTTTTTTTTTTTCATTTTTTGGTGAGGCAATTGGGGTTAAGTGACTTGCCCAGTGTCACACAGCTAGTTAGTGTCAAGTGTCTGAGGTTGGATTTGAACTCAGGTCCTTCAGTGCTTTATCCACAGTGCCACCTAGCTGCCCCCTAATTCTATAGTTTTCTTGCTTTAAATTTAATTAATTTCTCCTTTTATTTTCAGGATTTCTAAGTTAGTATCTAATTTGAGATGTCTAATTTCTTCTTTTTCCAGCTTTTTAAGTTGCATGCCTAATTCATTGATTTCCTCTTTCTCTTTTTTATTCATATAAGCATTTAGAGATATAAATTTTCCCCTAAGCACTTCTTAGGCTGCATCCCATGGATTCTTGTATATTGTCTCTTTATTGTTATTCTCTTGGATAAAGTTACTGATTGTTTCTATGATTTGTTGTTTGACCCATTCATTCTTTGGAATGAAATTTTTTGTTCCAATTGATTTTCAGTCTACCTTCCCATGGCTCTTTATTACATGTAATTTTTATTGCATCATGATCTGAGAAGGATGCATTTACTATTTCTGCCTTTCTACATTTGACTATGATGTTTTTGTGCCCTAATACCTGGTCAATTTTTGAAAATGTGCCATTGACTGCTGAGAAAAAGGTACATTCCTTTCTATCCCAATTCAATTTTCTCCAGACATCTATCATGTTTAATTTTCTAGTATTCTATTCACCTCTTTCACTTCTTTCTTGTTTATTTTGTGGCTAGATTTATCTAATTCTGAGAGGGGAAGATTCATATCCCCCACTAGTATAGAGGGGCAAAGCCAAGATGGTAGCCAGAAAATCGCTTAAGCTCTCTTTCTGTTCGCTCAAAAAGAACATTAAATCAAGCCTCTAAATAGATTCTGAAACTACAGAACCTGCAAAGAGACAGAGAGACACAGTCTTCCAACCAGAGATAATTTAGAAGAGTTCAGGAAAGGTCGGTCTGACTCGGACAAAAGGGAGGCGCAACACAGCATGGCAGCACAGTGCCAAGATGGTTGTGCAAGTCAGCAGGAAGCTGTGGGTCACAGCTGAGCAACTGAGGCCCTGTATCCTGGCTCAAAAATCTGGTGGCACAGTAGGACAGTGGCAAAACCCACCTGAACCAGCTGAGAGGGCAGGTTTCCAGCTGGAGGGCCACGCACAGGTCAGGCACAACCAGGCCTACTGATCCCAACATGCTCTGACAGGAAGTCCAGGACGGGTAAAAATCCACAAACCATAGAGGCCTTAGAGTAGAAAGCTGGTGACACAGCACCTATAACCCAGCACAAGAAGCTTTAAACAGGGACTCTGGTGCCCCCAGAGCAGACCTCAACTTAAATAAATAAATAAATAAATAAATAAATAAATAAATAAATAAATAAATAAATAAATAAATAAATAAATAAATAAGCTGCAGTATGAGTAAGAAAAAAAGAGCTCTCATCATTGGGAGCTTCTGTATTAACAGGGAAGAGGCAAACACGAACTCTGATGAGGACAATACTCTCAAATTGCATATATGTGAAGCCTCAAGAGGGAAGATGAATTGGTTTCAAGAACAAAAAGCGTTCTTGGAAGAGCTCAAAAAGGATTTTAAAAATCAATTGAGAGAGGTAGAAGAAAAAATGGGAAGAGAGCTCAAAAAGGATTTCCAAAGTCAATTCAGAGAAGTAGATGAAAAAATGGGGAGAGAAATGAAAGCAAAACAATAAAATTATGAAAAAAGTATCAGCAGCTTGTAAAAGGAAGCACAAAGATTGACTGAAGAAAACAATTCCTTAAAAAATTCATTTGGACAAATGCAAAAGGAGGTGCATAATCTGACAGAAGAAAACAATGCCTTAAAAATTTGAATTGGACACTTGGAAGCTAAGGACTCCACAAGACACCAGGAATCATCCAACGGAATCAAAAGAATGAAAAAATAGAAGAAAATGTGGAATACCTGATTGGAAAGACAAGTGACCTGGAAAACAGATCCAGGAGAGAAAATTTGAGAATTATTTTAACATTCATTAAAAAAATAGTTCCGGGGGCAGCTAGGTGGCGCAGTAGATGGAGTGCCGGCCCTGGAGTCAGGAGTACCTGAGTTCAGATCCAGCCTCAGACACTTAACACTTACTGGCTGTGTGACCCTGGGCAAGTCACTTAACCCCAGTTGCCTCACTAAAAAAAAAAAAAAATAGTTCCAGGGCAGCTAGATGGTGTGCAGTGGATAAAGCACCAGCCCTGGATTCAGGAGGACCTGAATTCAAATCTGGCCTCAGACACTTGACACTTACTAGCTGTGTGAGCTTGGGAAAGTCACTTAACCCTCACTGCCCTGCCTATGAAAACAAAATGTTTTAATTTTTCTCCTTCCCTGCCATACTTTCCTCACTCATTGAGAAAGCAAGCAATATGATATCAATTATATAGGTGAAGTCATAAAAGACATATTTTCAAATTTTGCTGTTGTTGAATCATTTTTATTCATGACTTGCAAGCATCTGAGGCTGTATTTGAACACAGGTCTTCCTAAATGCAGACTATGCTACCTAGTTGTTCCATTTCCCAATTAGCCATGATGACAAAATAAATAAATAAACCAACAGAAAAACAAAGAAATAATTAAATAAATGTAGAAGTGAATGAAGCAATGAAAAGCAAGAAACAAAAAGTGAAAAAATTCAATAAGCACTCAGAGTTCATTAGTTCTCTCTTTAAAGGTAGATAGTATTTTTTATCATATTTCTTTTGGAGTTTTGTTTGGCTCTTTGTTTTTGTTATTTTCTATTATGATTGCCTTTGCAAAAAAAAAAAGGTAGGTATATTTAATGGGTTTTGAACAGCTTCGAAGTTTTAAATCACACATACGCAACTATTACAAACAAGACTCTCCTTCCAATTCACTGAAAATAAGAAGAGGCATATAAGGTAGTCTTCGATCTATTTATGTAGGACAGAATTATTCTAACTATGCATATCTCAACAGTATCCTTTACCTTTCTCACATGATAAGCACTAAAGGACACAAGAGTTCACTCAAAAATCCTCTGCTGAAATTTTGCATCCTGCCAAAGGTTAAGCCCAGGGAGAGACAAAGGTGTCATGATATTTTTAATCTAAAATGTAAGTCAAAATCTTTCCTTTGTAGCACTGATGTTACATTCAATTTTAATTATCTGTTTACTACTTGATTCAATACATCAAAATGTTAGGCACCTCACAAAATTGTCACAGTTGCATCTAAATGCCAACAATGTCTTACAGAGATGTCTTTAACACAAATTTCATTTATTTAAAAAGATATTAAATGGCATCAAAAACATATATCAGAAAAGATGGACTAGTCATTTAGTGACAGTGAGAGATGGTAGATATATAGCCCAATCATGTAGCAGATAACCTTGAAATATTAAAAGAAACAAAAAAGAACATTCAGATAATTGAGCAGATCATATATTATGCAACTTTAGAATCAAAAAAGATAACTCGTTAATATGAGAAGTTGTTGACAGGTGTGATCTCAATCAATAGAAGGAACACCTACAAAGATGGGATCTTGGGATGGGATCTTTAGAAGAGACCTTTCATTTATTAAATACCAATACCAATAAAAATGATAATCCTTGAGAATTAAACAAACTGGGAAGCACAGCATCTTTTTAGACAAAACTTAGCCACAAACATTTGGACACACATTGGTCCAATTTCAAAGCATAATATTAACATGCCTTTTATTCCAAATACTCCTGTTCCATTACCTGGGTAAGGGGAAGTGTTTTTTGTGGTTGTTGTTGTTTGTTTGTTTTGTTGTTTTTAATTGTTTGTTTGTTTTGTTGTTTTTGTTATTTTTATTTTTTTTTACATTTTTATATTTATTTAAAGTTTTGAGTTCCAAATTCTATCCCTCTCTCATTTCCTCCCTCCCTGTCAACTGTGCACAATGTTCCCCTGGTTCTGCTCACTTCATTATACATCAGTTCATATAAGTTTCTCCAGGTTTCTCTGAAATCATCCTGTTTGTCATTTCTCATCGCTCAATAATATTCCATTAATGGGCTTTGAACAGGTTTGGAGTTTTAAGTCACACATGCACAACTATTACAAACAATATACTACAGCTTGTTTAGTCATGCCCCATTTAATGGGCATTCCTTCAATTTCCAATTCTAAGCAACCCCAAATAGTTGTTATAAATATATTTTTGTACATTTTTTTCCTTTTCTCATTTTCACACTTACTATTGTTAACTATTTCCCTCTACCCTAGTCCATTCCCCATGATATTTACTCTATTATCTATCTTATTTCACCCTATCCTTCCTCAAAGAGGGTTTGCTTCTGACTTTCCCCTCCCCTCATCATCCCTCTCTTCTCTCATTGCTACAGCTGATTCAGGGGCTCTAGGGATCTCTTTCTCTGGCAAGGCCTACCTGGGACTGGATCTGTTTCAGCATTACCTCAGGGATGGGTTCCACTCCTGCCCTGGCACAGCAGCCCCCTCCTGCCAATCTTCTAAGCCATCTTTGGCTGGAAAATAATTTCAGGTCAATCTTTTGTGGGTTCTGTTGATCCAGGAATTGTCCTATAGCATTATTGGAAGGATTTTTGGAGTGATCATGTCATGAGTTCTGAGAGCTCACTGCCTTTTCTCCATCATCTTCAGGGCAAGTATTTTTAAAAAATATGGAGACCTAAGGAAAGTTAACAAAATATGTGGGAACAGGATAAGTTATGTATCATATCTATGATTCTCTCAGATACTGGAAGATTAACTCACTGACCCTTCAAAAGATGAACTTACATCCTCAGTTTCTTATTCACCTACAAAAACTGATTTTATATAGCTGTATTATTACACAAAACTTTAAAATTTTAATAAAAAAGAATAGAGCAGGTCCCAACATCATTTTTATCTGAACTCCACAGAAGATGAAAAATGAGATAATGATGATAAAGATGATGATGATGCTCCTAGAGACCTAGGACTATCTTACTTTGCTATTTATAGTTCCATAGTAGTAGACAGTTAAGGGCATATAGTAGATATTTAAGGGCAGCTAGGTGGTGCAGTGGATAGAGGACTGTTCCAGGAGTCAGGTGGGCTTGAGTTCAAATCCTGGCCTCAGACACTTGACACTACTAGCTGTATGACCCTTGGCAAGTCACTTACCCTGATGACCATCTCCAGTCATATTGATGTATAACTTGCCATTGGATCCAATGGCTCTGGAGGAGAGAGTGAAGCTGGTGACTTTACCTAGTCCTGCCTCACTTAAATCCAATTCACTGGAAATCATGACATCAACTCCCATTGTTATGGTCCTCTTCAGGAATGAAGAACAAGTAACAATAGCAATAAAACAAGACATTAAATAAGTGCTGTGTTAATTTACTTATGTCTATTGATTAATCATATGTAACCAAAGTTATTTACATTTGTATGGAAAATGTGAAATGGCTGAGATCCAAGAGGAGAATCAAAATGGCTGTAATAGGAACAACCATGTTGAGGGTACAACATATTGAAAAGGAAATCAATGACAATTAGCAGAATGAATGTAATTTTTTAATGGAAAGTTTTCAAAGATAATTTAGGACAAGATCATTGGTACCAAATATTATAGAAAGATTATAAGTGGTCTGGATGTATTGATTAATACAAATTACATAAGGGGAAGGTAGAAACTGTACATTTCTCTGTAGGTTTAAAAAATGTTAACATTTACTGAACTAAGTGTTCAGTATGACCAGGGTGGCTATAAGGACAAACCAGATCCTTTACAGATTAACAGATAGCAAATTCCAGTGATACAATATAGATCTGAAAATGTCCTTAAGTCAACCAACTAGATCATTATCATACAAAATCATTTCCCACAGTTGTATGTAATTACCCTGGATCCAGAAATATTTAAGAACAATACTTAATAGAAGCCACCAAACCAAGTACTTATAATCCTTAGAACCAAAACTAAAACCTTTAAAAAAAAACATTTAAAATATGGAGAAACTACATTGAAAAAAATGCAGGAGTACCATGAGTAGGAAGAACCTAAAGAAAGAGAAGAGACTGGAGGACGAGAAAGCGGAGCAAGAGACAGAGATGAGGGAGGGGAGAAGGAGGAGAAAATTAAGAAGAAAGTAGAGTACAAGGGAAGGAATATAAAGGAGAGGAGGAGGAAAATGAGAGAAGTGAAGGTGAGAGGGGAAATGGGAGGTAAAGAATAAGGAAGAAGAGGAGGAAAAGAAGAACAACAACTCTGTTGCACTCTGAATTGGAAGTCTAAAAGAGAAAATGACAAAAGTGAAATTAGCTTGCTTTTATTGGAGAATGGCAGATCTTTTCACAAATGTATGCCCCTTTTGATCTTATCATCGTAGGGGCAACAACCACTAACCATGGAAAGAGTGAGTTCATTCTGTATCCCCTCATGAAGGTGCTAGTTTGCATTATTAACTCATTGGAGAAGACTTTCCCATTTCTACAAAGGTCTGCATTTTTATTGTTTATGCATGTGATTGAAGGAACTAATTGGGGTAATCAGACTTGATCAATGTTACATTCACATATTTTCCTCATTTTTTCTTCTTATTTTACCTATTACCATTGTTTCCACTGAAATTTCCATTCTGGCTATATTTATTGTAAAATATTATTCTACTCCATTCATATGACATAGATTTATTTCTTTGATTGTTTGTTTTGGTTTTTGCACTCTATGACAAAGAGATGTTATGAATATGTTGGTACATGTTGGATCTTTGTTACTATCCTTGGTATATATACTTAATTGAAAGGATTGCTTTATAAAAGGCTCTAGACAATTTTCTCACATCTTTTTTATAAATCCAAATTGATATGTAAAACAGTTCTGAGTTCCACCAATGGAACACTGGTATACTCCTTACAACCCTTGAAAATTCCATTTTTGTCACACTTCTAAATTCTCCAGGTAGGAACAAACCTGATAGTTGTTTTAATTTATATTTATCATGTATACACACACACACACACACACACACACACAAACATATATATAAGATAGATATATAAGCATTTGCTTTACCCTTACTCTATGACTCTATGTCAGGCAATGGGCGAAACAGTGGGGATAGAATTATAAGCCAGAAAGACAGTATTTGCTATCAAAAATTTATTTTCAAATGAGAAAAGACAGGAAAGGGATCTAGAAATGAAAGTTAGGTGGGATATTAAAAATGTCTAGAAAAAGGAGACATAGATATAGGCAAGATAGGGTGAAAGCTCAGAGCCCAAGATCTCAAGGGCAGAGTTCAAACTTCCAATGGGAAGGAGATGTGGATAATGGCCAGAATTCAGGGAGTATAAAACAGAACTGCAATTCTGCACCATTTAGAATTCTTTTAAAAAATCTTATCTTTTAACTATTTATCTCTTGAGGAATGGCTATCAGAGGGATATTTTTCTACATAACTTAGATAAATTTTATTGTTGTTAACAATAGGAATAGGTGGTATAACCGTGATCTTACTGATGTGTATGCATATGCACATACATATGCAGGTATACATACATAAACATATACACATATATATGTATATAGATATAGATATATAGCTACACACCCATACACACACTCTTGAGTGAAGTAGTTTCCCATGAATCTTCCTTTACCAATGGAGGTCAAAACATACACTACCCCTTATAGTCTTTGTTAGTTGCCTAGATAACAGGGAAACCAAGTGACTTATCCTGGATTATGCAATTAGTATGTGTCAGAGGTGAAACTTAAACTCAGGTATTCATGTTTCCAAGACAACCTATACATCAATATTACCAATATTCTCCATTAGATTATTAGCTTCTTAAAGGGAGACACTATTTTTGCCTATCTTTGTATCTCCATCACTTACCCCAATGCTAGCACATAGAAAGTGCTTAATAAATGCTTGTTGATAATTTGAAAATACCATGTTGGAATCCAAATTTATTAGAAAATTATAGACAGTCTTTATGCCTTTCTTATGAAAAATTATCATCATTATTTATATAGTCCATATTTTATTAAAAGTATCAAACTTGCAGCCTTCCATAGTTCATTTGCCACTGTGGAAAATTCTGTTGAACCACTTATTTCATTTAATACCAATGGGTTAATAAAGTGAAATGAGACAGAAAAAGATCTACGAAAAACTCAGAATAAAAGTTTGTGTTGGTTATTTTTGAGGTCAAACAATTTATAGGAAGATAGGTAAACAAAACACATGTTGACATACCAATGATAGGAGGGACTTCTGCCTATCTGAATGTATCTATATCAGGTCCTGCCTATCCATTCTTTGTCTATACATGATGAATTCACTTTTTTAGTGTTCATTCTCGAGAAAAATCTAAGGGTAATAAAATGTAAAAGATTCAGGAGGAGTGCATCACTGTAGAGCAGGGTAAAAAAGCAGGTGTATATAAATGGGAATGCATTTGAAAGCCTTACATATTGAAGTGAGACCAGAAGTAAAGCACTTCATTAGGAATTGTAAGATCAGTGGCAAACTGCATTCCACAAAGTGTTACATTTGAGAATAAGGAACAAAATTGACTTGTCAAGTAGACATAGGGCTAACACAGACACCAATCCATCTTGCACAGAAAGCTGTTTATAAAGAACATATCTCTGATTCTCCAAGATTCAGATTTCATAAATTTTGGTGGGGATTTGTTACTGAATCTTATTTTACTTCTCAAATAAAGCATATTTGTAATAGCACTGCATAAAGGTCATAACATCACTTCATACTGAAGGTGGTAATGGGTGTTTTATTGATACCTAAGGAACTTACAAGTGAAACTAATGTCCATTAATATTTTTTTCAAGGGGTGAAATGACAGGCTTACTTAGTAATGAACATTGGCTTAATCTAAT